>NW_027185793.1:8216288-8298128 GCF_028583685.1 Petaurus breviceps papuanus
ATCTATCTATCTATCTATCTATCTATCTATCTATCTATCTATCTATCTATCTATTCATCTATCTGAAGGTTCACACATAGTTAAAATAAAACGGAAACAATTCAGTTGCTAAATGCCCACGCATTTTGATCAACAATGAGTTAGTGTCAGAAGTAGGATTTTAACTTAAGTCTTTCAGACTTGAGGTTCAAAACTCTTCCCACAATACCAGAATGTTATCCCTATCTCATTGTTAGACTTCTCCACCCACAAAAAAGAAAACTATGGGAAAGAGGATCATTTCCATATTACACAGTGAAATTATTCATCAGAGATCTTTTGCTTTTGGAACCTAGCCCAACATCTTGCTAATTAGAGAAGCACAATATATATATTGAATAGAAGAAAAAGTAGACACACACAGAGTTGTATATGTGCATGTATGCACACGTGTGTTCATATATGTATATATGCATGTATATATAGATACAGAATGCATATGTGAGCACATACATGTGTATGCATATAAATGTATACATGCATATGTATGACTATAAGGGACTTCAAGAAATTAAGTCAAACTCCTTTCATTTATAGATGAAGAAACTGATGGAGAAAGAGAATTTGTCATTTTTCTAAGGTCATAATCTTTCCTGCAGGGGAATAAGTTAAGAAAGAATTGATATTAAACAACACTATAATTTCCACCACAAAAGAAGAAAGTGGGTAATGAGAAATAGGGACTAGATGATGGATAATTTTGAGTTTCAAAGGTAAAACAAGAGATGTAGGGTGATAACTAAAGGAGTCCGTAAAAGGGAAAGAGGGCAATGATATTTCATAAAGCACATGGGAAATCTACTGTGTTTATTTTTCTTTGCAGTAGCATATGGAATCAGACCTAGGATTTTTCTCTTCTATTCCACAGAAATTTAAGTAGTTTCTATAGCAAGAAAATTACGTAGCTCCTATACTCTATCAGGACCTTCTCTGCCACCTTGCTAAAATATTTATGACTACAATTCTATAATTGTAAAAATGTAAAATAACTTTAAAATATCTAGCAGATATACTTGGAGTTTAAAAGATACAAATATTATTCAATGAAATAAAATTCTTATGTCCATGTTTGAGATATAATGTAATTGATGACATATCATTGAATTTTATAGCAATCATCATGAAGGCATCATATATTTTATAAGAAATTTCTCACAAAATGTGGGTAGTAGAACACATTAGTCCTAAGAATAAGTTTAGAGTTCTTTTAAGGCTAACTTGAAGCTTAGGGGACTACTAAAAACATTGTATTAGAGAAGACCAGGATAAGCTCATTAATATTATTTTCAGTTAACTTTAGAAATGTTATTCATAAGAATGTCAAGAGAACAAAATTATCAAGAGAACAAAACAATCCTGAGCAAACAGGGACAAAATTATCTTTCTTTAGTATGATAGCATGATAATTCACTTAGAAAATTCCAAAAAATCAGTGAAGAAAATAAATTGGGTAAACATACTCAATAAATCCACAAAACTCTCTAACTCTCTTCATTTCAACCTGCATTTCTGATTGTCTGGAATTTCTCCACCATTCTAGAGCATTTTTTTTACCCTAGAAGTTCATTCTGTCCCTTGAAGCCTTCTGATCCTGAAAGTTCACTCTCTTTCTGGCCTTCTTACTTGGGAACATAGATTCTTGGAGAAAAAACTTATTTGATAAAATTTCTGGGAAAACTGGAAAGCAGGTTAGCAGAAAATTAGTTTAAATCCAGAATCTTACCCTATATATCATAATACACCCCAAATGCAAATGTAATCTAAATATACAAGGGCACATTAAATTCAAGATATTCAGAGTTTAAGTTATTTGGTCATGATGCTACTATGTTTCAGGGATGAGATGTGAATCTGTCTTCCCAACTCTAAGTTTAGCCTTCTACCCACTACTCCATACACTCTTTCTGCAGGAAGGGTATTTGTCTTGAAAAGAGAAGCATTCATGGCAGAGAGAAATTTGGGATGTTTAAAAAATACTGGCATTTCTCAAAGCCTATTCTCTTCTTCCTATTCATTTCTGGGCCCAGTTCATCGACTATCTGCATTATATATTCAAGAGATATGCAATGATAAACTATCTCTGAGCACCTAGTTCTAACTGCCTACAGATTGAGGTAAACTTCCTCAGACCCTATATTTATGCTTCCACTCTCATTTTGTGGTGGTCAATGTAGACAATAAAAATAAAAGTGTGGAACAGCTATCTTTAGGCAGCCTAGAGAACTTTCACATTTCACTGATATGTAATTGTTTAAAAACTAAACCAAAGAGAAAAAGTGGAAACCCAATCTCTGAAATTTCTCAATATACCTATTTAACTCTCATCTGACTCACTCTTTATTCTTTCAAGTCAAATGATTTTTTCTTGTTATATTTGCAATCAACAAGGTTAAAGATAGAATAAGGTTTGTTTCCTGGTCCCAGTACAAACTCCACAAATGGTATAGTCTATGTCTGCTTGAAGCAAAATTGTGCAGTCTGAGGAGTTTGTCTTTGATGTCTCCCTGCTCCCTTTTCAGATTTTTTTGCTTGGTAATGGGTTTTAATGTTGATCTGCCAAAGGATATGTGCAATTTTATAGAGGGATCTTTAAAACTATAAAATCTATAAGCCCCAAAGGAATGGCTTTCTAATGAAATTTCAAACATTTGGTCATTGCAGAAGATGTTTTAAAGTAGAGAGAGCTTTAGTTTATCTTGCTACCAAGATAAACTTATTCACTGAGTGGAAAGGAATATAAGCATTTTATTTGCACAAACTGATTATTTAAGTTGCAGATTATGAAAGCTAAGAGTTCAAAAAGAAAGCCTTGGTCATTTGAAATGAAAGCAAATGTTATAAGAAAATATGTCAGCAAAGTTGCAGACCAGACATTTCCACTTTACTAGCTTGACCTTAGTGATTGTGGGTAACTTCTTCGTAACTTGACTCCTTTTCTACAAAATGAAGACAGCAGTACTTTTAATATTTATCTTACAGGATTACCAGAAACAGAGTCTTTTGTAAACTATAAAGTTGGAAGCTATGTAAATATGATGTTTTATTGTCATTATTGTTAATACTAAAATTCAAATGACTGATATTGGAGTAAAATTCATAATGAAGGGGAAAATCTGTCTTGATAATCATAGGAATATTCATCCAAATAAATCTAGGAACTTTATTTCATAGGAAAGAACTCTTAATAATGACATGCTTCAATTAATGAATGACTAAACAAGTTTTGATACATGAGAGCTGCGGTAAGATGTAAGAAAGAATGAATGAAAGGAACACAGAAAAATGATACAAAATGAATTTGAATCACTATCACAATGCAACAATAGCAATACTAACAACTCAAACAATGCTGTGAACTTGCAGCTCATATGACTAACATAATAAAACACTTGTTATTTTCTCCAGTCCTCATGGTTACTCCCACCTCTTCAAAATAAGAATTAGACAAAAGACAAAATATTATATCTGTTGTCTCAATGGTCTAGGACAACAAGAATACCCTAGGAAGTATTCAAATATTGTGTACTGAAGAGGAAAAGAATTCAAGATGTAACACATTATAACTTATACAGGTTCATTGTTGGTGATATGAATCAGAGCAATTATTTTGGAAAGCAATTCTGAGGCACTGAAATAAAATGATTAAACTATCCATACATTTGGCCTAGATGTTCCATTGGGGATAACACCCTAACATAAACTTTGATAAGAAGTCCCTATATATGGTAAATTATATGTAGCAGCACATTTTGTTATAGCAGAGAATAGAAACAAAGCAGATATCCATGAATTTAGAAATGGTCAAATAAATGCTGGTACATGCATGTAATACATGTTTTGTAAGAAATTAAAAATGTGATGAGAGAAGTTTGGAAAGATTTACATGAACTGATCCAGAAGTAAGAAAAGGAAAAAATGCTATATACAAGTACTAAAATACAAATGAAAAAAAAATCAAACACACAAAGAATGAACAAGCATGACTCCAAAGAAGAGATATAAAAAGATTCTACCACTTCACCCTTTTGCAAAGAGATTAGATGGGCAAATGGTTTGTTCTGACTTTTTTGATCAGTTATGCTTATTGTTCCTCTTCTCTTTTCTTTCTTTTTTTGCCTTTAAAAATACCATTTTATAGGGGATGGAGATCTGGGGAGAACTTAGGGGAAAAATACATGATGTCATAAAATAAAAAGAATCAATAATAAAATAAAATAAAGAAAATTCTGTAAAATCATAATATGCAACCTTGTCCCCAAGGAAAACACATGAGAAAACACCATTCTCCCCTTTTTATTTTAAAGAGATGAGACATTATGGATGTAATTCTACTTAAATTGCCTAAATTTGTTCACATGTTTGTAAGTTTTATGAAATCCTTCCCCCTCTTTTTAAAAGATTGGCTTTTTTTGGTATTTTTTCAATAAAATTAAATAACTGGTTATTTGAAATACATCTACTAAATTGTCAATAGTTTAAAATGATACTGTTGAATGAAGGCATAGATAGAAAAAAAGGAAAACTATCACATTTTGATAGATATATGAATTAGTATAAACCTTTGAGAAATAATGTGCCAATATACATTTAGCTAGAAAACTCTTCATATCCATTGCTTTATTTGGTTTTATTTCTAATCTGGAACATCAGTGATTGGAAAAAAAAAATCCATTGCTTTATTTGGTTTTATTTGTAATCTGGAACATCAGTGTGTAGCAGCAAGCACCCCGGCATCCTCAGGGTTTGCTGCCACCACAGGTTCTTGGATCTGCTTTGTTAAAGGAAAGCAACTCAAAATGGGTTAACAAGCTTACTTTAATCAGTCAGACATATATCGTTTACATTGTTCAGGGGAAAAGGTTGGCAACCCAAACTTCAAAGTACACAGGCAGAATTATCAAGACAGAAACAGATTAATTAGACAGATTCCAAACTGTCCAACAATTACATCTATACCCAGTCAACATCTGGGTTTCAACATCTGGATTTTTCAAAGCCGGGGGGGCTCTGGACAACGGCTTCCCAGAATCCAGATCAAATCACAGAACACTTCTCAAAGTGAGCCCTCAAAACAAAGTCTCAAATCAGGGTTTATATACCCTTCTCGTGGCTCAGAGAATGTAACAACCTTTTGGACCCACTGGCCAATCAAAAAGTATCTACTGAAAAACAAGCCTCCCACCCCAGGCTCCAGGTGCACTTTAGCCTAGGGGCAGGGAAGATCTTTAAATTTGCATTTCCATTACATAGTGATAGGAAAAAAAAAGACATTATACCAAAAAAAAATTCTAGTAGCATTAAGAGTAATGTTATTTGTAATCTCATTGGTGTGGGCAACTTCTGCCACATATGCACTTTAGTATCTTATTTGAAAAGTAGAGTTTTATAGAATTCTTTGGACAATGAAAAGTTAGGTGTCCTTGATTACAATTAATATGTGTCAAATGCAATAATTAAACCTGAGGCAAAGTATTTGTAAATTCAGGCTTCTCCATACTACATTGAGCTCCCTTTCACATATAGTACTACATCATCAAAATTATATGTAACATAAATAAATAAAATTTCACATGTCCTAGTCACCACATCCAATAAGCATTCAAAGGCAGACTTGGATCAAAAGTGGAAAGTTTTGTTTGGTTTTTCCTTATTATTCACATTAAGTAAAACTCTCTTAATTCCTTTCATTCTGAATGAAAGCTTCAAATGTTTTAGTAACATATTTCAAGTCCAAGAGCTTTTCCTAACTTTGTCTATGTACCTACTAGTCTTATTTTTCCCTTCTTGCATTCTATCTATTTTCCCATCCTTCCCCCATATACACAAACCCTCTTGATTCTGCAAAGCACACTAAAATCCCATTTCCTTCTCCTATGTGTAACAGTTTGCCTGGCATGTTGTTGTTAGAATTGGGATGACAATAGACAGCCAAGGACTCCTAGTGGCAGAAAACCTGTGAATACATTGCTTGTGACTATGTTATAATTCCAGTTGATCCCCACTGTGCTATTTCTTTCCTGTGGCTGCAGTCTGTCAAGGACTTTCCATTTCAGACTTTCAATTTCATTGGGAAAAAATCAGTAGCACCACCTGTTTGGATCCTCTATGCTTAAATTATTTTTTTTAAGCAATTGGGGTTAAGTAACTTGCTCAAGGTTACATGGCCAGTTATTATTTCTGGGTGTGGTGCTGAGTATCTGAGCCCAGATTTGATCCAGGTCATCCCAACACTGGAGCCGGTGCTCTTACTCGCTGAGCCACCTGGCCACCCATAAGCAATCAGGGTTAAGTAACTTGCTCAAGGTTACACGGCCAGGTGTTTCTGGGTGGGTGCTAAGTGTCTGAGCCCGGGATTCAATTTCCAGGTCTTCTCAACACTGGAGCCGGTGCTCTTACTCGCTGTGCTACCTGGCCGCCCCTATTTAAATTCTTTTTAACCATAGGAAAAAATTGCCTCCAATACCACTTGTATCTCTTTTCAAAAAGGTACTTTAGCAATTTAAACAATTTTAATAACTAGGGCAGCTACGTGGTGCAGTGAATAGAGCACCAGCCCTGGAGTCAGGAGGACCTGAGTTCAAATCCGGCCTCAAACACTTAACACAAAAACTAGTCACTTAACCCCAATTTCCCTCCAAACAAAAACCAAAAAAAAAAAAAAAAACAAAACTTGTAATAACTATGAGTCTAGATCCACCAGATTTTATGAACAAGTGGAATGTTTACACTTGTGACAATGAATGTCCCTTAGACAACCTTTTGATTACAAAATTTTTTTATTTATAAATATATATATATATATATTTATAAATACTTAGAAATACATTCCATAAGACAAATATTGATATAGCTTCCATGGGGTATGAAATATGATAAATGTAGATAGCATATCATACTTTCTGTGTTTTGAAATAATGAGAAAAGAAACAAAATTTCCTGATTTCTTATGTTTCTCATCATAATTACATGTTTGCATTACTCTTTAAAATCCCTTCTGTTATTCTCAGTGAGGATTATGGATCTTTAGTTCTCAGCTGCTCTGTTCAGCCAGCCAGAGCCAGAAATTTTCAATCCAGTCCAGGACATCCAGGGTTCAATTGAGTTGAGCTGGAGGGACTCAAACCTGGAAGTAGTAAACAGTTATTGTGACCACCCAAAAACACTGAAATTAACTCTAAGGAAACAAGGCAACCCTACCAATGCCACATGATTTTTGTAAAATCATTTAAGATCAGCTCTACATATATAGATGCCCTACACACCACCGATATGAGAAACTTCAAAGGTAGAGGAGCATCTATTGCTATCACCTTTTCCTAAAACCACGATAAGTTTGGAATCAGAGTAAAACAAATTTTTATAATATATCTGACCATGTGAGTAAATGCAAAAAAAAAAAAAAAAGAAAAGAAAAGAAAATCTGCCTTCAGGATTGTTGTCCAGTGAATAATGCTCAGTCATCTGCATGCAAGCAAATATCCAGATATTTTACCACACAATCTTCAGGTTCTCTAAGATGCATGTGAATACTTCCTTGATATAGTCATTTAGGATCTTCTTCAAATTAATTGACCATATTGAACCTTGTAAACAGAATACTGATGAATAACCTGACTAAAAGAAGACAATTTTCTATTTTAAAAATCCCCCCAAATAACAAATGGCCACTGGAAGAGTGAGTACCTAACTTGTTTGCAATGAATCAATGCACAATAGAATCTTCAGTAAGCACTTATTTTTATTTTATTTCTTCTCTTTTGGTACCCCTTCCTGACATTTTCTATAACACTTGGGATATCAGGAAATTTCCTGAAAGTGGGGAAAGCTGTTATTGCTTCCTCTGACTGATGCACTTGATTCCATCAAAGCAGACAAGGTATTTATTATAGTCATTAGAAAGCAATCCTATGATTGCTTTTCTCTCTTCCTTTCTCACTGAAATAGGTGCCTTTACAACTAAACATGACTCTATCCTTTTTTTTTTAAAGCAATCGGGGTTAAGTAACTTGCTCAAGGTTACACAGCCAGTTATTTCTGGGTGTGGTGCTGAGTATCTGAGCCCAGATTTGATCCCCAGGTCATACCGACACTGGAGCCGGTGCTCTTACTCACTGAGCCACCTGGCCGCCCCTACTCTATTCTTTCTAATAATCTTGATCTAAACTTGATGAGAACAGAGTCTCTGTCACCTAAATGCTGCAATATTGTGTAATTACAAAGACTTCATTCTTAACTTCTCTAATTATAACCCTACTTTGATTACTACCATTTAACCTAGGTATCCAGTATAAATATAGGCCAGTCTTGGTTCAGTAAGAACCGATTATCACTTTGGCATTTTTCCTGGTAAAAATAAGCATCTAACTCTGACTTTTTGAAAAATGAAAGTCCTGTTTCTTTCAAGGTAAAGCAGAGCATCATATTCTTGCATTGCATAGTAACTTTTTTTCATTAAAAAAATAAATAGTATTAGACTGATTACCTCAAGCCAAAAGCATTATTGTGCCAATTAAATCTTTGAATAATGTTTTCAATGTGCCAAAAATGAACTCTAGAGAAAATATACTGATGAATTTCTTGTATTCTGATTTATGCAGGATCTGTGTCGCATCAGCAACCACATTATTTACCATTATCTAATTGTTCTTAATTTAATCACAGTACTCTTTAATATCATTGCAACTTTTAAATGGTTAACATTTTAGGCTCTCATATACATTTTTTCAGTTACTTTTCTTCTTTGTTTTTATTTTTAATTTATGCAATAAAAAAGCTTTTCCTTAACATAGTAGAATAAAAATATTGGGTGCACATGAAACTAAGAATCTATTATGTCCCCCTTCCTATAGCTTTTAAATATATAATAATGTTATTTTTTCTCTTTTTTTCATACCCCAGTCCACTCTAGAGATGGGTTCCATTAGACACAAATATATATGTATATATGTAATCCTTTTATAAACACTTCTATTTTTCAGTTCTTTCTTTGGATACAAATATTGTCATTTACATATATCCTTTGTAGATAATTTAGGCATTTATAATAGTCAAAATGATTTTTTTTGCTCAAAATGGTTCTTAAAACAATATCACTATTACAGTATAAAATGTTCTCTTGGTCCTACTCATTTAGCTCTTCATTATTTCATGAGAATCTATCCATACTTTTTCTAAAATCATTGAGCATATAAACACACATATATGATCTGCACTTAATCATAGCCTTTTTGTGGGGAGGAAAGAAAAGGAGAAAAAAAAGTAAAAAGTGCACAGCAGAGAGCAAAAGAAACCATAAAAAGAAGCAAAGAAGTGGACATCTCTGAAGACAATGTGAAGTATTTATTATATAAGTTTTCTTGAAATGGAAATTTATTGCGGTATCTTTTGAATCATCTCAAGTTCTACTATGTTTGCGGTAATGCATTTTTTATTCTTTTCTTATTTTGTCTTTAAATTTTAATATTTAAATTTATGTTTTTTTTCTTTTCTTATTGGTTATTTTAAAAAATGTTCTTTGTATATTTGAGATAAGAGAAATTTATCTGGAAACCATCTATATAATATCCAAATTTTCTGATTTCTTATTTTTTCTCCAAATTTTCTAATTTTGTTCACATTAGTTTTATTTGTACAAAACCTGAAAATTTTAATGTAATCAAAATTATCCATTATGCACCTCACTCTGCTCTCTGTAGTTTGTTTATTCATAGGTGGTTTGCCCATCCTTAAGTCCTATAAGTGATATATATGCTCTATGCTTTTCAAATTGTCTTGTAATAACTCTCTTTATATCTTAGATATATAACCATTGTGACCTTACTTTGGTAAGTAGTATAAGATACTGATATATGCCCAATTTCCATTATTCTGCTCATAAGTTTTCCCAACAATTTTTACCAAGTAATGAAATTTTATTCATAATTCCTAAGTCTTACATTTGTCAATTACCTCTGTCTGAATACCTTCTAATTTGCTTTCACTCATGTGATTTAATATAGTCTTCTGAAGGAATTTTGTTAGTTTTATGTATTGTCAGACTTTCTTTTCTGCTCCCACATTGATTATATCTGATTATACCCTTGAACAGATGCCATAACCAATAGAATTGACCACATACCAGAAAAAAAAAAAAGATTTATCCAGCCCCAAATTCATATGATATGATGCAATTCTCTAAATCCAGCTTCACTCTTTCTGACTTCCAAGGATGAAGATCTTAATTGCTTCCTACATAAATAACTTTCCTTGGTTAACTTTAATTATACATTTACCTTGAATTATTGATATTTATGTTTTATGCTATTCCATTACGCCTACATACACTTGTTCATGATTTGTTTGATTGCTTTTTATATTTATTTACATTTCAGTCCATTTTTATTATCGTGTGCTTGTTGATTTATTTTATTTGTGGCCAGAGGCACCATCCTGATCCCCCACCCTCTCTGGGATTAGAAGTATTTACAAGTCACTATAAATTAAAGGAAAAAAAAAATTGGCAGGCAAAGGACAAAAAATAAAACAATGATAGAAAGTTTCCATGGGAATAGGTAAGATCAGGGTCCATTTTCAGAAAAAGATACTGAAGCAAAAAAAAAGTGTCTCCTACCCTAAAATGTAACATCAAATTGTCAACTGTCCAAAAAGTATTCATAGAAAAATTTTAAAAATACTTTAAAAATCTAATGAAAGACATTGAGGAATTTTTTTTAAAGAACAATACAAGCAAAATGAGATTATGAAAAGGAGATCCAGAATCATAAGGAAGAAAATGATTCCTTGAAAATAAAAATTGGACAAAGTGAAGCCAGCAAATTTATGAGACCAAGAAAAAATAACAGAAAATATAAAGAAAAAAAAAGATAATGGGACACATGTTATAAGGAAAGAAAAAAGCAACTTATTCTGAGAACAGACCAACATAGGAAAACATAAGAATAATCAAACTATCTTAAAACTATGATCAAAAGAAGAATCTTGATATAATAATACAAGAAATAGCTAAAGGAAATTTCTTCAAGTGTTAGAACAAAAGGGGAAAGTATAAATTTAAAAAAAATCTGCTGATCGCCATCTGAAAGAGATCCTATGAGGAAACCCTACCAGGTTATCACTGTCAAATTTTTAAACCCCCAGCTCAAGTAGAAAATGTTATAAGCAACAATAAAATAATTAAATATGGAAATGCCAAAATTAGAATCACTCAAGTACAGCAGCAGTGTCATTAAAAGACTACAGGTCTTGGAACACTATATATCAAAGAGCAAAACAAAACAAAAACAAAGAACGAAATGGGGATCTCATCAAAGTTATGTAAAATCCTTAATGAAAACAATGCAAGCAAGGATATTTAATGAATTATGATACATTCAGATTTAAAAACAAACAAAAAAACAAACAACCTGAACTTAATAGAAGATTTTATATATAAGATCCAAGAGGAATATAAGATACAAATCAAAGACTAATTACAAGAGACTCATTAAGAACAGATTGTTTATTTTTATATGAGGAAATGCAGGTCTAAAGTTGTTATTAGTAACTGGGTAGTTTGTTATAAATATAGGGTTAGACTCAGGTATAATGTGATTTTTAAAAGGAAAACTGTTTAGGAACAGGTAAAAAAGTAATTATTTTATACAAATGAAGTGCAAGAGGAAGAATTGACACATGAATTTAGATGAAGGAGGAAGGCTGGTAGTTCTGCAATACTACATTCATCATAGATGGGTTTAAGAGTGAGCTACAGAAATATACCTAGAAAGGCATAAACGTGTTATAAATTCAGAAAGAAACAAAATGCTAGGGAGACAGTGTGGGAAGAGAGTATTAGAGAGATTTTTAGAAGGGAGTTTGATGGAATAGGATGGGGGCGATGTATAAGAAGATGTTTAAATTAATGGGAACGGGAGGACAAGGTAGGGATACTTGGGGGCATGGTAGGTTAAGTAATAGGAGAACAAGGCAGTGGGTAGAAGCAAAGTAAAGGAGTAAGGAGGCATAGGAAATAGGAGATATACACAAACATAAAATAATGGTCAGGAGTAGAATTTATAAGGGAAAAAACAGTGGTAGTAATTGTGATCTCATATAAAATTAAAGCTGAACTATATTTAATCATGAGAAAAATAAGTAATCTTCACTATATGCCAGCCACATTAATCAATATTTTTAGACTACTTAAAATAACTAGACAGGATAAGGTTGGCATATTGTTGTGGTGTAGGAAAAGAAGAGTTGGTGGACTTAAAGAATATGGAAAGACTCAGACTTATAAAGTAACAGTTTATTCACCCTTAGAGAAAGAGAGGACAGATAAATATAGTATTATCTACCATAGATGCATATGAATGTATACATATATAAGTATGATTATACATATCTAAGTATATGTACATTATGTATATGTAAGCATATATCTATATTCATATATCTTTCTATGTGTGAATATATGCATATGAGTTCTATGTGTGTGTGCATATATGTATACATAAATACATACTTGTAATTAGAATTTCATCTTTTAAAACTTAGCTAATGGTATACAAACATAAATATATATTCACACTTCATACATATATAAAATGTGTATATATATGTGTGTGTGTTTCTTTTGTAATATATATTATATACTATACATATATAAACATGCTATATATACATATAAAAACACACATATGTGCATATGTGTGTCTACATACATTTTAACAAATCCAACTCCTCAAATTGCTTATTAGTTAACAGCTTTTATTTAACTTTCAATATTATTAATTTTTCTGTTAATTATATGGATTTCCATTTTTATGTTTAATTGAGGGTTTTCAGTTTGTTTTGTTTCCTGCTAGTGTTTTTTAAATTTTAAATTTTTTTTATTTAAGCTTCTGATTAACATCATTCATTTCTGCCACATTTTGAGTTACAAATTTTCTCCCCGTTTTCCCCTACCCACCGCCCCAATATAGCAGTCCCACAGCAGGATATACCCTCCTCCAAACTGCTCTCCCCATATTTTCTCCCATACCCCTTTCCACTTTTCCAGTGGATCTCTTTGCCCCATTGCCTGTATATCTTATATCCCAATTACATGTAAAATAGTTTTAATAATAGTATATATATATATATGTATATATATATATACATATATATTTGAATATTTGATTTTAAAACTTTGAATTCCAGATTCATTCCCTTCCTGCCTTGTCACCCACCCTTACTGGGAAGATAAGCAGTTCAGTACAGGATGTACATGTGTGGCTAATGCAAACAATAATATTGTAGATATATGGTAAAAGACTGACTATTTTTCCCTCCCTCCTATCCTACCTCCCCCTTGTTCTGTTCTCTACTTTGATCCTGTCCCTTTTCAAAAGTGAGTGTTTCCAACTTCCCTCCCCCCCCAGCTTGCCCTCCTTTCCATAATCCCCCCCTCTCATCCCCTTCCCCCCTACTATCCTGGAGGGTGAGATACCCTATTTAGTGTTTCATTCCCTCCCCAAGCCAAATTCAATGGGAATAATGTTGACCCATTCCCTTTTGCCTTCCTATTCTTCCCCTCCATTCTAACCATTTTCCATTGCCTCTTCTATATGAGATAGTTTACCCCATTTGGTAGCTCCCCATCTCCTCTTATTATATTCCTATCTCAACTCTTAATTTCACCTTTTAAGTATTATCCCTTACTGGTAAATTGGTCCTGTAACCTTTATCTATGTATACCTGTAAAGACATATACATATATATATATGTGTGTGTGTGTGTGTATATACATACATATATGTATATATATACACACATACACATATGTATTGACATGTCCATATACTCTCATCTAGAGACATATATATGTACATATATACATATATGTGTGTATATATATATTTTTTCCCCTTCAACTACTGAGAAAAGTTTCATAAGTTACAATTATTGTTTTTCCATGTAGGAATGTGAATAGTTCAACTTTGATAAGTTCCTTATGATTTTTTATCCCTCTTTACCTTCTCATGCTTCTCTTGCTCCTTTTATCTGGCTGTCAAATTTTCTGTACAACTCTGTTTTTTTTTGTTCAGCAAGAATGCTTGAAAATCCTCTATTCCATGGAATGACCATATTTTCCCCTGGAACATGATACACAGCTTTGCTGGGTAGGTGACTCTTGGTTTTTATCCCAGCTTCTTTGACCTCCGGAATATCATATTCCAAGCCCTTCGTTCCCTCAGGGTAGAAGCTGCCAGATTCTGGGTTATTCTGATTGTGTTTCCACAATATTCAAATTGTTTCTTCCTGGCTGACTGTAATATTCTCTCCTTAATCTGGGAATTCCAGAACCTGGATATAATATTCCTAGGAGATTTTCTTTTTTGGATCTTTTTCAGGAGGTGGATTCTTTCAACCTCTATTTTGTCCTCTGGTTCTAAAACATCAGGCCAGTTTTCTTTGAGAACATCCTGGAGGATCATCTCTATGTTCTGTAATGGGAATGTAAATTTTTAAGATCTTCCCTGCCCCTAGGCTAAAGTGCACCTGGAGCCTGGGGTGGGAGGCTTGTTTTTCAGTAGATACTTCTTGATTGGCTAGTGAGTCAATAAGGTTGTTACATTCTCTGAACTAGAAAAAGGCTACATAAGCCCTGATGTGTAGCTTTGTTTTGGGGCTCACTTTGAGAAGGGTTCTGTGATTTGATCAGATGAAACTCTGGAAAGTTGGTTGTTGACAGCCCCCCACCCCCAGCTTTGAAAACCCAGATGTTGATTTGGTATGGATGTAATGGTTGGACAGTTTGGAAATCTGTCTACTTAATCTCTTTCTCTCTTGATAATTCTGACTGTATACTCTGAAGTTCGGGGTGCTGACCTTTTTCCCTTGAACTAGGTAAATGATATATCTTTGTCTGATTAAAGTAAGCTTGTTAACCCATTTTGAGTTGCTTTCCTTTCACAAAGCAGATCTAAGAAACTGTGTTGGCAGCGACCCTGGGGACACCGGGGTGCTTGCTGCAACAAAATAGTGTCACGAACAGGATCTGCAGAGTAAAAGGAAAGTATGGGGGCTGGGATAATTGTTTCCCAGTTGTGGTAGCTGTGAATCTGTGGAGCCATGGAGCAGGAGAAAAGAATGGCCTCCATGCTGACTTCACTGAGCTGAGAGCAGGAATGGTGAGCTGCCTGCATCAGGACCTGGGCAGAAGCCAGGACTGGCTGTCACCTGCGGGAGGAGAATGATCCTGGGAGTTTGGAATTCAGCCACAGGAAAAGATAACAACTGAGCAGCAAAGCAGGGGCACTGAATGTGTTTTCTTGCTGCATCCCACAGTTTGGGATCCAGGGGGAGGATGGACTTGTGACTAGGGTGGGTGGGATGAGGTGCTGTGGACCACCAAAGGCCCCACTTTGTTGGTTTTGTTGCCCAGCACTCCCTCTGTACTTGGAAGCAGGGGCTGGAGCTGTGTGAGGGGAAGAACACCCCCCTCCACCCAAGAGAACTTTATTTGGACTCTTGTTTTGAATTGAGTTGATAATGCAATGTACTTTGTGTTTTTTTAAGGCCCAGTTGCCGCTTTGGTAACTTTAGTTCTGTATCTTGAAAATGTGACCTAAGAGATGTTTAGTGCTAATTCACAAGTAAATTGACTATGCTAGGGGCATGAAAGATCTTGGGGCTGAATGTAATGGGAATGTAAATTTTTAAGATCTTCCCTGTCCCTAGGGTACAGTGTACCTGGAGCCTGGGGTGGGAGGCTTGTTTTTCAGTAGATACTTTTTGATTGGGCAGTGGGTCCAGAAGGTTGTTACATTCTCTGAGCCAGGAGAAGGATATAAGCCCTGATGTGTAGCTTTGTTTTGGGGCTCAGTTTGAGAAGTATTCTCTGATTTGATCAGATGAAACTCTAGGAAGTCAGTTGTTCAGAGCAAAACCCAGATGTTGATTTGGTATGGATTAAATGGTTGGACAGTTTGGAAGTCTGTCTTACTTAATCTCCATCTGTCTTGATAATTCTGTCTGTATACTCTGAAGTTCGGGGTTCTGACCTTTTTCCCCTGAACTAGGTAAACAATATATGTTTGACTGATTAAAGTAAGCTTGTTAACCCATTTTGAGTTGCTTTACTTTAATAAAGCAGATCTAAGAACCTGTATTGGCAGCGACCCTGGGGTGGCCAGGGTGCTTGCTGCAACAGGTTCTTACTTTGATCATGGCTTTCAGGTAGTCCAACAATTTTTAAATTATCTCTCCTGGATCTATTTTCCAGGTCAGCTGTTTTTCCCATGAGATATTTCACATTGCCTTCTATTCTTTCATTTGTTTAGATCTGTTTAGCAGCATCTAGATTTCTCATAAAGTCATTAGCTTCCATTTGCTCCAATCTAATTCTGAAGCAATGTATCTACTCATTGAGCTTTTGAGATTCTTTTTTCATCCGGCAAATTTGGCTTTTTAAGGCATTCTTCTCTTCATTGCCTTAATGAGCCTCTTTTGCCAACAGAATCAGTCTGTTTTCTAAAGCTCTTTTCCTCAGTCAGGCTGTTGACTCTCATTTCATAATTTTCTTGCATTGTTCTCATTTCTCTTCCCAGTTTTTCCTGCACTTCTCTTATCTGCTCCTTAAGGTCCTCTATGGCCTGTAACCAGCTTGTATTTCCTTTGAAGCTTTTGGTACAGAAGTTCAGACTTCACTGTCTTCCTCCTGTTCCATACTTTGCTCCTTTTTGTCCCCCAAATAGGAGTCTAATGTTGGAATCTTTTTCTGCTTTGTTTCCTTTGCCTGGTCTTGTCGCCCCTCAGTCATTTGACCCCTTGACTTTTTGCCACAGTAGGACTCTGCCACCAGACAGGGGAGATTTTGTCCCAAATGCTGGGGTTTTCTAAGTTGCTGGAAGTATTAGATGGGTGCCCTCTCTGAAGTCTCCACATGCTCTGGCAATCTGGACATACACCCCAGGACCTCCACCCTAGACTGCAATCCAGATTCAAGCATGTTAAAGCAAGAGCAATTGCCACTCACACTGCTTCTTGGTCCCCCTACACTCTGCAGGCCAGGAGCTGAAGCTGCCAAGTGGCTCTGGCTGGCTGTGCCAGAGTCTCACTGGCTTCTTGAACTTGGGGTAAAAGCCATGCACTGCCACTTACTGTTCCCAAAGTCCAGACTGCACTGACCTCTCACTTTGTCCTTCGCACCTATGTGTTGATAAATCTGGGAAAGGGCCACAGCTGTTGATGATCTGCTGTCCCTCTGGCAGGCAGCTGGTTAGGCCTGCCCTGGGGCTAAAACCTGGGTGTAGGGCTGGGATCTTTACCCAGAGAGCTGTGCTGGACGATTCCTGCTGGCCTGCCTGGCTGTCCTCAGCCAGAGGTTAGCTTGTCTGTGTCATTTTGTGGGTTCTGTAGCTCCAAAGTTTATTTAGAGTCCCCTTTTTACATGGATTGGGGGTCCCTGATAGTTCTTTCGTTGCATTGATTATCCTTTCTCCTTTTTTTTTTTTTCTGATGCAAACATTCAGAGATATAAATTTTCCCCTAAATATTGCTTTGGCTGCATTCCATAAAATATGGCATGATTGCCTTATTGTGTCATTCTTTTATTGATTGATTGATTGACTGACTAATTGATTGATTTTTAAGGCATTTAAAAAATTTTTGGTCTTTATTATTTGGTTTGTTTACATTTACTTTACAAGATTCAGTTATACAATTCCCTCAGGTTCAAATTTTCTCCTCTTCCCTCCCCCATGGAGGCACACAATGAGGTATAGGATCTACAAATACTTTCACATTAGACATTAGTCAGATTATAAAGAAGGATTGTATCAGGTAGAATGAACAATGGCTAAGAGGAAACAAAACCAAACAAGAAAAAGAAAAAGAGCAAGTAGTTTGCTTCAATCTGGATTCAAACTCTCTTCTTTCTAGTTCTTTCTCTGAATGTAGACATCTCTCTCCATCATGAGTCTTTTGGGGTTGACTTACATCCCTGAATTAATGAGAATACTCCATTCTATCACAGTGGGTCGTCATACATGCATTGTGTCTGTAACTGTGTACAAATTTCTCCCAGTTCTGCTCATCTCACTCAGCATCACTTCCTATAAGCTTTTCCAGGTAAATATGAAATCCATCTGCTCCTTGTTTCTTCTAATGCAATAGTATTCCATTACATTGATATACCACGACTTGTCCAGCCATTCCACAATTCATAGGCACACCTTTAATTTCCAATTCTTTGCCACCACAAAAAGAGCTGCTATGATATTTTTGAATGCAACCCTATAAGTGGTGTTATTGGCTCAAAGGGCATGAAATTATTGGTAGCCCTTGCACATAATTCCAGATTGCTCTCCAGAATGGTTGGATCAGTTCACAACTCCATGAGCAAGATATTAGTGTTCCAATTTTTCCACATCCTCTCCAACATTTGTCATTTTCCTGTTTGACTAACTTAGCCAATATGACCATTGAGATGTGGTACCTCAGAGTTGTTTTGATTTGAATTTCTCTAATCAATAGTGATTTAGAGCATTTTTAATATGCTTATAAATATCTTTAATTTCTTCCTCTGAGAACTTCCTGTTCATATCCTTTGACCATTTATCCACTGGGGAATTACTTGTATTCTTATAGATTTGACTCAATTTTCTATATGTTTTAGAAATAAGTCCTTTATCACAGACATTGGTTGTAAAATTTCTTACCCAGTTTTCTACTTCCCTCCTAATCTTGATTACATTGGCTTTTTTTGTACAGAAGATTTTCAATTTGATGTAATCAAAAGTATAGGTTTTGCATTTTTATGATTCTCTCTAAATCTTTTTTTGTCATAAAGTCTTCCCATCTCCCCAAATCTGACAGGTAAACTATTTCTTATTTTCCCAGATTAATTACAGTATTTGCCTTTATACCAAGATCATGCACCAATTTAGAGTTGTTTTTGGTATATGGTGTTAGATAATGGTCTATGTATAGTTTCTGCAATACTATATTCCAGTTTTCCCAGGACTTTTTGTCAAATAGTGACTTCTTATCCCCAAAACTGGGGTCTTTGGGTTTATCAAAGAGTACGTTACTATAGTCATTGACTGCTGAATCTCATGTACCCAGTCTATTCCACTGACCAACTACTCTATTCCTCACTCAGTATTAAGTAGTTTTTCTGCCTTATAATACAGATTAAAATCTGGTATGGCTAGTCCACCTTCCCTAGCTTTCCTTTTTATTAATTCCCTTAATATTCTGGACTGTTTGTTCTTCCACATGAATTTTGTTACTATTTTTTTCTAGCTCTATAAAGTCATTTTTGGTGAATTGATTCGCATGGCCCTAAATATATAATTTAATTTAGGTAAAATTGTCATTTTAATTAAATGAGTTCGACCCAACCATGAGCAATTGATTTTTTTCAAATTAGTTAGAACTAAATTTATTTGTGGAAAAAGTGTCTTTTTACTTGTATTCATATATGTCCTGGGTTTGTTTTGGCAAGTAGATTCCCAAATATTTTAAAATGTTTACAGTAACTTTAAGTGGAATTTCTCTTTCTCTCCCTTGCTGTTGGATTTCTTTAAAATATATGTAGGAATGCTGAGGATTTATGTGGTTTTATTTTATATTCTGCAACTTTGCCAGATTTATTTATTGTGTCAAGTAGTTTTTTTTTCTTGATTCTCTAGAATTCTCTGAGTATAACACCATATGATCTATAAAGAGTGATATCTTTGTCTCTTCTTTACCTAATTTGATTCCTTTGATTTCTTTTTCTTCTGTAATTACTACTGCTAACATTCCTAATACCAAATTGAATAAGAGGGTTGATAGTGGACACCCTTGTTTCACTTCTGATCATATTGGAAATGCTTCTAGCTTATCCCCAATTACACACAAACTTGCGAATGGCGTCAATAGATTCTACCTATTATTTTAAGGAAGGCTTCATATGTTCCTATACTTTCTAGTGTTTTTAATAGGAATGGATGTTGTATTTTGTCAAAAGCCTTTTCTGCATCTATTGGGATAATCATGTGGTTTCTGCTAGTTTTATTTTTTACATGATCAAATATAGTGATGGTTTTCCTAATATTGAAAATCCTTGCATTCCTGGAATGCATCCTACCTGATCAAAGTGTATTATTCTTGAGATAAATTGCTGTAGTCTTTTTTGCTAATATTTATATAAAAATTTTTGCATCTATATTCAAGAGGGAAATTGCTCTATAATTTTCATTCTTCATTTTATCTCTTCCTCATTTAGGTATCAGTACCATATTTATGTCATAAAAAGAATTTGGTACTACTCCTTCTTCACTAATTTTCCCAAATAGATTGTAGAGTATTTAAATCAATTGTTCTTTAAATGTGTGATAGACTTAGCTAGTAAATCCATCTGGCCTTGGAGATTTTTTCCTAGGGATATCACTTGTTTGATATCTTTTTTCTGAAATGGAGTTATTTAAGTAATTTACTTTCTCTTCAATTAATCTGGGCAACTTATTTTTTGTAAATATTCATCCATTTCACTAAGATTGTCAAATTTATGTGGATATAATTGGGAAAAATAATTCCTAATCATTGTTTTAATTTCCTCTTCATTGGAGATAGATTCACTCTTTTCATTTTTGATGCTCATAATTTGGTTTTCTTCTTTCTTTTTTTATCCTATTGAATAAGTGTCTATCAATTTTATTGTTTTACATACATATATATACATATATATATATATATCATGAGCTCTAAGTTTTATTTATTAATTCAATAATTTTCTTGATTTCAATTTTATTAATCTCTCCTTTGGTTTTTATATTTCTAATTTAGTATTTAATTGGGGATTCTCAATTTGTTCTTTCTCTAGCTTTTTCAATTGCATGCCCAATTCATTAACTTCCATTTTCTCTAATTTATTCATGTATGCACTCAGGGATATAAAACATCTCCTAAGAACTGCCTTTGCTGCATCCCACAGATTTTGGTATGTTGTCTCAATTTTTTCATTCTCTTGAATGATGTTACTGATTCTTTCTCTAATTTCTTGTTTGAACCACTCATTCTTCAGGATTAAATTGTTTAATTTCCAATCAGTTTTTGGTCTATCTTTCCATGGCCCTTTATTGCATATGATTTTTATTGCATCATGATCTGTGAATGATGCCTTTAATATTTCTGCCTTTCTACACTGAATTTTGAGGTTTTTATGCCCTAGTACATGGTCAATTTTTGAATATGTACCATTTACCACTGAAAAGAAGGTATATACCTTTTTATCCCCATTCAGTTTTCTCCAGACATCTATCATATCTAGCCTCTCTAAAATTCTATTGACCTTCTTAACTTCTTTCTTGTTTATTTTGAGTTTAGATTTTTCAAGTTCAGAGAGGGGGAGATTAAGGTCCCCCACTAGTATAGTTTGGCTATCTATTTCTTCCTCTAGTTCCCTTAACTTCTCCTCTAGGAATTTGGACGCTATACCACTTGGTGCATATATGTTAAGTAATGATATTGCTTCATCCTCGATGGTGCCTTTTAGCAAGATATAGTTTCCTTTCTCATCTCTACTAATTGGATCTATTTTTGCTCTAGCATTATCTGATGTAAGGATTGCTACCCCTGATTTTTTTTTTACTTTAGCTGAAGCATAATACATTCTACTCCAGCCTTTTACCTTTACCCTGTGCATATCCCCTTGTTTCAAATGTGTTTCTTGTGCACAGCATATTGTAGGATTATGGTGTTTAATCCATTCTGCTATCCACCTCTGTTTACGGGACAGTTCATCCTTTTCACATTCACAGAAATGATTACTATTTGTCTCTTTCCCTTCATCCTATTCCCTCCCCTGTTTATGTTTTTGTTTCTTTCTTCCCCCTTCTCCTTCTTACAGGTTTTCCTTTTGAACACTACCTCCCTCAGTGTTCTTCTCTGTGACCCCCCCTTCTTTACCTACCCATTCCCCTTACTACTACTTCCCTCCCTTCTAATCCCCCCTTCTTATACCCCCTTACTCTCCTACAGCCTATAGCACACAATAGATTTTGTATTTATTGGAGTATGTTATTCCCCTTTTGACCCCAAATCAATGAGTGCAAATTTCCTACAGTGCTCCTTTTCCTCTATTTAATGACTTTTTGTGTCTTTTCACTTTAGCATCTTAAACTTAAACTGATTATGTTGATTCCTCTTTGAACCAGAACCAGTGAGAATAATGTTCAAATGATGATCATTCTTTCTTTCCCCTCTACTATAGTATGATTTTATACCTATGTGTATGGCATAATTTACCTTTTTCTGTCTTCATCTTTTCCTTTTATCCCATTACAATCACTTTTAAACCCTTAATAAAGTTTATTTTTTTTATCATCAGATAAGTTCATTTATATCCACACCTGCTATCTCTGTATATCCCTGTTAAAAGTCATGGTAACCTTATAAAATCCAATATGGACAGTTATTAGCTTCTCATATAGGGGTGTAAACACTTTGCTCTTATTGCATCCCAAGTTATGTGCATGTGTGCATGAGTGTGCATGTGTGTATGTGTGAGTGTGTGTTTTCCTTGTTTATGTTTTTATGTCTTTCTTGAGTCTTGTAATTGGAGATCACTTTTTCTATTGAGCTCTGGCTTTTTTATCAAGAAAGTCTAGAAGTCCCTTATTTCATTAAATGACCATCCCCTTGCCTGAACCATTATGTTCAGTTTTGCCAGGTAGTTAATCCTTGGTTGCAGTTCTAGCTCTTTTGCCTTACAAAATATCAAATTACAATCAATCCGATCTTTTAACGTAGAAGCTGCTAGTTCCTGTGTATTCCGGAATGTAGTTTCACAATATTTGAATTGTTTCTTTTTGGCTGCTTGCAGTATTTTCTCCTTAATCTTGTAATTCTGGAATTTGGCTACTATATTTCTTGGAGTTTTAAAATTGGGAACTCTTTCAGGAGGAGTCCAGTGAATTCTTTTGATAACTATTTTACCTTCTGATTCTAGGACTTCAGGACAATTTTCTTTGACAATCTCTTGGAAGATGTTGTCCAGACTGCTTTTTTCATCATGGATTTCCAGTAGACCAATGATTTTTAACTTATTGCTCCTGGATCTCCTCTCCAAGTCAGTTGTTTTTCCAATGAGATATTTTACACTTTTTTCTAATTTTTCAATCTTAATGTTTTGTTTGTCTCTTAGTGCATCATAGAGTCCTGAGCTTTGATTTGGATTTTAATTTTTATTGAATTATTTTCTTCAATTAGTTTTTGAAGGTCCTTTTTTAGGGAAGTATTTTCTCCAATTAGTTCACAAATTTTACTTTTTAAGGATTTGTTTTCTTCAGTGAGACTTTTTTTTTCCAATTTGTTCACTGTAGATTTAAATTTATTTTCTACTTCTCTAATTTGGCTATTAAAATCTTTCTTGAGCTCCTCCGAGAATGTTTTTTGGGCTTGAGACCAGTTCATATTTCTATCTCTGGTATCAGGTGTGGATACAAAGTCCATGGTGTCTCCTGAAAGTGATTCTTCATTGTTCAGAATAATAAGATTCTATTTTCTTTGGTCTTGCCTTTGGAAATTTCTTCTAGCCCATTGCAATTGCCTATTTCCTGTCCTTTTAAATGTATTTCTGCTCCTGGGGTACAGTGAGCTCTGATCTGAACTTCTCAGGCTGGGAGCTAGGTGCCTGGTTATTGGCTTTGTGTGCTGTTGCCTCTGGGTGTCTAAATTGAGGCTAACACCAAGACTCTCAATATTTCCCCTGAGTCACCCCGAGGCTCAAAGAACAATCTGTGGGGGAGGGTTGGTCTGGCTGCTTCAGATTTCTGCCACTTTGCCCCTGGACTACAGCTCAGGCAGTCTCTTGCTGGTAACTTGAGGTAAGGTTTGTTGGGACCCTTCCAGCCTTTCTCTTCAAAATCCTTACTGCCTCAGTTACACCCTTTCTCAGTGATTTCTAAGCCTGAGTGTATTTCCACTATTTCAGGATTTTACTGTGGGTGGGACATTTATCACTGTGTTTTCTAGGTCAGGGAGGGGGAATTTGGACAGTTAGAGATTTTACCATCTTGGCCTCTGGAAAATCAGGTAGGGGATTTTTAAATTTCCAGCTGTGGGCTGATGGCTTGAGTAGAAGCTGCTGTCTCTGCTGCAGGCCTTGTGCTTTCTCTTACCCAGCTCTGACAGATCCTCCTGTCCCATGGTGAGAAGCTGGTGAGATGGCTGTGAATCACCCTTGAGGTGGGTGAGTCCACTGGCTGGGGCTCCTTCTCACTCTGCTGTAGAATTCCTTCCCTCCTATCCCACTTCCCACTTATTCTATTCTATACTTTGAACCTGTCCCTTTTCAAAAGTGGATGCTTCCAACTTCCCTCCACCCCAGCCTGCCCTCCCTTCCATCATTGCCCCCCCCCATGCTCTTCTGCCCTAATCTCCTGTAGGGTGAGAAACCCTATTTAGTGTGTATTTCATTTCATCTCCAAGCCAAATTCAATGAGAATAGGGTTGATCCATTCCCTTTTGCCTTCCTATCCTTCCCCTCCATTGTAACCATTTTCCCTTGGCACTTATTTATGGGATAGTTTACCCCATTCTGTCTCTCCATATCTCCTCTCATTATATTTCTCTCTCACCTCTTAATTTCACCTTTTAAGGATCATCCCTTCCTGTTAAATTGGTCCTGGAACCTCTATCTATGTATAACTGTAAACATACATACACACATTCACATATGTATTCATATGCCCATATACTGTCATACACACACACACACACACACACACACACACACACATATATATATATATATATATATATTTCTATTCCCTTCAACTATTTTCATACTGACAAAGTTTCATTACTTACAATTATTGTTTTTCCATGTAGGAATGCTAATAGTTCAAGTTTGATAAGTTCCTTATGATTTCTTTTCCCTGTTTACCTTCTAATGCTTCTCTTGCTTCTTGTATCTAAATGTGAAATTTTGTATTCAACTCTGGTTTTTTCATCAAGAATGTTTGAAAGTCCTCTATTCCACTGAATGACCATATTTTCCCCTGAAACAAGATACTCAGTTTTGCCTGGTAGGTAATTCTTGGTTTTAATCCCAGCTCCTTTGACCTCAAGAATATCATATTCCAAGCCCTTCAATCCCTCAGTGTAGAAGCTGCCAGATCCTGGGTTATCCTGATTGTGTTTCCACAATATTCAAATTGTTTCTTCCTGGCAGCTTGTTATATTCTCTCCTTAATCTGGGAGTTCTGGAACCTTGGTATAATATTCCTAGGAGTTTTCTTTTTGGGATCTTTTTTCAGGAGGTGATTAGTGTATTCAATCAACCACTATTTTACCCTCTGGTTCTAAAATATCAGGCAGTTTTCTTTGAGAATTTCCTGGAGGATGATTTCTAGGTTCTTTCATTGATCATGGCTTTCAGGAAATCCAATAATTTTTAAATTATCTCTACTGTATCTATATTCCAGGTCAGCAGTTTTTACAATGTAATATTTCACATTGCCTTCTCTTCTGTCATTTGTTTGGATATGTTTAAGAACATCTTGATTTCTCATAAAGTAATTAGGCTCCATTAGCTCCAATCTAATTCTGAAGCAATGATTCTCCTCAGTGAGCTTTTGAGATTATTTTTCTATCTGGAAAATTTGACTTTTCAAGGCATTCTTCTCCTCATTGCCTTTTTGAGCCTCTTTTGCCATTTGAGTTAGTCTATTTTTTAACATGTGATTTCCTCAGTCTGGATTTTGACTCTCATTTTGTGATTTTCTTGTATTATTCTTATTTCTTTTCCCAATTTTTCCTCCACTTCTTTTATCTGCTTCTTAAGGTCCTCTATGGCCTGTAACCATCTCGTATTTTCCTTTGAAGCTTTTAGTTCAGGATTTCTGACTTCACTGTCTTCCTCCTGTTCCATGCTTGCCTCCTTTTTGTCCCAAATAGGAGTATAGTGTTGGAATCTTCTGTTTGCTTTGTCTCCTTTGTCTGGTCATGTCACCACTCAGTCACTTGACCCCTGGGCTTTTTGCCACAGTAGGGCTCTGCCACCAGACAGGGGAGCTTTCATCCCAAATGCTGGGGTTTTCTCAGCTGCCAGAGGTATTAGATGAGTGCCCTCTCTGAGGCCTCCATATGCTCTGGCAAGCTGGACACATACTCCAGGACCTCCACCCTAGACTTCAATCCAGATCCAAGCACATTAAAGTACATTAACCTGCAATTACTCCTCAGACTGGTTGCTATATCCTCTTACACTCTGCAGGCCAGGAGCTGAAGCTGCAGCATGGTGCTGCCTGGCTGTGCTGACTTAGTGGCTTCTCGCCCTGAGGGCAAAAGTCAAGCACTCCCACTTACTGGGTCCAAAATTCCAGACTGCACTCACCTCTCACTTTGTCCTTCGCATCTATGTGTTGATAATTCTGGAAACAGCCACAGCTGCTGCTAATCTGGAGTCCCTCCAGCCAGTAGGCTCACCTTGGGGCTAAAAACTCTGGCTCAAGCCAGGCATGGGCTCTGCTCCCAGAGGGCTGCTGGCCAATTCCTGTTGGCCTGCTGGGCTGTTCTCAGTGGGAGGTCAGCTTCTCTTTGTCATTTTGTGAGTTCTGCAGCTCCAAAGTTTGTTCAGTCTCCTTTTTTCATTGATTGGGGAAGGCGGAAACTGGGAGCTGCTCAGAGGTAGTTCTTCAACTTTGCCATCTTGACTCCACCCCCCAATCTCAGCTCTTTTGCTTTTTAGAATGCTATTCAGATTCCATAATTCCTTTAACATGGTAACTGCTAAATCCTGTGTGATCCTAACTGTGGTTCCATGATGTTTGAATTCTTTATTTGTTTTTATCGTTGATTGAATTATTTTTCCTTAACCTGATATCTCTAGAATTTGTCCATAATATTCCTTTTGATATCTCTTTCAAGAGATGCTCTGGGGCTTCTTTAATTTCCCTTTTACTTTCTCGATCAAAGACATTGAAGCAGTTTCCTTTATAATTTCTTGCAATATGATGTCTAGGCTGTCTTGGTGATCATGACTTTCAGGTAATCTAATAAATCATAAATTACATCCCCTAATTTATTTTCCAAGTTGTTGTTGCTGTTTTTGTTGTCTAATGGGCTAATTCACATTTTCTTCCATTGTTTTTTCATCCTTTGACTTTAATCTTTGTATCTCGTTAAATTTTTAACTTCCTCTTGCCCAACTTTAATTTTTAAGCAATTATTCTTTTCAGTGATCTTTTTTATCTCTTTTTCCCCCCATTCAACTAATTCTGTTTTAAGGTGTTATTTTCTTCATATTTTGGGTCATATTTTACCAAGGTTTTTCATAATGTTCTTCCCTTGTTCTCATTTCTTTACTCAATATTTCTTCTGCCATTCTTATTTCATTTAGAAAACTTTTTTATATCATCTGGAATACTCGTTGAGCTTCTTTACAATTCACTTTGTTTCCTTTGAAGCTTTGATTGTAACTGTTTAAATATCCTTGCCTTATTCTGGATTTGTGTCTTGATCTTTATTGTCACTGTGATGAATTTTTAAGGTTAAGCTCTCTCTTTTTGTTTGTTCATTCTGGGGCACTATTTCTTGATTTTGAACTTTATGCTAAAATTCAGCTCTGTTCCTAGTGTTGGGAGGGAGGTGATAGCAGAAGCCCTTTTACAAGCTTTCAATTTTTTGCTTCTTTGTTTGTTTGTTTGTTTCTATACTTTTCAGAGATACTTCTCATTGTTTGGAAGTTGTCCATGTTTCTAAGTTGGTATGATCTGGAGAGATTTGTGATTAGTGCTCTTCTGGTCTGTGTTTTGGTCCTTTCCTAGGATGGACCTCTGATCGCTTGGGATTGGAATTTATACTGGCCTTCAGCAGTCTTGCTCCCTTGCTTTCTAAAACAATACTGCTCCTCAGAGTCCCTCCTCTTTCCAGACCAAAATTGCTCCCCTCCACACTTGAAATGATACCCAGAACTAAATATTGGAAATGCAGTTGCTTCAAGAACTGTGTCTAATGCTAACAAAGAGTACCCTGTAATCTCTGTCTGGATAGTTGCAAGATCCCTTTCCCTTCTCTGGCTTGAACATGCCTGAAACTGTGTTTGCTTCAGTCACCATCACTACCAAGTTAAACTACTAGTGGCATCCAGGATAACCTCCACCTCTTCTCTCCCATTTGCATATATCTCTTTCCCACCTCTTAATTTGTCTTTGGATGTAAGATTATCTCATCATGACTTTTTTGTTGCCTCTGCCACTCCAGAATTTGATTGGAGTCATTAAAGTTGTTAGGATCATACTGTTGAAAGAACTCAGCTGAGTATTTCCTCTAGTCCACCATCTTGCCTTCACCTCTGGAAATCGCAAGAAAATTATGAAAAAAATAATGAAAAACTTGTTTAAAAAAGTCACAAAAATGCTATAGAAAATAACTTCTTAAAATCAAAATTTACTAAATGAAAAAAGAGGTACAAAATCTCACTGAAGAAAAAACTCCTTAAAAATTAAAATTGATCAAGTGGAATTTGATGATTCCATGAAAAATCAATAAACAATAAAAAGTCAAAAGACTGAAAGTGAAAGAAAATATTAAATATCTCATAAGAAAAATGACTGGTCAGAAGAATAGTTTAGGGAGAGGTAATTTAAGAATTAATGGACTAGAAGCTCATATCAAAAAAAGTGAAGATGTCAATCATGATTTTAGATAAAGCAAAATCCAAAATAGACATAATCAAAGATATATTCCGGGAAATTACATTTAGCTAAAAGATGACACTGACAATGAATTATTATAAATAGTAAGTGTATATGCATGAAATAGTGTTATTTACAAATTCTTGAAGGAAGTCAAATAAGTTGCAGAAAGAAAGACTTCAATTTACCCCTCTCAGTCCAAAATTAATCTTATCATAAAATAAATGAGGAAGATGTTAAAAAAAGATAAATAAAATTTTAGAGAAAGCTAGATATAATTGATCTCTCTAGAAAATTAAATGGGAACTGTAAGAAGTTATTTCTCAGCTATACATGACCCCTTCACAAAAATTGACCTCATATTAAAGCATAAAATTTCAAAAACAAAAGAACAAGAAAGATGGTAAATAACCTTTTCAGACCATGATATATTGATGTATATTCAGCAAAGAGCCATTGAAGCAGAGATTAAAATACCATTAGAAACCAAATAATTTAATTCTAACAATCAATCCCAAAACAGGCAAATTTCATTCCAAAAACCTTAAAATACACAAAATTTCACATCACTCTATCAAAATTCTGAAAATATTTGTATACTTTTAATGACAAAGTGATTTCTGAGACAAAATTGAACAGCTTGATATTATGAAAGAATACTTAGCATCATGGCCAAGATGTGGCAGAAGAGCAAAAAGGATATAACCAAATTAATTTACAGTTTTCACGATATATTCAAAATAATTACAAAAAATATATACTTTATGTAATTTGATACTTAGAAAAAATTAAAGATATAGAATATTCAGCGTAATAATCAAATAAAATAATGACTTGGGTGAATTGCAAAATCAGTACTCTAACTATATTATAAACAAAAGTTAAGATTGAATATCTAGTATTGGTTAAGAATAAGTAAGTAGATAATTGGAATGAACTAAATGAGGAAGAATCACAAACAATTTTCAATAAACCATATTTAATAAGCCACAAAATATAAACTATCCAGGAAATAATTCCATCTTTATTAAAAATAAACTGCTAAGAAAACTGAAAAGCAAAAATAAACTTGGAGAAATATAGAAATAGCTACATGAATTGATGCACAGTGAAGTAAGCACCACAAAGTAAATAATATGCACATTGAAAATAATGATGCAGAGGGGACAGAGTAAAGATAGAGGAGTAGAAACGACCTCCATGTGGCTCCAACTCTCACCACTCATGTAAAAGGGGACTCTGAACAAACTTTGGAGCTACAAAAACCCAAAATGACACAGAGAAGTTAATTTCCCACTGAGGACAACCCAACAGGCAGCAAGAATTGGCCAGCACAGTGCTCTGCGAGCCGATGCCAGCCCAGGACAAGTTGGAGGTTTTAGCTCCACATCAGGCCTGACCAATCACTGGATGGAAGGACTCCAGATCACCAGCAGATGTAGTGGTCCAGAATTATCAACACATAGATGCTAAGGACAAAGTGAGAGGTCCGTGCAGTGTGGAATTTGGGTTCCAGTAGTTGGGAGTGTGTCAGCTTTTGCCACTGGAGGAAGAAGCCACTGAGGGCTGCAGAGCAGCTGCCACCACATGGAAGCTTTAGCTCCTGGCCAGTTGACTGGAGGGGAACCAAGTGACCAGTCTGAGGGGTAAGCACTCTTGCTTTAATCTGCTTGGACCTGGATTTCAGTCTAGGGTGGATGTCCTGGGCTATGTGACCAGCTTGCCAGATAGTGTGGAGGAGTCAGAGAAGGCACCCAACGAACACCTCCAGCAGCTGAGAAAATCCCACTGTTTGGAGCAAAGTTCTTCTGTCTGGTGGGAGAGACCTTCTGTGGCAAAATGTCCAAAAGTCAATTAATTTGAGTGGCAAAATGAGCAGGCAAAGGAAGCAAACCAAGCAAAGCAATTCAACATTAGTTTCCTATATAGTAGAAAAAAAAGGATCAAAGGACGGAAAAGAAGGAATATAGTGAAGTCAGAACTCCTGCACCTAAAGCTTCCATGAAAAATACAAGTTGGTTTCAGGCCATAAAGGACCTTAAGTATCAGATAAGAGAAGTGGAGGAAAAATTGGGAAGAGAAATGAGAAAAATGTAAGAAAATTATGAAATGGGAGTCAACAACCTGACTGAGGAAAATCACATCTTAAAAAACAGACTAACTCAAAAGGCAAAAGAGGCTCAAAATGGCAATGAGGAGAAGAATGCCTTAAAAAGCCTAATTTGCCAGATGGAAAAAGAATCTCAAAACCTCAAAGAGGAGAATAATTGCTTCAGAATGAGATTGGAGCAAATGGAAGCTAATGACTTTATGAGAAATCAAGATGCTGTTAAACAGATCCAAACAAATGAAAGAATAGAAGGCAATGTGAAATATCTCATGGGAAAAACGACTAACCTGGAAAATAGAGCCAGGAGAGATAATTTAAAAATTATTGGACTACATGAAAGCCCTGATCAAAGTAAGAACCTAGAAATCATCCTCCAGGAAGTTCTCAAAGAAAACTGCCCTGATGTTTTGGAACCAAAGGGCAAAATAGAGTTTGAAAGAATCCACTGATCACCCCCTAAAAAAGATCCCCAAAGGAAAACTCCTAGGAATATTATAGCCAGGTTCCAGAGTTCCCAGATTAAGGAAAGAATATTACAAGCAGCCAGGAAGAAACAATTTGAGTATTGTGGAAACACAATCAGGATAACCCAAGATCTGGCAGCTTCTACACTGAGGTATCGAAGGGCTTGGAATATGATATTTTGGAGGTCAAAGGAGCTGGGATTAAAACCAAGAGTCACCTACCCAGCAAAACTGCATGTCATGTTTCAGGGGGAAGTATGGTCATTCCGTGGAATAGAGGACTTTCAAGCATTCTTGCTGAAAAAAAAAAACAGAGTTGAATAGAAACTTTGACATTCAGATACAAGAAGCAAGAGAAGCATGAGAAGGTAAACAGGGAAAAGAAATCACACGGAACTTATCAAACTTGAACTATTAACATTCCTACATGGAAAACCAATAATTGTTAATTATGAAACTTTTCTCAGTAGTTGAAGAAAGTAGAAATATATATGTATATATATGTATATATATATGTATATATATGTGAGGGTATATGGGCATATGAATACATATGTGAATGTATGTATATATGTTTACAGGTATACATAGATAGAGGGCACAGAACCAATTTAATAGGAAGGGATGATCCTTAAAAGGTGAAATTAAGAGGTGAGAGAGGAATATAATGAGAGGAGATAGGGAGAGACACAATTGGGTAAACTATCGAAATAGAAGAAGCTAGGGGAAATGGTTACAATGGAGGGGAAGAATAGGAAGGCAAAAAGGAATGGGTCAACTATATTTTCATTGAATTTGGCTTGGGGAGGGAATGAAATATACACTAAATAGGGTATCTCACCCTACATAAGAGTAGTGGTGAAAGGGAGGAGAGGGGGGATGATGGAAGAGAGGGCAGGCTGGAGGGGAGGGAAGTTGGAAGCACCCACTTTTGAAAAGGGATAAGATCAAAGTACAGAATAGAGCAAGTGGGAGGTGGGATAGAAATATATTTAGTCTTTTACAATATATCTACTATGTTATTATTTTTGCATTGGCTACACATGTACAACCTATATATATATATAATTTTTTTTCTTATATTCCCATTAAGGGTGGGTGACAAGGGAGGAAGGGAATGAGTCTGGAATTCAAAGTTTTAAAATCAAATGTTCAAATATATATACACTAATTTACATATAATTGGTAAATAAGATATACAGGCACTGGGGCATAGAGATCCACTATGCCCTACTGGGAAAGTCTAAAGGGGAATGGGCGAAAATATGTGAGAGAGCAAATTTGAGGAGGTGTTATTCTGTGGGACTGCTATTTTGGGGCGGTGGGTAGGGGGAAAATGGGGAGAAAATTTGTAACTCAAAATCTGGTGGAAATGAATGATGTAAATCAGAAGTTAACAAAGCTTTTAAAAAATAAAAAAAAAGAGAGAAAGCAGTATGCCTTACTCAAGAAACAGATTCCTTCCAAACTACAATTACAAAAAAAAAACCCAGTAACTCTATGAGATAGCAAGAGTCAAAATAAATTCAAAAGATTACAAAATGAAGAAATTATATATTTAATATGGCAAATAAACATTGATTTCAAAAAAAGTCATGCAGAAATACTTCAAGAATACTTTCGTTTCCTGAAAATTTCAAAAGAATCCTTGGATTCTCTTTAAAGTAACTGGAAAAGATATTTCAAGAAGGAAAACTAGTCAGGTCTATTAGGATCAGAGAGCAAAGGAAACAAACAAACAAAAAAAATCTTCTACCCAAGTCCTGAAAGGAATCCCAAAAGGAAAAGTCCCAGGACCTCCATTGAAAAAATGCACAGATCCCATGCCGAAGGAAAATTAAAAATACTGTAAATACTCAGAAAGAAGTTCATCAAATATAATAATTTTTATTTTTAGCTGTAGTTGTAAAAAATTAAGTAAAAGCAAGAGTGTACTCTCTTTTTTTTAATGATGTAACTTTTTATGTTTAGGACATATCCATTTTCAACTTATTCCAGTGAATGATCTAAGACTCTCATCTAAACTTTTGTCCTTCATCCAGTAGCTAGTATTTTTCAGTTGGTAAAACTATGGGCTACCAGTTTTCTTTCTTTCTTCCTTTCCTTCCTTCCTTTCTTCCTTCCTTCCTTCTTGTGTTTTGTTTTTTTGGTGGACAATTGGGTTTAAGTAACTTGCCCAAAGTCACACGGCTAGTGTGTGTGTGTGTGTGTGTGTGTGTGTGTGTGTGTGTGTGTGTGTGAGTGTGTTAAGTGTCTGAGGCTGAATCAGAACTCAGGTCCTCCTGGCTCCAGGGCCAATGCTCTACTCACTTTTCTTTCTTTCTTTCTTTCTTTCTTTCTTTCTTTCTTTCTTTCTTTCTTTCTTTCTTTCTTTCTTTCTTTCTTTCTTTCTTTCTTTCTTTCGTTTCTTTGTTTGTTTGTTTCTTTCTTTCTTTTTTTCTTCCTTGCTTTCTTCCAAATTCAGTCTTTTTTTTTCTTTTTTGAAGTAAATATATATTTAACGAATTATACTATGACACGCCTATCTGGTGCTAAACTCTTGACTTTAATTTTCATTTGTGGATTGGAGTCCCCAAAAGGTCAGCTGTTTAGCAGTTTAGGATTCTAGAGATAACTGAGGGGCTGAAGTCTCCATTACTGTCACACAGAAGCTCCCTCTGATTTGCAGACTAATTGGAAATATGGGTTGGGCATGTGTCCAATGTAAAGCTACAGATAGAGGTGGAATATTACATGTGAGAAAAAAAAGTTCACTGTCTGAATAATAGAAGTTAGGAAAGGAAGCAATTTATAATGGTTCTACATAGACATATTAGAGTGAAATTGTAGAGGGTTTCAATAGACAATCAGAGAAATTCAAAGTTCATCTTAGAAGAAAAAGGGAGTCAGTTCGGGATGGCTAGGTGGTGCAGTGAATAGAGCACTGGCCCTGATGTCAGGAGGAACTGAGTTCAAATCTAACCTCAGACACTTAACCCAAAAACTAGTCATGTGACCTTGGGCAAGTCACTTAACCCCAATTGCCCTCCAAAAAGCAAAAAAAAAAAAAAAAAGAGGGAGTCAGTGGAGTTTCAAGAGTAAGAAATGATACAATTATATGTTTATTTAAGGAACCCATTTCAGCAGCTATTTGGATTGATGAAGAAGAGGGATAGATTTTTGGTATGGTGACCAATTAAGAGTTAATTTTTGCAATCTAGGTTGGAGATAAGGAACTCAATTAAAATGGTTGCTATGTGCCTGACAAGAAGAGATTGAATGCAAGTTATTATTTGTTCTTCATTTTGAAAGTGACTGATGATATCAGGGGAGTGATATCTTTTCTCATGTGTGAATTGGATTTAAGCGAGGTAGAGTTACACAAAATCATGAGCCTCACTCTCTATTCCAGAGTCATCAAAGTTCAAGTGCAAGACAAAAGTCAAGACAACTGACAATGGTGCAGGGTGACTTGGGTGACTTTTGCTTCATCAATATATGACCAAACTCTCAGTACCCCACAGTGCTAATTCAGCTGCCTTGTTGGCCATTGGGACAAATTGTTCTCATCTGCCCATTCCACTAGGAAAAATCCTTACATGCATGTGGTATATATCCCTCTGATGCATAGATGAATTTAAGCCCTTTCAATTACCCTCAACCTGGTTTGTCCCATTTCCCAAGAGAGTTTTATCAGGGTGTGGATGTTGCACATGGGTTTCTTAGAGCCACACATGAGAGATGGATGAAGGAAGAAACCAAAGGTGGATGAGCAGCCCTAAAAAGGGCTCAGCAAACTTTTCACACCAAAGATGCTAGTACTTCCTGAACACTACATATGCTCTTGCCGATGGAAATGGTGAATAAACATGGATTATACAAAAAAAATTCCAACAATTCCATTTTGGGATGTTTGAAACCTGAAATGTAGTGGCAAAATAATTGTATTGGAACCAAGGAACAAGTACTTAAATCTGGGCTTTACTATTTAATCTAATTTTAATCTGGAGAAATTCCATGTAATGCTTCCACCTCAGTTTTCAATTCTAAAAAATTATGTTAGACTAGAAAATCCTAACCATCTCTAAATACTGTAATCCCATAATAAATAAGCATAAATTAAATCTAAGCATTTTATGACAACCCTGAATCTGTCAGTATATCCCAAAATTACATTTTTTGCTTTGTTATCTTCTAGACTTTCATTCATAAAACTGTTTTTCACATTTTAATAGTGATAATTCAAGTCTGCTAGTCACAGTGAAAAAGCTCCAACTCACTGGGTGAACTACTTTTTTTTCCCAAGAACATAGGATCATTTCTGTTTTGAATATTATTACATAAGAATCAATAAGCATGTGAAAAATCTAATGCAAGTCATTTGGTCACAAACTGCCCCTGTCGACATATATTTCTTTAATGTGATCTCTTTCATATTGGTAAAATATCATTTTATTTGTATTCATATATATATGTATATACACACACACATACACACACAAACATATATATATATATATAGTTAAAGAAATCTAATATTAGGAATGATTTTCTTTGCTGCACTTTTCTTTTTTTTCCCTTCTTTTTTTTATTTGCTTATTCATAGATGTACAGGAACAACAGCAGCCTAAAAATAATCCATTTCAATTACACATTATTCTTCCACATTGAAAAGAAAGAGGGTTGTGGGAAGTTAATTCTTTGTCCTGGGAAGCTTATTAAAATTGCTAAATCAGGGGCTATTGGCAGCTTAAATAGCTAGAAGAAACTCTCTTGGGGAAATCACCTAAAGTTCCATAACTTGAGGTGCATTTTGTTTGTGAAGAATCATAAGAACAAGTCATGGAAAAGAATATGATTGATATAACATTACTAAAAATGCACATCCCAAAACCTAGGAACATGTCATGTATACATATTTGATAAATGATATTAAAAGATTTATTCCACTTCAATTCTATGACATGAAAAAAAATTAACTCAAATGTTGTAAGTCTATACAATTATCCATTGCTCTAGCTATACAGAGTTGCAGCAGAAAACAGTGAATAGGGAATTGACTCTTCTAACACATTTTGTCTATATAACCTTGGTCATGTCAATCAATGTTGCATTATTGTAGGCAATGCTAAGTTGCAGAGAATGTTTCACACTATTTTGGACAAAGAAGTTTCTTCAGTTAGGATTTTTCTGTATCAATGAGAGAGACTTGTTAAATTTTCAGTTAGATCATTTACACCTTGGATGTCACAAAAAACCATAAAATATGCTTTATTTATTTATTTGTTAATTGTTAAGATATAAAAAAATCGGTGGGGAAATTGTTAGTAATGTAGATCAAACTTAAAAATGTGTTATATGTTTTTATTAACAGAGAATATTTGTTCTTATTTATTAAAACACTACTTGCTATAGCCGTACAAAATTAAATTTTATATGTGTACTGTAAAAGAAAAATAATTAATGTGGGAATGCCTTGAAATGATAGCTAGCTTTATTTAATATCTCATGATATTTTTGTGCACATTCTAAGCATAATGATTAAGAACATATAAATTCAGCTTATGTAAGTGAAATAAAAGTCTTATGAATAGATTTCAAAACAAATAAAATAAAACTAAGTTTTGTATTATGTATAAGTAAATGGACATGGAATTAGAAAGACCTGAGTTCAAGTACTTTTCTTAACGGATTCATGACTATAGACAGAACTCTTAATGTTTCACTGTCCCTAGATAACTTTAAAACTCTAGGGTATGAGTTTATTATCTCTATCAGTGTAGGGAGCTTCCTAAACTGTGAACTATCTGGTACAGACTGGATATAAAAAGGAAATTATCTTTACCAAATAAACTATTAAACTATATGGGATGCCACTATAAGAAAGGAGAGAGGGAGAGTTAAAAGGAAATTTAGGTGACATAAAATAAAATGTATCAATAAAAAATTTACTTAAAAAACAGCTATGCTAAGCTTTTTCTTTCATTCATTGTAAATATTGTGTGTAAGTTCTGTTTAAAATAATCTACTAGGTACTGTAGAGTAGTGAACTACTAAATTTTGATTGCTAATGTTTTTAATCTGTTTTTAAAATTCCCTCAATAAGTATGACAGCTATATGAAGGCACATAGGAAGGCACTTGAGGGAAGGATATCAAACAGAATGTTATTGTAATAGTCTTGCAAAGAAGTGATCAAGTATTCAGCTAGACTGGTGAGAGTACAGTGTATCAAGAAAGAAGAGAGATTGCACATATTAGGTATTTCATGATTATTTTTTTGGAGGGTGGAAGACAGGGCAATTGGGGTTAAGTGACTTGCCCAAGGTCACATGGATAGTTTTGAGTTAAGTGTCTGAGGTCGGATTTAAACTCAGGTCTTCCTGACTCCAGGGCTGGTGCTCTATTCACTGCACCACCTAGCCACCCCAGTATGTCATGATTATCAAGAGAAAATGAAAAGGAATGTTAATATGGAACAGCCACAAAAAAATCAAGGATAGCAACATAATTACAAATCTTAATGATGGGAAGGTTATCTGTGTTCAATAAATAAACAGGGATGTTCAGAAAAGAGATGGTTTTGAAGGGAAATATTATATAATGGGGGGGGCAGAGAAGTGACACAGTGAATAGAATACTGGGCTTAGAATCTGGAAAACTCATCTTCATGTGGTCAAATCTGGTCTCAGACTAGTTTGTACTCTGTGTGACCATGGGTAATCCACTTAATCCTGTCTGCTTCAGTTTCCTTATCTGTAAAATGAACTGGAGAAGGAAATCACAAATTACTCCAGTATCTTTGCCAAGAAAGCTCTAAATGGGGTCACAAAAAGTCGGATACAAGTGAAACAACTCAAAAGCAACAATAAAATAATAATATATCAGTTCATAGCCCATTCATGCTTGTTTATCTTGTGCAAATCAATCTGTCCCACCATAATGCTCACCATTCATTACCCCAGAATATAAAGAACACCCCTCTGAGGGATATTTACTACTGCCATTACACAATATAGTAGAAAAGGTGTGACAAAGGAATGATTTTACCTAGACAGATGCTGCTGAGGCTGCCTATGTCATGGCCACACTATAATTGCAATGAGGTGTCAATGCTTAATGGAAAAGAACCAGCAGAGCCATGGGGAAAGCCACAATGAGGAATGGAGTAGTGTGACATTAGATGACAGATGAAGGGAGTGGTGTAGATGTCTTAGAAGAATGTCCTGTGAGTGGCGATCAAAAGGAACATGTGATGTGACCTATCTTTTGATCTTCTCTTTGTTTATGCCATGATTCCAAAGTCCCCAGGGCATTCTTTCATTGATCACTGATAGTGGGTGCAAAAATGAATATGGTCTCTTGACTTCAAGTAGATAAATTAGTAAGGGGAATTGTAGATACATGAAAGGAGAAACAATAATTAATTTGATGATTAACATAATAATGAAAGAAAAATAACTGGATGAAGTGATCAACTGGATTTATCAGAATCAGATTTTATAAAGTCTGTGTTATTAAGCCTTGTACAATGGATATGTCATTCAAAGATGATATGAAGGCAAGGTGTATAAAAATACAAAATTATAAATATACAAGATGCTATATATAGGAGTAGCAAGCTAGAAAGAAATGTATAAGAAGTGGAGCATTAGGAAATAAGACTGGATATATGGATCATGATTAAATTGTGAGGGACCTTGAATGTCTGGCTAAAGAGGCTGGATAATCTGAGTAAACTATATTCAAAATTGTAAATACCATTTTTGATACCTCCATCTCCCTCAGCTCTGATATCCAAATAGTTAAGACCTATAGTTTGACCTCCATGAACATTTTCATGCATTTTACCTCTTTCTCCATTCCAACTACCAACACTATGGTCTAGACCAATGTTGTCAAACTCAAATAGAAACAGACCCTGAAAGGCCACAGAGTGACTTAGAAAACAACAAATTAAAATTATCTGTTTCCTTGTGCTTTCATTTATTTTGTTTAAAAATGCCAATTACATGTTAATATTTCTTGGGCCACATATTCTGTGAGTTTTATGTAACCCCTTAATTTTATACCACTGATCAAGATCTTTGTAAATTCACAGGGACTAAAGAAAAACCTGACTGGTCAACAACTTAAATTATTCAAATTAATTATTTTTGATGACATATTAAATTGAGGAAAGGAAGTAAATGCCAATTATAACTTGAAATGCAAATTTAACTATATAAATTAATTTCCATCATGAAATGAGCAGCCTATAATACTATCTTAGCAAACTCTGATTTATTTAACAAGTAAAGAAACCTGCCAGGAAGATTCAATAGAGGTCTAGAATTTACGTATTGGTAAAATCATATAAAAATAAAGGAAGAAGATCATGTGCAGTGTTGTCAAATAAAGCAGAAAGAAGCAATGGAAAGTAAAACAAGTTTAGAAAGAGTTTTGAAAATGGCATCCTGAGGACGGTTTATTACTTACTTATAGTAACCTTATCAAAAATACATTAATTGAATGAACAAATCAGTGACATTCAAATTTTATATTGCTGGGAAAGTTGAAAGACAACAAATGGAATATGGAAAATATCAGCAAATATTTTTACATTCAATTTCGTTTACTATTAAGGAAAATGGAGGCACCACACTAGCAATCCAACATCACAGTTCAGGAGAGAAGATACATAAATGATGACAAAAAGAATGAAAAGGGGAAAAACAGATTTAGAGAAAATATCCATATTGGAGATCAATGCTGGAAGTGAAAAAACATGGAAAGATGTTGAAGTGCTGTCTAATTAGGTATCTAACTGAAAGGAGCATACTAAAGACACAGAAATAATCTCAAACCTTAAAAAGTAATTGAGAATATCAACAGCTACTGACCTATTTTATATTTTTATCATTTAAAAATTTCTATGACAATAATCTAGTCACACATTACATATGTCTCTGATGATGGTATCAATGAAGAATAGTATACCACATCTGTACAACTACACAGATTAATTAAATATTTTTAGAATACAACATCCAATATAATTTATTTCTCCTTTATTAAATTGAAAATCAATTATTACGGTACAACAAGGAGATGTCTTAAAAGTTTTCCTTTAGAAAATGTTTCTCTAATGATTGCACCAAAATTATACAATATTCCTTGAAAGAAAAGAGAGCTAACATTATTTGTTTAAGTTTTCATCATGGATGCAATAGAGACAAAATTAGGAACACAAAATTTTAAACTAAGATGTTTTGAACAGCAAAAAACAGTTTTCTTGGTAAAGAAGAGGAAATCAAAAACTGTTACAAAAACATATAGTTAAGAAAAAAGAAATATCCATGCTGTGCATAAATAAAGGAAAAATACATACATGAGTATGTATTTATTTACATATGCATTATATATTTAACACCTATGTGCACACATATAACTTATTATATTCTCTGAGTCTTTCACCTCTCTATTAGTATTTGGGTGGCATGTTTCATCATTTGCCCCTATATTATATTGATCAGAGTTTCTAAGTCACTGAATGCATAAATCATTCTCCTGCTTCTGTTTGTTTCACTCTTAATTATTTCATAAAAGTATTCCCAGTTTTCTCTAAAACAATCTCTTATTTTTGCTTGTTGCTCAATAATATTCTATCACTACCATAATTTATTTAGTCATTCCCCAGTTGATGGGAAGCTCATTAAATCTGTATCCTTTGCCACTGAAAAAGAGCTACAAATACTTTTGTATACCCTTAGAATTGGCTTTGCTTAGGACTAAGCACTCTCTTGATCCAACCTCTATCTAATTCCTCCCCATCTCCCATTCTCCTTCTATATATTAGTTGAGTAAAATATCTTTTTTATCCTCTAATCTATATGTATATGTGTGTTCTTCCTTATTTTAATTTGTTCAGATAAAAGTAAGGGTGAAGCATAGTTGCCCCCAACCTCTCTTCCTTTTTTTTAATAGATATCTCCTTGTACAACTGAATCTTTGAAATAATTTGCTTCAACCTGCCTTTTCTTTCTCTCCCAAAAATGGGTTCCTCTTTCCCTCTTTCCAGTTTTCTATTAATATCACAACAAAACAAAAACACTGTCAGGTACTTTTTGTCTAATCAGCCTCTCTCTATAACACCTTATGGTTCAGAGTAGATACAGACATTTTTGACTTATTTAAAATGTAAGAAGTTTATCCTTTTTTAGTCCCTCATGACTGTACTTATATTTTATATTTCTCCTAACTCTTTCATTTTCAGAGTAACCCATGGGTCTGAAATGTGTAGTTATGGGACTATCTACCCCAAGTATATACAGACTTCCCCTAGCAGAATTAACAAATGAAAACAATTTCTTCCAACTGTCATGAAGCAGCTGAAACAGATACTGTGGAGCACTTAGAGCTTGGTTAGACTTCTGCATGCCATGCTTTACTTTTGTCTTGCCAGTGCACTCTGATGATTTTGAAAGATAAAGTGAGACCTATGACTTCACACAACTTCCTCACTTAAATCCATTTTTTGTACAAGTAAAAAGACGTCACCCATACCATTTTACATTTTTATCTACCTCAAAGTCCTGTGATGATGGACAAGTGACAAAGATCTGTATAGCCTGGGAGTCTTAGTCAAAACCTTGCCTATAGGCAGCTCAGTCCATAGAATCATCTTCATATTGGACTGAAACATCAGAGGGATTCAGCAACACTCTGAGTTTCTGAGCAATCTTTTTGAAGCACCACACTACTCACCTCCATATGTGAGGAAGGGGCTAGAAAATATGTCCTAAAATCATCTACTTTACCCAATCTAACCCTGAACTCCTTACTATGGCAAGAAGAGATCCTCTCCTGTGATCACACACACACACACACACAAACACACACTGTACAAGAAATTTTTCAAAAATGATTCCACCTAACATTGATACATAAAATGTGTACACATTCTTGAAAAATTAGAAATCCAGTAGATCTGAAAAATGAATAGCTCTTGGAATTGATTGTGAGATATAGGAGACCCTGGAATAGGCCCATCCAGCATGACATACTTGCAACAAAGAAGGTACTGTGCTTTATGAACAAAGCAGAATTAAAGTAACTCCACAGAAATATGAGATGTACAAATTTAGACATCTCTATTCCAAATGTTAATAAGGAGTATGTGTGCCTGACCTGTTGTAGAGCCCTCCAAGTTTATACTGATCTTATTAGCCAGCATCAGACACATTGGACATTGAATCAAACATAGTGATGCTATTTTTATCCTCTATGATTATAAAGGACAAAAATTGGCAAACAACAAAGTTATAATTTGACACTTTTTTTTCTTCACCCCAAATGAAATTATAATTCTCTGATACAGATCTAAAACCTCTTCTTGCCCTGGTACACAGACTCTCACCATGATGGTGTGCTAACAAGGCATACTTTTGGAAGAATCATTCCCAGTATCAACACAATTCTCCACATGTCTCCCAATGTCAACATGGTCTAGGAAAATGACTCACTGAAAATTATTATTATTTTTTTAATATCCCCATTATGTTTGGTCTAGTGTATATTCTTGATTTGTTTGGAGAAATTAGTAGGGGAGTTCACTCTAATTTTGATTTAATCATGACATATAACTAAAAAGTTGTTTTTCATGGTCATGGATGAGAGTCATCAAAAAGCACCAAGGTGACAAAGAATTTCCTCTATTTAGTAATGTCCTTTAGATGTTCTTTTTGGATGAAATTTTCTTTTTTTCCTTCAACTTCCACATGTGACAAAGCCTTCTACATAAGATCCATAACATATCAAAAAGTGTCTAGCCTAATCATTACACAGAAAAAAAGAAAAAGACAAAAATAACTCTTTGGTTTGTTTTTATGTGTGTGTGTGTATGTAACTATCACTTCTAAAATGAGGGGACCTCCTGTGGTGAGCTTTTGCAAAGATGAGAAGAGTCACAGTATCAGCAGGTATGTTTGATCTTGTGATCCAGATTTTTGGAGGAAACATTAATGTCAGTGAGATCACAGACCCATTTGAATGTACATCAATTTTAAATTCTAGACAAATTGAACTTAATTTTTCATCAATTCACAAGCCTTTACATCTCCATTCCTATGTCTTTATTCATTCAATCCACCATGTTTTGCATGTTCTCTTCCCAATTTCAGTTGACTTCTACTTTTTGAAATCCTTTAAATTCAACTCCAATGTCACCTTCTCAGTGAAGCCTCCTCTGACATTTTTCATCCTTCTTTCTTTCCCTTCCCTTCCCCTCATTCTTCTGTGGAATTCTCAAAAACAAAGTTTTAACTTCCTCTTTGTCATTTAGCATTTTTAGGTTTGGATTATTGCTCTTTGATAGTGTATTGCATCTTTCCTATCATATTGGAAATACCTTGAGAATATGTTGATTCAGGGCTGAAGATGGGAATAGCGGCTATAATAGTTGCATATTGGAAAGCATTTTAAATTTTAATTCCTCTAAACACTACAATTCACACTGGCATTTCCTTATTACATTTGCTTTTGACTTCTGTGAGAAGATTCAAGTACCTTGACTGTGGACTTTTGAATTATTTTACTTAAAATTTGTAAAAACACAATGAAGTTCCTGGTGCATAGTATGTGCTTAATGATTTTTCTCTTTCCTTACTATACATATTCATGCATGCATACATGCATGCACACATATGTGCACATATGCATGTGTGTGCATACATGTGTTATGTATATGTGCATATATTATATGTGTGTGAGTGTATGTATAGGTATACATACATGTATGCATATTTGAAGTTGCTTTTTTTGCTTGATGTTTACCATAGTTGACTGTTTTTCTTCTTCACTCCTTGTGGTCCACATTGACTGGACCTGGACCAACTGATAACTCCACTAAGGAAGACATTAATATGTTCATTTTCTCACAACCACAATAATATTTATCATTCTTCTTTTCATCACCCTTATCAATCAAAGACTTATGGTATAGAACCTTAGAGGGGCTTTAATTTTCACATCTCAATTTATTATCAAAGTATTTTTCAAATAGCTACTGATAGCTTGAATTTCTTATAAAACTGCTTTACAGGTATCTTTAATAAAATGAAAAGTGAAAAATGAATTCTGTCAAATATAGCTACTCTTCCAGAATGAACAGATTTTTTAAAAAGATATAAGAAAAGAAATTTAGGATTAAAAAAATTTTAGGAGTAATAACTTCATTTTAATTTTTTTTTCTCCTCATGTGGCAGGGTATAAGAGCACAATGTATGGTAACCAGAAAGCAAGACATATCATATTATACTTGTCTTGGTCCTGGACAGAACCATGAGGAGAATGAAGCTTAACTTGAGCAACATGTTTCTCCATCCCCTCTTTCTATTTTGGCAACACCACAAGTCCACCACACCATGTTGTATCTAAGCAAATGCTATTTTGTTTTTTCCCTCCAAAGGTAAGGAAGCAATGTAAGAGTTTAAAGCACTATGACATGTCTAGCAGAGTTTATATTTTGGGCACTTTTCTGATGTGCTTCAAACTGTATTACAGAATTGTGTGAGAAAGCAAAAAAGTAGTGGATCTCAGCATTACATAGATCTGAGTTCTTCTCTTACTTCTGACAAGTACATGCTGTGTGACTTTGCATAAGCTTATTATCATGTGAGTGCTCCAGGAAACTCTCTTTGTCATGGAGACAGTGCCTATGTGCATGAGTACAGGGAATTTTCTCACTAGAAATTTCCTAAACCTAGTTGCAGGTTCAAAAAAATGCTAGGTAGTCTTATTAAAAACAAACCAACACATACTTGTGTGTATCAGAATTTTCCCTCTATTTTTGAAATCAGATAGATAGATAGACAGACACATACATACATATATACATGCATAAATAGGAAATTTATATTTCTGATTTTTATATTCCTAGTTTAAAGGGCATATGATAATTAGTGACATTTTTTAGTGTCAAAAATGTCTTCTGCAATGGCTGGATGAAGTAACAGCTCCAGAGTAGCATAACTGTGTCTTGTTTTTCCATAGCCTAAGAAGTGAAAATCTAGTTAACAAAAAATAAAAGTGTTAAAAGTGTTCTACTGTCCAAAGAAAAATGATAATATATTATTTTGTGTTGTATATCAATGTAAGATAAAGGAAAGAGTACTGCCTTTGAATAGTACAAGGTGTGAACCCTTAATCTTCTGGTTATAATCTCTGTGACCTGGGACAACATTCTTAACTTTTCTGGGCCTCACATTTTATGACAGTCAAAAAAAAAGTATTAGACTACATGGGCCACAAATTGTTTCCCAACTCTAAGTCAATGATCCTAAAAATGTATGTATAACAACTTTATGTGAGAATATGGGGATAGATTTATACTGCATAACACAATAGGCACATTTGGAGATTTGGGCATTATTAGGCCCCAGTCAAAAGTGCCTTCCCCCTCTGCTCAGATTATGGAACAAATATAAAATTATAATCTGAAGTCCCAAAACTGTTTCTGCATTTACAATAATGTTGTTAGGTAAAAAATCTTCTTTAAACTCGAGAGCTAAGACCACTTTCTTATGTTGAATTAGGAGGAAAATTTCAAGATGATGAGTTAGTGTCTAATCAGATTCTACTATTTCATTAGTAGAAAAAAGGAATAGTACTCTTAGTACTATAAATCTTATATCTGTACACACCTCATAACTATTTCTGGTGCCTCAATAATATAAAATTCCTTCATAAGGCCTTGATATTTTATAATCTCTGAAAAAAACATGGCCTTTAGACTACTTAGGCTGCCATAATTCCCTTGATCTTCACTGCAATATGAATCAATTGGGAGTACTATGTAGCCTTTAATCTTGATGTTCAATTTGATAATCTATATGTATTGCATACAATCTCCTTGAAATGACCTTGAATACAAAATGGGAGTGATCCCAAGACATAGTTTAAAAGAAACAAATAGATAAAATGACCAACTCACCTGAGAGATTTATAAATACTTGACACATCACTTTCAATGAATACTGAGGGCCAAACAAAATGTTATAACCCTAAACTTAAAATTATAGAAATACCAGTGGTCCATATGTTTCATCATTTTAATGCTCTAAGGAAAATGGATCTGTTGATGCTTTTTTTTTTCCTTCCTGAAAAGGTCTCTAAATAGCCAATAGTTTTAATGCAAAGTTCTTCCCTTAAGGAAAATCTTCCAAGTTTTCATTTTCTATGAATAAAAATATTACTTTCTTAACATGAAAGTTTTGTCTTTTTTATTGTAAGAAGAAAATAAAGTCCCAGAACTTCTTTAATATAGTCCAGTTCATCAAACGGATTCTTTCTTGCTCTAGGTTATTTCTCATTGATATTCCCTTTGCTTGCTCTGATTTCTAAATTAGTGTTTCATACATCTATGTAGCACAAATTATTTATCAAACTATTACCTTCCATTTGTATTCATTATGTGTGCATATGACTTTATCATTGCTCAGCATAATAATAGCTATAAGGGAATGATTTGTATTACCATACAGATAGAGATAAAAGTATTTCATTTTGAAATGAGAATCTTTTCCTTATCACAATCAGGAAGAAGTAATTTTTTTCTATAAATAAGTTGATCTTTTATCTTAGTATTCTGCATATGTATATGATACTGTGCCATGCAGTAACAAATAAATACTTTTGGCTTGACTACAGTTTAATTTACAATTAATTTTCCCCTTATCCCAGGGTTTTCTAGTGTGAAAAAAAAGGAGGTTCAGAGATCTAGATAGGAAAGAGGTGCTAAAGGTTTGGAAAATTTTTGCCTTGTTTAAATTTAGCAGTTTGCCCAACTAATTAATGTGGGAATTTTGTTCCCAGCTCTGGATGTTTTTTTTTTCCTTGACTCATTTTTTGAAACATGCATAATTGCTTTTCATCTTACCCAGTTAAAATATATGATGAACCCACCCTCTCTTGCCAAGTGTTGGGCAGACAAAATAAATGATGAATTGGAGGAGGGGAACTTTTAATTCTCTAGATATTTTTATGTAGAAATTAAAATATTGTTGTGGAGAGGGAGGACACACTATTGAGTTCACAAGCGAGAGAGTTTGAAATTTTAAAAAAGTTGAATGCATTAGTCTATGTATCAAAACTGCACTGAAAGACAATTCAATTAAATTCAATGAGCAATTATTAAGTGCCAAATAGACATATATATGTATATATATGGAGTTATTCTAGTTTCTGAGCACTCAGTTCATTTATCTTTTTTTAATGTAATTTTGAAACAAACATTTTAAATAGTTATTCTACAATAGCAATTATTTCATATATGGATATGTTGAAAATATTATTTTGTTTAATTTGTTATTGAATATGAGACTGATACAGCAACATTGGCTTCTCTCTGTGTATTGTGTGTTCATGCATGCACACCTATACATGTACATATGCATATATACATGTTTATATGCAAATATATGTATGCACATATACATATTTGAGTTTAAATATGTGTGCATATAGATAACACATGTGTATTTATGCATATATAGCCTATTGAAAGTTGAGTACCACTTCAATTCTATAATAATAATTATTTAGAATTTCATATTTGAATCCTTTCAAAATAATTTACTTTAAAATTCAAACATCAAAATTTTTTCTGCATGTCATGGTGGGTTTCATATTAGAAGATCACATTTATATATATATATATATATATATATATAAAATCATAGATTTAGAGTTGGTCTTGTTGAATTTATTCATTATACAGATGAATGAATTGATACCCAGGGAGGTAAAGTGACTTCTCAAAGATCACAATATTACTAAGTATCAGAAGGAGGATTTGAACCCATTTCTTCTAACTGTATAAAAGGAGTTCTTAAATTAGGATGTTTGAATTTTTGTAGTTAAAGAGAAGAGGTAGATGAAAGAAAGATAGATTAGATAGATAGATGATAGATGATAGATAGATAGATAGATAGATAGATAGATAGATAGATAGATAGATAGATAGACAGATAGAAGATAGATATATGTACAAAATAGCTTTCTTGTTCACTAGTTTCAGTCATGTCCAATTCTTTGTCACCCCATCTGATGTTTTCTTGGCAAAGTTACTGGAATAGCAAACACACCTGTATTTCAACATAAATGGCTTTCTTTGCAATCTTCTGTATTTTATTTTATGCAATTAAATACATTATTCTGAGAAATCCACAGGCTCCACCAGACTGCCAAAAGAGTCAAGGACATATAAATGGTTAAGAACCCCTTCTCTAGAACCATTGCTATTTTCACTTTATCAAATATATTAAATTATAGTCAGTAAAGATGAACTATATGTGCATATATACAAACATGCATTAGAAAAGAGTTTTGATATAATTAGTGGAGGAATCTTATGGAGGAAGCTGTGCTAATACAAAAAAACATTTTATGGCTTTAGGTAGATGATCAACATACTGAGTTCAATGACCTTTCCAGGGTCACACAGTGTGCAATGGAGGAGAGACCTGACCTTAGAGTCACCTTTTTATGTGCTACATCATGTCTTTCCCTAAGACAAAGTTAAACTAAGTATTGTACTAAATTTAAAATTAATACTATGGTAATTTTTGGTAGTTTCCTAGGAATGAGGAAGCAATCTTGTTCCTGTTCTCAGAACTTCTAAGCTAGTTATATAGCATAATTATAATCAAAGTTCATTTACATTGTTGATCAAATATAATTTTTTTTTGCCATTTCTTTGTCTTTTTTTGTGGGAGAGGCTAGAAATATAACTACACTTTGGAATATTAGGGAAAATGTATTTCAATTTTAAAATAATCAAATTAAAATTACTTTTGGAATATAACATATTCTTCAGTTTTGATACTCTCTGTGCTATCATTCCATGCTTGCTTAGTGATATTAATATAGATAAGACAATATAAATGAAATCAGGAAAATAAATGAGAGCACATAATATAATTTCTATGGATTATTTTTAAATGACCCTATTGAAGAAAATGACAAAAAATTCACAAAGAGAAAATTTCTAAGCAAAATTATCTGGAAGGCAAAACAAAACATTATGAAACTTTTCAATGTAGTAATTTAATTAATCGGCAAATATCTATTGAGCACAAAAAATTGCAAACATTATGTTCAGTACTACAAAGGATAGGAAAAAAAAAACACTAGGTAAATTGGGGCTAGTTCCTAACCTCAATCAACTTATAGTCCAGGTAGGATAATTAAACAAAATCATTTAAAAGTTGAAAATAATAATAATTATAGACAGACCTGACATATATAAAGCTATAAAAATTATCAGCTTTTCTCTACAGTAACAATAAAATCCAATAGAGATAGAAAAAAAATCCTTTTTCAAATTCCTAAATAATATAGAATTTTGCATTTTACCATTAATTAGCCAATCAGACTTAATTAGCTTTTAAAAGGAAATACTTTATTGTAGTAGCAAGTAAAAATACCCTTCAAACTAGGGGCATGTTCTCTCTCCTTTCACAGCCATTGTTTCTAGGGAGAGGGGGCTTTTACCTGCATAGCTTGTTTGGCCAAAAGATCAACTCACAACTCCTACTTACTAGAAATCATTTTCTTCCTTAATAGAATCCTTATGGATTTCCCCTTAGGTAGAGCTCTCTGATATACCTGTATGTTAGGGTTGCTGCCTTTTGTAGAGTCTACAGAATCCCACAGTTGCCTTTCTTCTGTGGGTCCATTTTGTCCTCACTGTTTCTCACAGTTTCTGATACAGGCCCTTAGCCTTTACTGCATTTGCCAATGAGCACTCTGGAGCTAATAACCTTCTGAAGCTGACAATGTTGTTACTTAATCAATGCTGGGAGAAAAAAGGGAGCATAAGCCTCCCTCTGGATTAAACTTGCCACCTAATCTTATTTGTCCCCTGCCAGAGGAATACATATATAAATACAACTAACAGCCCCACCAAGTGCCTTTAAAAATGCTTTACTGCTTTCCTACTGGACACCCAGCTTCCAATCTGGTTATCTATGTTCTACATAACCACAGACAATCACTATTCATTCTCATGAAACAATCACAAAATATTTCCTGTGTGATATTATCTGATTTCATCCAATGATTCAAGTACTCCCAGTTTTCTTATGAATGTGTAATTATCTAGTTTGTACTTTTGATTGAATATAGAATTCACAGTCTTCCATGATTAGTCAGGCTGGACTATGCCCTTATAGTATGATAATAAAAATTAAAATACTATCTAAATTAATTTCCAGATTCAATGTCATACCAATTGAATTATTAAAGGATACTTTATAAACCTAGATAAGCTTTAGCTAACTTCATCTGGTGGAATTAAAGATTAAGAATAATACAGAAATAAGAATAAGAATGAAAAGTGTTAAAGAAATGATATTCAGAAGTACCAGATCTCAAACTATAATACAAAGCAATAATCATCAAAACTATGACAAGGGTTAAAGAAACAGAAAATGATGATGCATGGAACCAATTAGTTATATAAGATCCAGACACTATTTAGAATGGTATTTGATAAAATCTGGGACACAAATAACTAAGGTAAGGAGTCACTCTTTGACAAAAAATGCTGGGAAAACTGGGGAGCTGTCTGGGAAAAATTAGATTTAAATATTATATAATAGACAACAATAATTTATGAATGGCCCTATGAACTAGAAACATCATATACTAATTAGAGTAGGAGCTACATCTCACAAATATGGGTTGGGAAGAATTTTTGTTTCTATTTTTATTTAATTATTTTTTGCAAAAGAAGGGATTAAAGAGTTCAGAGGACATTTTCACCTACATTAAATATAAAAAAGCACAAAAAAAATGAAGTTACAGTTTGACAGAAAATAGTTATGTGGGGAAAAATTTTGCAGCAAATTTCTCACATAAAGTTCCAATATCCATTATTTATAGGGAATTGACACATATAGAAAAACAAAAGCAATTCCTTAATAAATAAATTATTATTGGATAATAAACAGACACTTTTCAAGGGAAAAAAATCCAGTGCACTAACAATCACATAAAATTGTAATAAATTCCTTTAAAAATACACATTTTAAAAATATGATGCTCACTCTCATACTTATCAGGATGAGAAATAAGAAAAATGAAAATTATTAGAATGCTGTGAGAGAAGAAGCATAAACTATGTACGTGTAAATTCATCTAAATAAACTGGAAAGTAATTTGGAACAATATCTCATATAACTCTAACACTCCCAAAGAGATTAAAGAAAGAGGGGAAAGATTCATAGGCACAAAAATATTTACAGCACTACCTTTCCTTGTAGACAAAGAACTGGAAACAATGAGGAACTGAGTCAAGAATTATGATTATCAATGTAATAGTATAGTATTATTATTTAATAAGTTAGAATTTTGTCATAAGAAACATTAAAACAATCAGTTAAGCATTTACTGAGAACCCATTCTCTATTCTAAGCACAAGGAATATACATAGGGATAAGAGATCATTCTTACTTGTTTGCATTCCATTGGGAACAATCAGTGCATAATAATAGAATACAGAATAAATACAAACCAGTGCAAAGTACCTGAATAATAGGGAGTTGGGTGGCAGGGAAAGAAGATCAGGAAAGTTTTCATGAAGAAAGCACAGATTCAGAGAAACTAGAGAGGACTTGTTTGCACTGTTGCAGAATTCAATGAGCAGAATCAGAAATACTTCAGTGATTGAAACATGGTAAAGTAAAAAAATAAAAAATGTTTCTATCTGTGTCTCTTGATCCATCCCCCCCCACACACACACACACATACAAACACAAGCATGCAGATATAAAGAGATAGAAACAAAGACAAAGATAAAGGTAGAAAAATTGCATCCTTAGTTAAATGTTATATCCTCTAGTAGGTTGCAGACTCTCATGGAAGAGTCCTTTAGGTTTTTTTTTAGGCATCTACAGGACCACACACACAGTGATTTAAATACAAAGACCTAAATAAATGCTTATGAATTTGCCTTTAAAGTTAGATGAGACATTAGAGATAATCTACTCCAACCTTTTTAGAGTTTTCTTTTTTAGATATGAAAACTTGATGACACAACAATTTGAAAGAACTTGTCCAATGTTACATAGCCAAAGAATGAGATGGAATGTCTTAGAATGAACAAGAGATAGAATAACAAATTTGTTCTCCTCACATTCCATGGTTCTTTCCACTATTACAAACTGATGAGGGACAGATCCCAATAGGTTCAGCAGGAATTCTGATCTTATCTAAGACCAGAAAACCTGCAATATTGTCTGGAAAGAATTCAAGGTCTCAGGCTTAATTGGAGTGAGAGTTGTAGAAGTTTATTGTTAAGCTTCCATGAGAAGCAGGCAAGAGTCCTTTAGAGGACCAGCAAGTGAGAGGGGTACATGCTTTTACCTTTAAAGGGTATGGCTGCCATTGTCAGGGTTGACCAGACAGGAGGGGCCTCAAAGCATAGACAAAGGTCAGAGCTGACCAAGAGGAGCATGTGAATAGATAGTTTAGATAAGATTTGGGCCAGGCTGAAGGAGGCAAAAGGCAAGGATAAAGGAGGGTGTGGGCCAGGCCCAGAAGAAATGAAGAGATTAAGTAAGAACAAAAGGGGCCACAGGGTGTTGCCTAGGTCTAGTGTGGGATAGGGAGAAGGGGCAGATCTCAAGGGTGGGAAAGGACAAATTGCAGTTACAACTGAACAGACTGGTTTTACAAGTTGGTGCCACAAATTGATCTAGACCCCAGGTACCCCATCAAAACTATATTTCTAGTATAACAGTTTGGAATAACTTGTGTGCATATGGTTGTATCACAGTCCTCTTCTATAGTTCATTTTTTGTTACATTCAAATTAGTATTACCTTTAAAAAAATGATTTCCACAGAACATGAACAGAAATTCTTTCAGTGTTAAGCAGACACACTGCCATTTCCCCTACTAGGCTCTACTCTCTTTAGTTAACAACCAGGAGAAATCACAGGTGTTCAATTAGTCATGTTCCTCCTGATCCTTGAAGGCAATGGAGAGTAGCACAGAAAAAAAAAAAAGTTAATTTAAGATAATAGGGAGCTGATAGGCTTCAGAAAGTCTGTTTCCTACTTAACCAAACTCTTCGTGAATGCAAAATCTTATGTAAGTTAATTCAGCTTTATTGGAATTATTATTAAAGTATTTGATATAGTTTGCCAGCTGAGCAAAATATAATTTTGTTGTTGCATTTTAAAAATAAAAGCCTCTTAGGGGAAGCTAGGTGGAGCAGTGAATAGAGCACTGGCCTTGGAATCAGGAGGACCTGAGTTCAAATCCAGCCTCAGACACTTAAAATTTACTAGCCTGTGACCTGGGGCAAGTCACTTAACCCCAACATCCCTGCCTTCCTCCCCCCTCCAAAATAAATAAATAAATAGAATAAAAGCCTCTTTGTATTCAAAACAAATCATTTTTGGATGATATTAGAATTTCTAAATATACCATCTCATATATGAAAGAACATGTTAAACATATCTATCAATTCTAATAAAAAGTGGAAGAAAGTAGAATAAAGAATCGTTTGCCCAAAAAGAGAATAGTTTATTCCTTGAAATAATAATTGTTTTAAAAGAGCGCAAGTTCCTTCTTTATTGCTCAGTTTTTCTCCCTTCCAGGCTAGTACAAGAAATCAATGACTGAGAAAGATGAAAAAAGAAGTATGAGAAAGGAAGACAGACAGAGATCAATTTTCAAAGTATGGTTGAAAGACTAAGGTCCACTCAAGAGCCTTTCAGTAAGTTCACAAATCCTCAAAGTCAAAACACACTTTATGAAAATACTGAGATTATTTTCACATTAAAATTCCCTTTAAATTATACCCTTTTCCATTTATATATATCCATGATTATAAAGTATATATATATATATATATATATATATATATGCATATATTTCAAGCTAAACAACATATTGCAATGGATTGAATGTAGAAATAGATATGCAATTCAATTGTGTTCAATTAAGAAATTTGCAAAAATTATTAAAGTAATGTCAGTCTTTTAACTATTTTTTCTTTATTTTGGAAAATATAGTTATTTGTAAAGTTATTTATGTTAACAGTAATAGGTATATTATCTTAAATGAATAAATGTTTCAATTACTTTTATTATGCAATTGGCATTAAGTAACTTGCTCAAGGTTATATGGCCAGTTATTTCTGGGTGTGGTGCTAAGTATCAGAGCCCAGATTCGATCCCCAGGTCATCCCAACACTGGGGCCGGTGTTCTTACTTGCTGAGCCTCCTGGATGCCCCAATATTTCAATTTCTTGCATGGAAACATTGATGTATAGACAGAAAAATAGACAGAGAGATAGAAAGACACAGACAGACAGATTGGTAGGTAGACAGACAGACAGACAGACAGAGATAGATAGATTGATAGATAGATAGAGCCTATACAATCAAAAGTTTTGCAGTCCTCAGTATTTTCCTAGATAAAAGGGGTCCTGTGAAGAAAAAGGTTTTGAATTGCAAATACAGATAATAGAGATGTTGATATAGATTGTTTAGATATAAACATCAATACAGATACCTTGATTCTGATTCAATATACTTTTTTAAGCACAGAATAGGAGACATTTTGGAGCTCACATTAGGCTTCACAAAGTCCTTGGGAATCACACTATTTAAATGGTTGACTACTCTTCTACATTCTTATGCATAACATATATTATTCTGAATTATTCCTTTTTTCATACAAGAATATATGACATCTCACTTGCTTATGTAACACTAGAACACAGAAGAACAGAAGGAATTCATAGCACAATTGCTTTATCAGGTAATATGTCACATCCTTTCCTATTTAACATTATTCAACTATACAGCAGCTGGGTAGGAGAAGCTACCAAAGCTTTATTTAGGATATTAGATTAATAGATAATGGGGTCATAGATTTAGAGCTAGAAGGAATGAAGTTTGGCAAGAGGGATTAAGGTTTTGAAGGCACAGTTTATCCTACATTATATTATTATTTTTTTATGGTACCAATTTTAAATAGATTTTATTCTCCAAGACAATTGCATTTCCACTTGTTTACAATACTGATAAAGTGCAATGTTGTTCACTTCTTTCCCTTTGCCCACGTTCAAGTATTCAGAATGCCCAGATTTACACAGTAGCTTAAATGTTACTTTTAAACTGCTACTGCCTTGGCTACAAATTTGAGTCCTTCAATTTTTGGAAAGTTGTGTGGAATGCTCTTTCTGGTGTGTTTACTCGACCTCTTCAATGGTGGTTCCAGAAGAAGCACCTCCAGATGGGGCTGCTCCACCCCCTGGGAACCCACCAGGCATACCTCCTGGCATGCCTCCTGCACTCTTGGTACAGCTTAGTAATAATGGGGTTGCAGACCTTTCTGCTGATGCTCAAATTCTTCCTTCTCAGCAGTCTGGTTCTTATCCAGCCAGTTGATTTTTTTCATTACATTTGTCAAGGATCTTCTGTTTGTCTTCATCACCAATTTTGCCTTGCGGTTTTTCATCCTCTACGGTTGCTTTCATGTTGAAAGCGTAAGATTCAAGAGAATTCTTGGAAGACACCTTGTTTCTCTGCTTTTCATCCTCAGCCTTGTATTTCTCAGCCTCTTGAGGACCATATGCTCAATGTCTTCTTTGCTCAGACATCCTTTATCATTGGTGAGAGTGATCTTGTTTTCCTTGCCTGTGCTCTTATCCACAGCAGAAACATTGAGGATGCCATTTGCATCAATGTCAAATGTTACTTCAACTGGAGGAACACCCCTGGGTGCTGGAGGAATTCCTGTGAGCTCAAATTTGCAGAGCATATTGGTGTCCTTTGTCATCGCTCTCTCACCTTCATAAACCTGAATAAGCACACCAGGCTGGTTGTCCGAATAGGTGGTAAGGTCTGTGTCTGCTTGGTGGAGATGGTGGTATTGTGTTTGATCAGAACGATCATAACTCCACCAGCAGTTTCAATTCCAAGGGAAAGAGGAGTGACATCCAACAACAGCAAGTCTTGCACATTCTCAGATTTATCTCCAGACAAAATGGCAGCCTGGACAACTGCACCATAAGCAACAGCCTCATCCGGATTGATACTCTTATTGTGCTCCTTGCCATTGAAGAAGTCTTGAAGAGCTTCTGTATATTGGGGATTCGAGTAGAACCACCCACCAGGACAATGTCATGAATCTGAGACTTATCTAGCTTGGCATCTCTTAAGGCCTTCTCCACAGGGTCCTGGGTGCCATGGAAGAGATCATCATTCAGCTCATTAAAACGGGCTGTATAGAAGTTGATACCTTTGTAGAGGGAATCAATCTCAATAATGGCCTGGATAATGGAAGAGAGGGTATGCTTTGCACATTCACAAGCAGTGAGGAGATGGCAAACAGCCCTCTTGTTCTCACTGATGTTCTCACTCTTGTGCTTCCACTTGAACTCGGCAATGAAATGGTTGACCATTTGGTTTTCAAAGTCCTCCCCACCCAAGTGGGTGGCCCCACCTGAGGATTTGACCTCAAAGATGCCATCTTCAATGGTAAGAATGGAGACATCAAAAGTACCACCTCCAAGGTCAAAGATCAACACATTTCTCTCAGCACCAACCTTTTTGTCCAAGCCATAAGCAATAGCAGCAGCAGTTGGCTCATTGATGATTCGAAGCACATTGAGACCAGCTATGATTCCAGCATCTTTGGTGGCCTGACATTGGGAATCATTGAAATAGGCTGGTACTGTGACCACAGCATTTGTGACAGTCTTCCCAAGGTAAGCTTCAGCAATTTCTTTCATCTTGGTCAAGACCATAGAAGATACTTCCTCTGGATAGAAACTTTTGGTCTGCCCTTTGTACTCCACTTGGACCTTAGGCCTGCCTGCGTCATTCACCACCATGAAAGGCCAATGCTTCATGTCTGATTGTACAACTGCATCATCAAATCTGCAACCAATCAGAGTTTGGCATCAAAAACTGTATTGAAGGGGTTCATTGCAACTTGATTCTTTGCAGCATCACCAATTAAAGGTTCTGTGTCAGTGAAGGCAACGTAGATTGGGGTGGTCCTGTTTCCTTGGTCATTAGCAATGATCTCCACTTTCCCATGTTGGAAAACTCCCACACAGGAGTAAGTGGTGCCAAGATCAATGCCAACTGCAGGTACCTTCGACATGGCTGCTAGGGAGTTGGAGGGTCATAGCTGACCACTGTGGAGAGAGAAGGGCTGCTGCGCTGAATAGCCCTACATTATATTATGGTCTGAGGAAAGAAAAATTATAGCTTTTCAATTACCTTTCAATGAATCCCTTAGCAAATGAAAAAATTTTATGTCAAAAATGCAGACGTGAGCAGCGGATCCAAGAAAATGTTGGAATGAAAAAGTCTTCCAACCCAAGATAACTTATGAAATTAGAAGGAGAGATCTATGACACTAGGGTTGGTGGTGACCTAGAGGACATGTGGCAGCAACACCAGTTGTGTGCTTTAAATGTTAGAACAGCAGCCTCAAGAGTTCTCAAGCCAAAGACCATAAAGGAATCTGTCAAATGAGCAGAAAGTGAAATATTTATGCTACAACTGGGGGCAGGACCAGGTGTTGCTTGGAAACTGTATTGCCTATCCTCACTTGGAGGGCACAAGTCCAGAGTAAAAGAGAATGCTTATTACTATCATAAGGGAACAGGAGCCCAGAAGAGTAGGTCACTTCCAGTCACAAAGGAGCAGGGGCCCTGAGACAAGTGATTATTTCTCTCTCATATTAATAACAAATTATTAAAATTGGGGAAACCCAAGCTTCCCCCCCATAATATTTCCTGCTCTAATCTCTCAAGAACAGGGCTGATGGAAAATTGGATTAATATTTTCCTTATTCTAGATATTATGACTTCACCTCGCTAGATCAGACTTCTAATTTGAGGAAAACTCCCTTCTGTTTATGCTTAGGTGAGGGATAAATACTTTGAATAAATTGCTAAGGCTGGGGTTAACTTAGAAGTAAATGACATTATCAAAGTTCATTAGAATAGGTTCACCCCCTCATCATAAAACTCATTTTCTCATTAATTATTAATCAAAGTAAATTGTCACCCTCAGGAACATACCTCTTCCAAAGGGCATATAGACCATGAGCCCAGTGCCATAATTGTCTTTGGCAATCAAGAGTGCCACTGACCCATTTATTAAAAATTTCTGGCATTATTAGTAAAAAGACTGAACTATCCAGAAACTATGTCTCTCAAGCCACAGTCCTAAGGAGTAGTATAGCTTAGTACCAAAGGAACATGGACATGGAGGAGCAATATTGCTTATAGATGCACAGGATCAGGGCCCTTCTTGGGCAAAGAACAAAGCAAAGACGCAGGAGGGTAGTGACCAAACCTCTCCACCAATCACACTACATAAGAAGCACCCCAAACTTCCAACTCCCAAGAACCACTCTGAAAAAAAAAACACAGAATAGTATAAGGTTTGGGACAGTGCCACCCAACTAACACTCAAAATGGCTCAATTTTAACATAAAGTTCAAAGTCAAAAAAGAGGTTGGGGGACGAATATGAGCAAACAAACAAACAAGAGTGACCTGATCAAAACAGCTTCTAAAGTGATCAGGAAAATCAATATACAAAACTCAGAAGAATGCAATAATATCACAACAACTAAAAACAAAGCCTCAAAGGAAAAAAAATACGAATGGGACACAAGTCCAATAAATACTAGAATATCTAAGAATGACTTGACAAATCAAATAAGAGGAGCATAAAAAATAATTTGAAAAGTAATGATACTGAGGCAAGAAATTTGTGAAAAAGATTGACAGCTAAGTAAAAGAGGGACCAAAAATAATGAAGAAAATAACACCCCAAACCCAGAACATAGTCAAACTGTTTCATCCCTACATGGGAGATTGATACTTGTAGCTCCTAAGAACTTTCATAATTAGGACAGTTAGAAATATAATATAGTATATATATATACACACACATATATTATATATGTGTATGTGTGTGTGCGTGTATATATAAATATAAATATACATATATATATATATGTATATATATATATATATATTTACATACATAGAGAGCACAAGTGTGAGTTCACTATCAAGGGTTGATATGAAAAATATCCCCTCCAAACATTACCCTTCTCCTCCTACAAAAAGTAACAAAATCAGAAGAAATGTTTTTTTTTTTTTAATAGAATTGTGATAGTGGAAGCTAGTGACCCCGTGAGATATCAGTAAACAGTAAACAAAAACAAAAGAAAAAAAAACAATAAAAAATTTTAAAAAATGAATGCAAAGATAGAACTTTGAAATATTTTATGAGAAAAGCAACTGATCAAGAAAATTATGAAAAAGATAATTTAAGATTATTACACTCTGGGACAGCCAGGAAGCACAGCGAGTAAAAGCACTTGCTCCAGTGTCAGGATGACATGTGGATCGAATCCAGGCTCAGACACTTAGCACCCACCCAGAAACACCTGGTCATGTAACCTTGAGCAAGTTAATTAACCCCAATTGCTTAGGGGTGGCAAGGTGGCTCATCAAGTAAGAGCACCGGCTCCAGTTTCGGGATGCACTGGGAATCAAATCTGGGCTCAGATACTCAGAACCACACCCAGAAATAACTGGCCATTTAACCTTGAGCAAGTTACTTAATCTGATTGCTTAAAAAAAAAAAAAGAATGATTGGTACACTCCCTGAGAGCCATGTTCAAAGATAGTGTAGACATAAAATTTCCAGATGGATAGATAGATATCAAGATGGAAAGATAGATAGATAAGATAGATGGATATGAATGTAATATATATCAATATACTTATGTATGTAATTTTATTTTTCCAATTACATGCAATATTAATTTTAACTTTTTTTTAAATTTTGAGTTCCAAATTCTCTTCTTTATTTTCTACCATACTTCTCATGGAGAAGACAAGCAACTTGACATAGATAATACAGGTGAGATCATACAAAACATTTTTTTTTTCAAATGCATTCTTAACTTCTGATTTACATCATTCATTTCCTCCAGATTTTGAGTTACAAATTTTCTCCCCATTTTTCCCTTAACCACCACCACAAAATAGCAGTTCCATAGTATATCCCCTCCTCCAATCTGCTCTCTCCCATATTTCCTCCCATATCCCTTTCAACTTTTCCTGTGGATCTCTATGAACCAGTGCCTATATATCTTATTTCCCGATTACATGTAAAATAGTATTAATAATAGTATACATATATATATATATATATATATATATATGTATGTACTTGATTTTAAAACTTTGAATTCCAGATTCATTCCCTTCCCTCCTTGTCACCCACCCTTAATGGGAAGATAAGCAGTTCAGTATAGGTTGTACACGTGTAGCTAATGCAAAACAATAACATAGGAGATATATGGTAAAAGACTGACTATATTTCCCTCCCTCCTATCCCACTTCCCACTTGTTCTATTCTCTACTTTGATCCCTTCACTTTTCAAAAGTGGGTGCTTCCAAATTCCCTTGGCCCCAGCCTGACCTCCCTTCCATCATACCCCCTCTCATCCCCTTCCCCCCTACTCTCCTGGAGGGTGAGATACCTTATTTAGTGTGTTTCATTCCCTCTTCAAGACAGATTCAATGGGAGTAAGGTTGACCCATTCCCTTTTGCCTTCCTATTTTTCCCCAGCATTGTAACCATTTTCCCTTGCCTCTTCTACTTCTTATGCTTCTCTTGCTTCTTGTATCTGAATGTCAAATTTTCTAATCAACTCTGATTTTTTTCAGCAAGAATCCTTGAAAGTCCTCTATTCCACTGAATAACATATTTTCCCCTGAAACAGGACACTCAGTTTTGCTGGGTAGGTGACTGTGGTTTTAATCCCAGCTCCTTTGACCTCTGGAATATCATATTCCAAGCCCTTCGATCCCTCACTGTAGAAGCTGCCAGATCCTGGGTTATCCTGATTGTGTTTTCACAATATTCAAATTGTTTTTTTCCTGGCTGCTTGTAATATTCTCTCCTTAATCTTGGAATTCTGGAACCTGGCTATAATATTCCTAGGAGTTTTCTTTTGGGGATCTTTTTTGTAGGTAATCAGTGGATTCTTTCAACCTCTATTTTGCCCTCTGGTTCTGATACATCAGGGCAGTTTTCTTTGAGAACTTCTTATAGGATTATTTCTAGGTTCTTACTTTGATAATGACTTTCACGTACTCCAATAATTTTTAAATTATCTCTCCTGGATCTATTTTCCAGGTCAGTGGTTTTTTTTATGAGATATTTCACATCATCTTCTATTCTTTCATTTTTTGGATCTGTTTAAGAGCATCTTGATTTCTCATAATGTCATAAGCTTCCATTTGCTCCTATCTAATTCTGAAGCAATGATTCTCCTCATTGAGCTTTTGAGATTCTTTTTCCATCTGGCAAATTTGGCTTTTTAAGTCATTCTTCTCCTCAATGCCTTTTTCAGCCTCTTTTGCCATTTGATTTAGTCTATTTTTTAGGTGCTATTTTCTTCAGTCAGGCTGTTGACTCATTTCATAATACCCTTGCATCATTCTAATTTCTCTTCCCAATTTTCCCTCCACTTCTCTTATCTGCTTCTTAAGGTCCTCTATGGCCTGTAACCAGCTCGTATTTTTCTTTGAAGCGTTTGGTGCAGGAGTTCTGACTTCTCTGTCATCCTCCTGTTCCATGCTTTGCTCATTTTTGTCCCCAAAATAGGAATGTAATGTTGGAATATTCTGTCTGCTTTGTTTCCTTTGCCTGGTCATGTCGCCCCTTAGTCACTTGACCCCTTGGTTTTTTGCCACAGTAAGACTGCCACCAAACAGGGGAGCTTTCATCCCAAATGCTGGGGTTTTCTCAGCTGCCAGAGGTATTACATGGGTGCCCTCTCTGAGGTCTCCACAAACTCTGGCAAACTGGTCACATATCCCAGGACCTCCACGCCAGACTGAAATCCAGATCCAAGCAGGTTAAAGCAAGAGCGATTACCCTTCAGACTGGTACTTGGTCCCCCTACACTCTCCAGGCCAGGAGCTGAAGCTGCCATGTGGTGCTGGCTGGCTGTGCTAGACTCTCAGAGGCTTTTCACCCTGGGGGCAAAAGCCATGCACTCCCACTTACTGGGTCCCAAAGTCCAGACTTCCCTGTCCTCTCACTTTGTCCTTCGCATCTATGTGTTGATAAATCTGGAAATGGCCACAGCTGCTGCTGATCTGGAGTCCCTCTGGCCAGCGTCTGGTCAGGCCCACCCTGGGGCTAAAGCCTCCATATGGGCTTGGGCTGGGCTCCCAGAGCACTGAGCTGGCTGATTCCTGCCATCATGCTGGGATTTCCTCAGCAGGAGATTGGATTCTCTGTGTCATTTTGTGGGTTCTGCAGCTCCAAAGTTTGTTTAGAGTCCCCTTTTTACGTGGATTGGGGAATGTGGAAGCCTGACTAGCAGGGAGGTCCTGCTTCTACTCTGCCATCTTGACTCCACCAACATACTTCCATATTAGATATGTTGTGGGGGAAAATGAAAAAGAAAGAAAAAATGTATGATGCTTCAATCTGTATTCATACCCCATCAGTTCATTCTCTGAAGATGGATAGAATTTTTCACAATAAGTTGTTCAGAATTATCTTGGAATATTATATTGCTGATAAAAGTTTAGGCATTCATAGTCTATAATATAAGTATTACTGTATATGATGTTCCCCTGGCTCTGCTCACTTCACTTTGCATCAAATCATATAAGTCTTTCCAGGTTTTCTGAAAATATCATCTTTGTCCTTTCTTATAGCACAATGAGATGGCACAATTATGTACCACAACTTTTTTATCCATACTTAATTGGTCTGGACTCCCTATTTTTAAATTTTTTTCCCCCAAAAAAAAAAAAAGAGCGGCTATAAATATTTTTTGTACATTTAGGTCTTTTCCTCCTTTTTTATGATCTCTTTGGGATTTAGATATAGTATAGTGTTGCTGGATCTAATGGTATACACAGTTTGATTGCCATTGGAATATAGTTCTAAAGAAAGGTTAGATCAGGTCACAACTCCACCAAAAATGGATTAGTGTTGCAATTTTTGTACATTGCTTCCAATATTTGTCATGGTCCTTTTCTGTCATATTAGCTGATCTGATAGATATGATGAGGTACTTTTACAGTTGTTTTAATTCACATTTCTTTTACCAATAATGATTTAGAATATTTTTTCATGTAAATATAAATTGCTTTTTTTTATTCATTTGAAATTTGTTCCTATCTTTTGAGCATTTATCAATGGGGAAATAACTCATATTCTTCTAAATTTGACTTAGTCCTCTACTAATTTTATGAATTAGACCTTTTTTATAGTAACTTAGTCCCAAATTTCCCCCCAATTTTTATAATATTCTGTTTCTTTTATCAACTTTCCTATTCATTTCCATTTGAGGTGGGTGAATTCATCCCATTCACATTCTCAGTTAAGATACTAACTTTGTATTTCTCTCCATCTTATTTTCACCTGTTTATCTTATTTTTTCTTTCTTTGTTCTCCCTGTTTCTCCTGGAAAGTGTTTCCCTTCTGACTACTGCCTCATCCATCCAACCTCCTTTCTATCAACACCTCTCCCCTCCTACTTCCTTATAGGGTTATATAGATGTCTATATGCAACTAAATGTGCATCTTCCTCCCTTTGATCCAATTCTGATGAATTTAAAGTTCAAGCATTGCCCACCAATCCTCGATTTTCCCCTCCACTACATAAATTCTTTTGCTCCTCTTTTATGTAATATTTTATCCCATTCTACGACAGTTTTCCCCCTTCTCCCAGTGCTTCTCTTTTTTCCCCCCATAATTTTATTTTGCTTTATTTTTTGTATATCATCCCTTGACAGTGAACTCACACTTGTGCCCTCTGTCTGTCTATGTATATATGTATGTATGTATGTATGTATGTATGTATGTATGTATGTATGTATCTATCTATCTATCTCTATCTATATCCATATCTATATCTATATCTATTAGCTGTCCTAATTATGAAAGTTCTTAGGAGCTATCAGTATCATCTGCCCATGTAGGAATGAAACAGTTTGACATTATTGAATCCCTTATGATTTCTCTTCATTTCAATCAATTATAAAGGTAAGCTATCTCAATATCATAAATCCAGAGGGTAAAAGAAAAAGTGAAGGAATATACGAATCACCTACTGAAAGAAATAACAAAACAAAAGATCACAGGAATGTTAAAACCAATTTACAGAATTCCAAGGTCAAACAGAAAATAACTCAAACATCCAGATACAAATAAATCAGATATTATGGAGCAACAATCATGATCACACAAGATTCAGTGACTAAAATATTAAAGGAATAAAAGACTTCAGATATGATATTGTAGAAGGAAAATGGGCCACTATTTTAACCAAGAATTACTCACCTTGAAAAAAATGCATATAATGCTTCAGGAGAAAAAATTGGGGCTACTTAATGAAATAAAAGAGGACTTCTTCAACTTTTTTTTTTCTACTCACAACATTTTTTTCTATTTTGGCAGTGGTCATTGTCACCGCATAGCCTGAGGACATATAGAGTTCAAAGTGCACATGCTTTGTGTTCAGAACTAAGGCTGCAGTGAAGTGACACAGTTCAAAGTGGGTGGGTACTGATAGAAACACTTCAAGTTCATTACACATTTGATTTTTGATTAAATTTTGGTCATTGTGCATTAAGAAACTTTTTACTACTGTCATTTTCTTTTGCAACCTCATATAGCATCATAACCCACAGTTTAAGAAGTGCTGAAATAGAGGATTTTTCAAGAATTTCTGATGAAATGATAAGAAATGAATAAGAAAAATGACTTTTAAACACAAGACTTAATAGAAGCAAAAAAAAAAGTAAACATGAAAGTAAAATCATAAGGGACTCAAGAAGGTTAAACTGCTTACATTTATATAAGGGAATATATTACATTCAATCCCAAAGAATTTTCTTTCATTATTAGGGCAATTAGAAGGATTCTACATGGAGTACATGGATATGAGTTGACCAGTATGGGATGATCTCAAAAATTAAAATAAAATGTTGAAAAAAAAAAGGAATGGCTTGGTTGAAGTGGGGGTAGGGGAGTAAGAATGGGGAAAATTATCTCACTTAAAAGAGGTACAAAAAGAAGAGCTTTTACAATTGAGTGCTGATGGATGGGGTTGACTGGTAATGTGTGAACTTTCATCAGAATTGACTGAAAGAGGAAATAATATTGACATTCAGTTGGGAATAGAAATTTATTACCTTATAGGAAAGCAGGAGGGAATGGGGATAAGAGAAGAAAGGGTCTGAGAGAAAGGAGAGGAGATTAAAGAAGTGAGTAAAGAGAAACATAACAGACTTTGGAGGAGGGACAGGGGAAAAGGAAAAAAAAAAAGATAAGGATAAACTAAACAGGGGAAAAATAGAATGGAAGGAAATACAAATCATAACCAAATGTGAATGTGATAAATTCATGCCCCCTGCAATGGAAGCAGATAGCAGAGTGAAATTAAAAAAAAAAAGAATCAGTCAATATGTTTTTTATAAGAATCACACTTGAAAAAAAGAAAGACAAAGAGTTAAAATAAGAGATAAAATATGCTTCAACTGAAGCAAAAAAAAAAAGCAGGGAGAGCAGTCATGACATTAGTTAAAGCAAAAGCCAAAATAGAATTAATTAATAGAGAAAAGTAGCAAAACTATATATTGCTAAAAGGCATCATAGGCAACTAAGTAACATCAATACTAAACATATCCGTACCAAATGCCACAGCATTGAATTTGTTAGAGGACCATTTAAATGAAGTAGAGGAAATAATAGAGAGCAAAACTATACTGGTGATGGACTTTAACCTTCCCTTCTCAGAGCTGGTTAAATGTAAGGGTAAAACACACACCCACACTCACACACACACACACACACACACACACAAGAACAAAGTTAAAGAGATGAATAGATATCAGAAAAGTATCACAAAGAAATAGGTTAAAATTAATTAAAACTAAATAATCTAATCATAAAGAATGGATAGGAAAAGGAATAAATTATTTTAAAATCCAAAATAATTTCTTTAAAGATAGTAACAAAAATGAGACAACATACGAAAATGTATGAGATACAACCAAGGTATTACCTAGCAGAAATTTTACAACTCTAAATACTGAAAATAAGAAAATTGAAAAAGGAGCAACTCCATGAATCTGCTGTGCAATTTAATAAAAGAAAAAGAACTAAATAAAATGTCCTAATTAAATATCCAACTAGAAATCATGAATATCAAAAGAGAGATTAATTAAATTTTAAAAAGAAGTAAGCCACTGAATTAATCAAATTAGTAATTAGTTTATGAAAAATAACAAAATTGATAAAGTATTATTTAATTTTATTTTTAAAAAAGAAAGAAGATAATTAAATTAATATTAAAAATTTAAATGGTGAATTCACCACCAATGAAGATGAAATTAAAAATTATTAGGGACTAGTTTGCTCCTTTATATATCAATACATCAATTACTCGAACTTAAATGATTAATAATTGTAAAAAAATCACAAGATTAACAATAGAGAAAATAGAATGCTTTGAATAGAATAGAATAATATTTGGAAAAATGAATTAAATAATCTATAAATAAGCTTTCAATGGGGAAAAAATCCTCACAACCAGTTGGATTCACAAGTTAATTCTATAAAAGGTTTAAAGAAGAAGTATTTCTAATACTATGTAAACTATCCAGAAAAATAGAAAGAGAAGGTTTCCTTCCACATTTCTTTTATGACACAAATATGATGGTGAAACCTAAGCCAGGAAAGGAGGGAAAAAAAAAAAACAGGAAGAAAACTATAGGACAATTTCCTTAATGAATATTAATGTAAAAATTTTAAAAAAACTAGCATGAAAATTAGAGCAATATATCATAAGGATCATACACTACAATTAGGTGAGATTTATACTAGGAATGCAGTTCTAGTTCAATATTAGGAAAACTATTTGTCTAATTGTCCACATCAATAAAACTAACAAAAATCAAATTATAATCCCAATCGATGCAGAACAAACTTTTGACAAAATACTATATTCTTTCCTACTCAAAAAAACCTAGAAACTTTAAAAGAACTGGAGCTTTCAGTTAAATGATAAATAGCATCTACCTAAAAACATCAGCAAGCATTATTTGCAATGGAAATAAAAAAGAAACATTGCCAGAATGATCAGGGGTGAAGCATGATTCTCATTATCACCAATATCATTCAGGATTGTGCCTGAAAAGCAAAGTTGTAGGATATAGAATAAACCCACAAAAATCATCAACACTTTGCTGAATTGCCAACCAATTTTAACAAGAAAAGATGGAAAGAGAAATTCCTTTAAAAAATAAAACAATTATGGACAATATGCAATAATTCTAAGCCTACCTGTCAAGACAAACTCAGGAACTATATGAACATACAAAATACTTTTCCCAACAACTAAAGTTCAGAAAAAGAACTGAAGTAGTATGAATATAGATCCAAACATACATTTTTGTAAAAAAAATTATTTTTCAAAGATTTTTACTTGTTTTCATTTGGTGCATAATTAATAAGGAAATTAGTTTTCTGTGACTGCACATGTATAATCTATAAAAATAATGGCTTGCCTTCTCAAAGGGAGAGGAGAGAGAAGGAATGATTTGGAACTCAAATTTTAAAAATAGAATGTTAAAATTATTTTTGATATGTTTAATTGAGATCAATTAAAATAAGAGAAACATAAACAGATGCTGCAAGCATGAGTATATATAAATACTCACACCTACACATGTGTGTATATATGTGTGTACCTACACATACGTGTGCTTTGTGTATACACACATATTGCATGTGTGTGAATATGTGTATTGTGTGTGTTCATATGTGTATTACATGTGTATGTGTTTATATGCATGTGAGCATATGTACATGCATATATATAAATGTAAAGACTTACATTAACTAATGAAAAAAAATGAAGCAAGGAAACCAGGGGCACAATGGACATCACCACCACCATATAAATGTTATTTAAAAAAAGATCTATAGAAAATTTTAAAAATGAATGTTGTGAAATTATAAAGAAATATTTGGATGAAAAAAGAAATATGAGTAGATGCTAAGCAACATTTCTTTGCAGAGGTGGAGAACAGGAGACCAAATGTTTCTTGTAAAACATTTTTAACATACTTATCAAAGTTATTATTATATATATATATATATATATATATATATATATATATGGTAACTTTCTTGGAAAAGAGAAAGGCATAGGGCTAATTTATTATATTTTAAAATTGTAGGTTTCAATAAATATCTTTCAAAACCTAAAATTCCAAGTAGTATCTATCTAAAAGCAAGAGTAAGTATATATAATGTGTATAGCAGTTTGGCAGAAACCAGGCATAAATTAATATCTCACATTATATAACAAGGCATAGTTAAAATATATAATTGATTTACACATATTGGGTGATATTAGAGGGACATAGAAAAATATACCTGTCACATCTATGGTTAAAGGAATTCTATGAACAAAGAAGAGAGAGAATTTTGGGAAGTAAAATAGATAATTTCCAAGAACCACAACAAAAACAAAAACAACAACAAAACTGATTCAGTCAATATTTAAAAAAAAAAAAACAAACAGAAAGCTGAGCCAGAATCATAAAAATAAAAAATTAGTGATGTTCACCAATTGATAAATGATTCAAGGATAAACAGACCATTTTTGGAAGAAAAACAACAACAAAACTATCGATATTCACATGAAAAGAGTGTCCTACATTAATATCAATTAGGAAAAATGCAAATTAAAACAATTCTGATGTACTACCTGACACCTCTCAGAGTGGTTAACATGAAGAAATGAAAAATGATAAATGCAGGATGGGATGTGAAAAAAAAAGAGGTATTAATGCAATCTTGATGAAGTTGTGAACATTTCCACCCTTTCTGGAGAACAATTTGGAACTATGACATAGTTCTATAAAAATAGAAAATACCTAATAATAGAAATACCTTTTGACTCAGCAATACCACTACTAAGTCTAGAATCTAAAGAGATCCAGAGAAAAAGAAAGAAAAATTAACTATATTACAAAAATGTTCATAGTGATTCTTTTAGTGGTGGTAAATATTTAGAAATTAAGAAAATATCAAAAAAATGGAAAATGGCTGAAAATGTTATATTAATGTAACATAATATTATTGTACTCTAAGAAATGAATAAAAGAATGATTTCAGAAAGATATAGGAAGAGTTATATGATCTGATACATAGCAAAGTGAAGAGAACCAGAAGAATGCTGTACACAGTAAAAGTGATATTGTAATGAGCAACTGTGAAAGACTTAGCTTAGTTTGATCAAGACAATTATTCAAGTCATATGTCCAAAGCACCCATGATGAAAAATGTTATCCACCTCCAAGGGAAAGAATTGATAACCACTAAGTTCAGACTGAAACATACAGTTTTTCACTTTATGCTTCTTGCTTTTTATTTATTTATTTTTTTGCAACATGGCTAATATAGAAAAAGGTTTTCCATTACTTCCCCCTCTATAATAGATATCATATTGCTTGCTTTCTCAATGGTTGCGGTAGGGTGTGAGGGAAAGAGTATTTGAAACTCAATTTTTAATAAAAGTATTTAACAAATAAAGTAAATGTACATGTGTATGTACATGTATAATAGATAAAATGAGATGAAGCTTCTTGACCAACTCTGGATAGCTGACCTTTTCTCCACCCTTTGACAGTGTAGCATGGGGTGAGTTGTCCATGCAACTTCTGGAGAAATCTGTGGCTTAACACTAATGATACAGCAAACATTGGGTAGATTCCTCCCTTCCCCTCCCACCAATACTGATTACATAAGGTAGGGAAAGCTGAATCAAGGAGTAATGGCCACTAAACCAGGAAGGGTTGCTCACCCAGTCTTAGCAATTAGCCTCCAAAGGAGTGGCACAAATCTATTGCTTTATCTTCCTGTGTTTACTGCATGTGTTATGCCATAACTTTCTTTCTGAGACATAAATGAAAGGCAAGAGAAGCTTGCTCACAACCATGTAAGCAGAAATGACAAATTTCTTACAGTTACCAGTCATCACATGGGCTAGTCCAAATGCACTTGAGACTGAATTTTGAAGACAACTGCTTTTCCTGTTTTGAGCCTAGGAGGTAGTCAGGATTTAAAGAGCAAAGAGTTCCCAGTCACTCATTTGGTATATACTGCATTAAATGAAAGTGCCCCTAATAGTTTTTTCTTGGAGGAGCTAATAACCACTGACAGAAGGAAGAACAAACCTGATTGGGTCACTAGAAGATTTTGGGCTTGAAGCAGATAATACAGAGATAGATGTGAAATGTCCATTCAATCATCCCACAAAAAATACTTCATGTTTTGAAGTTCTTAATATTGACCCTCCAGGAAAAAATGAAAGTAGTAATGAGTTACTGTTGCTTGGGTAAATATTCCTCAGTTCCATTTGTAATTCTTTAATGTTAAACAATCTTTTATTGTGGAGAAAAAAATGTCCTATACTGGATTTGCACTCTCCTTTATTCCTTCCCTCTCCCATGTTTTTTGAAGAGATCTTGCATATAAGCCAAATCTAAATGTTAAATGATTCTCCCCTGAGCTGAGAGGTGGGGGTATAAAGAGCCACAAAGTGGAAACCAACAAATCCTGACCCTTCTCTTTAGACAACAGACTTCACCTTAATTAAAACCAGTAGGTGAATGAATCCAGAGCTGGCCCTTTTAGAGGATTAGGTTTCATGGCTCCCTTTCTTCCAATTTTTTTGTATTATACACATGTAGATTAACATGGCTATGTCTATGTCAAATTGATAATACCCATATTGCCTACATCACATGTGTCTACTGTGTGTGTCAGAGAAAGAAGAGACAGAGATGCTGGAAGACAGAAAAAAAAAGAGACCAAGACAGACAGAGACAGAAACACAGACACAGAGACATGGAGAGACAGGGGAAAAGAGGGAATATGTCCTGTGGAGAGGAGAACTTGGATAAATATAAAAATGCTTTAATAGTATTTTCTGTTATTTTTATTATTATCTATGGACAGATCTTGTTCAAAATAGTTAATTTGAAGTGTATTTTTTGATATTTTTAATTATTATTTTTCTCAAGAAAAAAACATTTTAAAATAAACTGCTATGCCTATTTTATAGGATCTTTCTATTAGGTTTTATATTTAGAGAATGTTCTTCCCCAGGAGAAACTTTTTGTGCATGAATGCACATGAATACAGTGGACGACATTAAGCAGCCACTGACACCTATGATCTCTCAAGAATAAATGGAGAAATTTCTTTTCAACACCACTAAGTGCAGGAGCAGAGAGAACCCTTGGATTCCAAGATAATTTATTTTCCTATGTCATTTTATATAGTATATCTTTTCAGTAATTCACAGAAAGAACAAAATTAAGGGATAATCTCTCTGACACCATTCCCCCTAAATAAAACCTCATCAAGTTGTGACAAGGTGCTATGCTTAAAACTTGGAAGGTCTTTTGTGAAACACAATTATAAGAAGGCAGAGGCCTCTTCCCTAATTCTTTCACAGAAGTTTGTACAATAAATGTAATTACAAATAGGATGCTTGCACATGATAATCTATGTAGATGAGAGCAAAATTATTCAACTCTCCCTAATAGATAGTCCTCAAAGTTTTTTTTTTAATAGGCAGTGACTTTTTTGACTTCTGCCTTTCATCTAATAATTTAAGATTCTATTAATATATAAATTTCTATCTCTAGAAATGAGGTAAGATGATAATTAAAAACCTCACACTTATTCCTTATATTGTAATGTTACTACACCAAAATTATAACACAACCTATATTTTGATCAATGAAGACTCCATTCCTAGATAAAAACATCTGCATGTTAAGAATTGTTAATTACATGTGTTTGTTTGTTTTTTGCTTAAATGCTTGTCATTTTCTCTGCAGCCTAACTATTTGTACTGTTTTAGGGGTGAATTTTTTAGATACATTGAGTGTGTTTTGCCATTAACTCACACCTACCCCTGCCAAGGCAATTAGAGCTTCTTCAAATATAGTTTTAGACTAATAATAATTAATATTATTATTGATAATAACTGCTAATATTTGCCTATCAATTAGAATATACCAGGCATTGCGCTGATCACTTTCTTATTTCATTTGATCCTTACAATATCCTTGGGAAGTATATGCTTTTATTATTCCCATTTTACAGATGAAGAAATGGAGGCAAACAGAGGTTAAGTGATGTTCTGGTTCACATAGCTAGTAAATGTCTGAGGCCAGATTTAAACTCATATCTTACTGACTCCAAATCTGTTTCTCTATCTACTGTGTTATCTAGTTCTACTTCAATTTTTCATCCTACTCATCCTATGATAACAGCCAGTTCCCAAGGTCACAAAATGTGACAAATCATTCTAATTATGAAAAACCGATAAAAAAAAGTACTACACGTCTGTGATAGTAATGGAATATAAAGATCCCCCTGTATTGGCTTGGTTTTCAAATTGATTGTGTTAAAACCCAGAGCTTGTTAATCCCACCTGTGGGATGGACTTGTTGACTTGAAAAGAGAGACACGAACTGGGAGGAGCTGGTGACGTAGATTTGGAGAGACAAGAGAGAGGCAGAAGAACTTTTTGGAAGTAGCACCCTTGTGGAGGCAGAGAGAGAGACTGAGAGAATTGCTGGGGGCCACTTTGAATTGCCCTGGACTTTTGAGACCTGCCCCCTGAGCTGCCAAGAACTGAGGAGACATGGTTGTTTTGCTGGTACTTTGTCTGTCTGTTTTGATGTTGTTTTGCCAGATTTGTCCACTGGTGAAAGACAGTCCTTTTGTTGAAGAAGTCCTGGAACCTGGCTGTTGGCTAAGAGCTCCTAGACTGTCCTGCAGACAGAGAGTGAATACTGTCCACTGGTGAAGGACAGTGCTGTTGTTGCAGGGGTCTGGGAACCTCTCTGTTGGTTCAGAGCTACTGAGACTGTCCTGCAGACAGAGAGTGAATACTGTCCACTGGTGAAGGACAGTGCTGTTGTTGCAGGGGTCTGGAGACTGTCCTACAGACAGAGTGAATACTGTCCACCGGTGAAGGACAGTGCTGTTGTTGTAGGGCTCTGGGTACCTTTCTGTTTGTTCAGAAGCTCTGAAGAAGGATTTTCTTGTTGTATGTTTACAGAAATCCTGGGAGAGGGTTTTGCTAATGTTTTCAGGGGTTCTAGGACTGTTCTACAGACAGAGGATGAATTAATGAAGAGACTGGCAATGTATCTTGTGGCCTTGCTGGGCCTTGTCTCCCCAGGAACTAAGATTGCTGAGAACTTGCCTCGTGTCAAGATGAAGAAAAGACCTCCATTTGGATATTAAGTACTGTGCTTAAACTTGATGTAACTCTGGGGTAGATTCAATTGTGATCCAGGGGTGGGGAACTTTTGACCTTTTTGTGTTCTATGATGGAACAAATGAATGTACTTCACTTATGGTTGGAAAATAATCTCCATTTGAGAAGAGGGGCTTTGTGGTGGACTAAATGAAGGTACAGCCTGGGGTGGAGTAGTATTTAGAATGGGGACTTTGTAATTGATTGAATGATTGGAAGGTCCTGGGATGGGGTAGTACTTGGAGATTATTTAATCACACTTAGTAAATGCTGTATTTTGAATGATGTCATGTTTTGATCTTCTCTGTTCTTGGTTGGTCACTGAATAAAACGGAGAGCACCTATGCTGGTATTTTGAACCTTGGGAAGTTGCCTTTGCTTGGCATTACATTACAACGTCCTATACAATAACTTCTCTTTCTGAGGCTGCCAAATGTCTTTAATGTATACAAAAGGTGAACTTTTGGACAGAAAAATAATAAATTCAGAAAAGTTGGCATAAAAACTCAGTCGCATGTACACAGGCAAATTAATGATTTTTTTTTTAAAGAGTCTTTACTTATTAGTGACAAGATATGGAACTTTTGCTCTCTGTCAATAAAAATGATTAAGACTAAATATTCATTGTTGCTTAAATTTAATCCTGTAAACATTACAAAGATTCTAATGCCTCTATTTACATGTCAAAGCCTGGCATAGAACCAATTGGTAAACTACCAATGAGAGCCTTATAGCCTTCAAATTCCCAGCACTTATTATTATATGAGATGCAGCTGGATGCATTATTCCACAATAAATCTCCTTGGAATACATGTGAATTGTGCATTTGGTTTTGCATTTCCCTTTTTAATAGTGATGAAGTAACACCAAGTAACCAATGATCTTGGGACCACTTGGTGCTAAATTTTGAAGAATGCGCAGGGGAAAAAGATCATCTCTCCAAACTTTGGGATTAACTCTTTGAGTCACAAACACGAGTATATAGATATTTAAAATAGACATTCATTTCATTTTGTTTGAAACCAAACCTAAAAGAAATGGTATTTTGTTTAAAACCAGTGTTTACAGCAGCCTATTGGAAACCTCCCCAAATAATGGGAAAGAAGACATTTGTTTTAATCCTGGCTCTATAACTTATTAACTTGGACAAGTAATTTATTTGGGCCTCAGTTTTCTCATCTTTAAAATAAAGGGATTGAATTAGATGACCCTCCATATCCCTTCTCGCTTTAAATTGACATATCTTACAAAGATGGTGCCTTTAAGTTAAAATACAAGCTTGCTAATTTCCCTTGTTAAATCAAGTTAAGGAAGTAGCTATACATCAAAACCTTTCATTTCTTTTAAAGTCCTATTTTGTTAGTCAAACAATTAAGATCCATGAGTTAATTAATAGATAGCTAAATAATATAATGATTTCCTGCAAATTAACTTTGAGCCACATTGAAAGCTCACACCTAATAATCTCAAGTTTCTAAGGGATAAAAATACAAGTACAAGGGATAAAAAGAAAAAAAAAACAGTTGGCTCTTCCCAGAAGACCCAAATTTTCAAATATTGTAGTCTCTACTGTGTGACCCCAAAGTCCACACCCTGATTACATTATATTAAAGAAATTTAATTTCTATAGCTATAAATTTGGAGCCTCACTGAACTAGGTCAGTAATAAAACCAACACCAACCCATCAGAAACATGGATTCAAAAATGTGGGAGTTGATTAAAAACTATAAGAGCATGTACTTTAAAATTCAGGTCTAAAATAGTACTCATTTTTGGAAAGCATGTTGGGGATTCCAATGAATTTATGATTTCCCCTCCAATCTGGTGTTTGGATAATGGAATATTGGAAGCCAAACAATGTTCTTGTCTTTCCTCCATTCACACACTAGATCATCTAACTGTAGACACAGCTAATCAAAGCTATAATAAAGTCCAATTCACAAAATATTAATAATAGAGACAAAATATCCTCAATTAATTCTTAAAAGGATAATAAATTATAAAGAATGCACATACACATGCACACGCGAAACCTCTTCCATGTCATATAAGACTGTTTGGATTTAGTTTATTTTGTCGTGCATTGCTACATACTTGCTTAAGTTATTGCACAAATTTTTGATTCTAGGAGATAAAAGTCGGACTCATCTTTATTCTTATAGTTATCTAATCACAATTTTTAGGATATGAGTGTCTATGGTCAGATTTCTTTATCAGGCTGTTGCTTTTGGCCCTCCTTGCTAAGTTTCAGTATATGAAAATATCAAGTTGAAGTCTGTGTTAATTATTTTTCTCAATCACTTTTCTTCAGTTTTGAAACATTTTCATATTATTGATTTTAATTGAAGATTGATAAGTTGTGTAGTATCATGATTACATCAATATAAATAGCCAACAAAAGTTTATTAAATGGGTCAGTTTTGAAGATTCAATTCCTATTATAACTGATAATTCCCAGACTTTTGAGTGACGCTCAAAAAGAATTAGAACCTTGATGTAGTTTTGTCTCCTGTTATAATGAAAGAGATTCGTCAACAAATTTGTAATTTAACCATGTGCTTTAAACCAAGAACTGACCTATAACCTCTTCTAGAAGTCATATGTCACATATCCCTTACATAAGTTTCCTTCATTTCCTTGAAATGAGTGATTTTATAGGTTTGGGAGAATTTGCAAGACATTCCTTGTGAAATTTTGAAATATTTGAGAACAAAATTCATTTATTATTATTTCTAACAAGTAAGGAAAGAAAATAAAGGGTTTTTGACAGGCATTTTATAGCAGCCTGACTCATGCACAGAGCATCTGAGAAAGCATCTCTCTGTGATGGAAAGCCTGGAAACCAACTTCTTGGAGAATCATGATGATGTCTAAGGGATCTGTCTTAGGAAGTCTGTAGAACATGCACAGACATTTCGTAACTGAAGTGGATTCAAAAATGTCTCTCAGCTTCAGCTAGAACTTCTTTTGCCTCATTAACTGGGGAGAATTTCAATGATATTTCCTCACATGGAATCAGGTGAAAGTCTGAGCTATGACCTTTATGAGTTTCAAAAAGTCAGGAAGATAAGTAATAGTGGCATCCAGGAGTCAGAGTCTAAGCCAGATTCTGTAGCCAGGCCAGCACTGAATCTTTCAGGAGCAAAGAGCGATCATCTTGAATGATGTTATGAACCTATTCCAGCAAAAGCTGACACAGATTTATCTGGCAAATTTATCCGCAAATCCAATATGTGGGTTTTTATGAAAACTTTGTAGGACCAATACTATGTAGGAAATGAGTTAAGTTATGTGTCTTACTCCCTTAGAGACTGAGGTGGTATAGTGGAGATATATATATATATAACTATAGTGGTATAGTTCCCTCAATGTTCTTATTTTTTTTCCAGGGATATCTTTTAAACAAACACATGGATATACACATATACATATATACATGTGTGTGTTTATTATGTATATGTATATATATATATTAATATATAATTTTGATTTATCATTTCTTTGTTTTAAACATTTTTGTAAGATTTTGAGCTCCATATTCTCTCCTTCCCACTAGCCACTTCCCTACCTACTGAGAAGGCAAGTAATATGATATAAAATATACATGTGAAATCATGCAATGAATTTTTCAATATTAGCCAATCACAATAAAGCAAGAAAAATAAAGGAAATAGAAAAATGTTTAAATTTTCACACAGAATTCATCAGTTCTCTCTTTGGAGGTGGATATTACTTTTCATCATGAATCTGTTAGTATTGTCTTTAATCATTGTCTTATGAGAGTAGCTAAAGCTTTCTCAATTAATCATCCTTCTGATACTTTTATAATTGTGTACTATGTACTCCTTCTTCTGCTCACTTTATTTTGTATCAGTTCACATAAGTCTCGCTTTTTTTCCTGAAAGCATCTTGTCTTTTAGAACAATAGCATTACATTACAATCATATACCAAAATTTGTTCAGCTGTTCCTAACTGATGGGACTTCACTTGTCAATTCTTCACTCTCACAAAAGATATCCTATGATAATTTATATATATATATATATATATATATATATATACATATATATGTATACACACACACACACACACACATTTAAAACTCTTTTCTTTCATCACGTTGGGGTACAGAACTACAAGTGGTATAAGTTGATCAAAGATGTTATCATCAATGCAATACCCTCACCAGCTGCTATGAATATGTAGTTGCATTTCAAGGTTTTAGTCATCATATATAACAGAGTTTTATCTTTGAAGGCAAAAGCAAGATATATATTAATATAGCAAAAAGTCAAATTCACCATGAAATAAAGAAATTGGTACAAATTGCTAATGCAGAGAGCACTGACATCCCCAAGCTTTCCCTCCCTCAGACCTCCTCACAAACAAGCTATCTTAGTCAAAATGTCCCTCCCTCACCCACACTACTTGCTCTGCCTCTCTCTGCCTCCTTTCTCTCTCAGTCCCATCTCACTCTTCCACTTCCTGTTCCACTCCTTCATGGTCTCAACTCAAGCTCTCCTGGGTAAACTTCCACACTGAGCTCCATGTGACTTGGCTGTGGGCTGGACCAAAGCTCAGAATAGATAATTTGGACCCCATAATGGGAAGGGAAGATCTTCAAACTCCCTTATAATTACAGATGAAGGCACATTTTTTTTAACCTTTTGTGCATAGTTCCAATTTATTCTACAGAATAACTGAACCAATTCACAAATCCAAAAACAGTACATTAATATACCTATTTCCCCATATAATTTCCAAATTTGTCATTTTTCATAGATATCAGGTGGGACCTGGAAGTTGTTTTGTTTGTATTTCTTTAACCAATATTGATTTAAAACAGTTTTATATGACTATAGAGAGCTTTTATTTCTTCTGAAAATAAATTCCTAGTTCAAATTACATTTGTCCTTTCATCATTTGGAAAAAAAGTTGTTGTTTCTTACAAAATTAACTCAATTCCCTCTATATTTGGGAAATTATTCACTTATGAGAGGAACTTGCTCTATTTAAAAAAAAATTCTTATTGTCTATGGAACCTTTTAGTCAAATACAGTTTTCCTAACTATCTCCTTTTAATTAGGTTTATTTTTGCTTTTCTTTGTCTGAGATCACGATTGCTTTCCCTGACCATTTTGCTTCACCTGAAATGTAATAGATTCTGTTTCAGCCCCTTATTTTAACTCTTTCTGTACATCTTTCAATTTCAAGGTCTGTAAAGCCAAGCAGAAGCAGCTTTGAAGAGGACTGTTGCTGTGAACATATTTTTGTGGTTCTGATTATATAGTATAGTGAACTCCCTATTTATTCAATAGCAAACCAGAGAAAAAATTCACAGAAAATCAAGCTACAACATTCAAAATGTTACAACTTATCACAGAAAATCAAAGTAGAGCATTCACTATGCCACAGAACAACAACTTATCACTAAAAGGCCCACATAATTTTCACCAAAGTGGTCACATAGTTTTCAATAAAGTATATTTATTTCATCAATCACAAGAATGGGTGGTCAAAAGGAAAACTCTTAAGGAGGGGAAGAGGAAAAAATAAAAACATAAACAGGGAAAGAAATAAGATGGAGGGAAAGAGACAAATAGTAATCATAAGTGTAAACAAGAATGGGATGAACTCTCTCATAAAACAGAGGCAGATAACAGAATGGATTAAAAACAATAACCCTACAATATTCTGTTTACAATAAACACATCTGAAACAGGGGGATACCCACAGTGTAAAGGTAAAAGGCTGGAGTAAAGTATATCATGCCTCAGCTAAAGTAAAAAAAAAAAAAGCAGGGGTAACAATCCTTATCTCAGATAAAGCAAAAGCAAACATTGATCTAATTAAACGAGATAAGGAAACTATATATTGCTAAAAGGCACCATTGAAAATGAAGCAATATCATTACTAAACATATATACACAAGTGGTATAGCATCCAAATTCCTAGAGGAGAAGTTAAGGTATTTAGAGGAAAAAATAGATAGCAAAATTATACTAATGGGGGACCTTAACCTCCCCTCTCTGAACATGATAAATCCAATCTCAAAATAAACAAGAAAGAAGTTAAGGAGGTGAATAGAATTATAGAGAGGTTAGGTATGACAAATCTCTGGAGAAAACTGGGAATAAAAAGGAATATACCTTTTTCTCAGTGGTACATGGCACATACACAAAAAATGACCATGTTCTAGGACATAAAAATCTCACTATTCAGTACAGAAAGAAAGAAATATTAAATGCATCATTCTCAGGTCATGACACAATAAAAATCACATGCAATAAAGAGCCATCAAAGGATAAACAAAAAACTAATTGGAAACTAAACAATTTAATCCTGAAGAATCAGTGGGTCAAACAAGAAAGTGTAGAAACAATCAGTAACTTCATTCAAGAGAATGACAATATTGAGACAACATACCAAAATTTGTGGGATGCAGCAAAGGCAGTTCTTAAGGAAAGGTTTTTATCTCTCAGTGCATTCATGAATAAATTAGAGAAAAGGGAGTCAATGAATTGGGCATGCAATTGAAAAAGCTAGAAAAAAAAACTTAACCCCATCTCAGAAAAAGAAATTGAACAAGCCATCAGTGAGCTCCTTAGGAATAACTCTCCAGGGCCAGATGGATTTTCTAGCTAATTCTATCAAGAATTTAAAGAACAATTGATCCCAATAATTTACAAACAATTTATAAAAGTTAGTGAAGAAGCAGTCCTACCAATATTTTTTTTATGTCACAAACATGGTACTGATACCTAAAACAGGAAGATATAAAACAGAAAAAGAAAATTATAGACCAATTTCCCTCATGAATATAGATGTGAACATTTCAATTAAATATTAGCAAAAAGACTATAGCAACTTATCACAACAATAATACACTTTTATAAGGTAGGATTTATTCCAGGAAGGCAAGGATGGATTAATATTAGGAAAACCATCAGTATAATTGATTATATCAACAATAAAACTAGAACAAACCACATTATTATCTCAATAGATTCAGAAAAGCCTTCCAACAAAGTACAATATCCATTCCTATTAAAAACACTAAAAAGTATTGGAATAAATGGAACCTTCCTTAAAATGGTAAGTAGCATTTATTAAAGTCATCAGCAAGTATTATATGTAATGGGGATAACCTAGAAGGATTTCCAATGAGATCAGGGGTGAACCAAGGGTATCCACTTGTAATGTAATGCCAAAAGAAGGCAACTTCCCAGGTTCAAAATACCAGCATAGGTGCTCTCTATTTTATTCAGTGACCAACCAAGAACAGAGAAGATTAAAACATGACATCATTCAAAATACAGCATTTACTAAGTGTGATTAAATAATCTCCAAGTACTACCCCACCCCAGGACCTTCCAATCATTCAATCAATTACAAAGTCTCCGTTCTAAATATTTCTCCACCCCTAGGCTATACCTTAATTAAGTCCACCACAAAACCCCTCTTCTCAAATGGAGATTAGTTCCCAAACATAAGGTCAAAAGTTCCCCACCCCTGGATCACAATTGAATCTACCCCAGAGTTACATCAAGTTTAAACACAGCACTTAATACCCAAAAGGAGGTCTTTTCTTCATCTTGACACGAGGCAAATTCTCAGCAATCTTAGTTCCTGGGGAGACAAAGCTTAGCAAGGCCATAAGATACATTGCCAGTCCCTTCATGAATTTATCCTCTGTCTGTAGAACAGTCCTAGAACCCCTGAACACATTAGCAAAACCCTCTCCCAGGATTTCTGTAAACATACAACAAGAAAATCCTTCTTCAGGGCTTCTGAACCAACAGAAAGGTTCCCAGACCCCTGCAACAACAGCACTGTCCTTCACTAGTGGACAGTATTCACTCTGTCTGCAGGACAGTCTCCAGACCCCTGCAACAACAGTACTGTCCCTCACCAGTGGACAGTATTCATTCTCTGTCTGCAGGACAGTCTCAGGGCTTCTTGGCGAACAGCCAGGTTCCAGGACTTCTTCAACAAAAGGACTGTCTTTCACCAGTGGACAAATCTGGCAAAACAACATCAAACCAGACAGACAAAGTACCAGCAAAACAGCCATGTCTCCTCAGTCCTTGGCAGCTCAGGGGGCAGGTCTCAAAAGTCCAGGGCAATTCAAAGCGGCTACCAGCAATTCTCTTAGCCTCTCTCTC
>NW_027185793.1:8298228-8311524 GCF_028583685.1 Petaurus breviceps papuanus
ACCAGCAATTCTCTTAGCCTCTCTCTCCCTCCACGAGGTGCTGCTTCCAAAAAAATCTTCCGCCTCTCTCTAGTGTCTCTCCAAATCTACATCACCAGCTCCTCCCAGTTCAGGACTTTCTTTTCACATCAACAAGCCCATCCCACAGGTAGGATTAACAAACTCTGGGTTTTAACACAATCAATTTGAAAACCAAGCCAATACAGGGGAATCTTTAATTGCCATTACTATCACACCACTGTCACCCCTCTTATTTAATCTGGTACTAGACATTTTAGCAGTAGCAGTTAGAGAAGAAAAAGAAATCAGTGGAATCAAATTATGCAAAGAAGAGACCAAGCTATCACTCTCTGTAGATGATAATATATATTAGAGGATCCTAGAGAATCAAGAAAAAAACTACTTGAGACAATAAATAAATTTGGCAAACTTGAAGGATATAAAATCAAGTCACATAAATCTCAGCCTTCATATATGTGTGTGTGTATGTGTGTGTGAGTGTGTGTGTGTGTGTGTGTGTGTGTATAATGAAACTCAACAGCAAGAGATAGAAAGAGAAATCCCATTTAACGTAACTGTAGACATTATGAAGTATTTGGGAAACTACTTGCCAAAACAAACCCAGGACCTATATGAAGACAACAACAAAACACTTTTCACACAAATAAAGTCATATCTAACTAATTGGAAAAACATCAATTGCTTGTGGCTAGGTCAAGCTAATATGATAAAAATGACAATTTTGCCTAAATAAAATTATATATTTATTGCCATACCAATCAGTTTACCAAAAAATTACTTTATAAAACCAGAAAAAAATAGGAACAAACTTCATTTGGAAAATCAACAGGTCCAGAATATTAAGGGATTAATGAAAAGAAATGCTAGGGAAGGCGGCCTAGGTACACCAGATTTTAATCTGTATTATAAAGCAGCAGTCATCAAAACTACTGGGAAGTAGCTGAGGAATACAGCAGTGGATTAATGGAATACATTGGGTACATGAGACTCATCAGTCAACGACTATAATAATCTACTCTTTGATACACCAAAAGACCCCAGTTTTTGGTATAGGAACTCACTATTTGACAAAACTGGTGGAAAAACTGGAACATAATATGTCAGAAACTGGCCATAGACCTTTATCTAACACCATATGCCAAAATTAAGTCTAAATGGGTGCATGATCTAGGTATAAAGGATGATACTGTAAGAAATCTGGGAAAGCAAGGAATAGTTTACCTGTCAGTTTTAAGGACAGGGGAAGACTTCATGACCAAACAAGAATTAGAGAGCATTATACAATGCAAAATAGATAACTTTGACTACAAGAAATTGAAAAGCTTCTGTACAAAAAAAAGCCAATGTAACCAAGATTAAGAGGGAATTGGAAAATTTGGAAAGAATTTTTACAACCAATGCCTCTGATAAAGACCTCATTTCTAAAATACACAGATAATTGAGTCAAATCTATAAGAATACAAATCATTCCCCAATTGATAAATGGTCAAAGGATATGAACAGGCAGTTTTCAGAGGAAGAAATTAAAGATATCTATAAGCATATGAAAAAAATTGCTTTAAATCGCTATTTATTAGAGAAATGGAAATCAAATCATTTCTGAGGTACTACATCTCACTGGTCAGATTAGCTAAGATGACAAAACAGGAAAACGAAAAATGCTGGAGAGGATGTGGAAAAACTGGAGCACTAATACATTGTTGGTGGAGTTTTGAACTAATTCAACCATTCTGGAGAGAAATCTGGAATTATGCCCAAATGGTTACAAGTTATTTCCTATCCTTTGACCCAGCAATACCACTTCTAGGGTTGTATCCCAAAGAGATCATAGAAGGGGGAGGAAAACCCATAAGTACAAAAATATTTATAGCAGCTCTTTTTGTAGTGCCAAAGAATTGGAAATTAAGTGGATGCCCGTCAAATGGGGAATGAGAAATAGGTTATGGTATATGAATGTAATGGAATACTATTGTGCCATAAGAAATGAGGAGCAGATGGACTTCATATTTACCTGGAGAGGGTTGTACAAACTAATGCTGAATGAGAAGAGAAGAACCAGGAGAAATTTGTACACAATTACAAACACAACGTATGTGTGACAACTAACTTTGATAGACTGGGCTCTTCTCAGCAATGCAGGACTATAAGTCAACTACAAAAGTCTCATAATGGAGAGAGATGTCTACATCCAGAGAAAGAATTGGAAAGAACAGAGTTTGAACACAGATTTAACAAATTACATGCTCTCTTTCTTTTTCTTGATTGGTTTTATTTCCTCGTTCCCATTGTTCATTGCATCCAATACAATTCTTCTTTATAACCTGACTAATGTCTAATGTGAAAGTATCTGCAGATCCTGTACTTGATTGTATGCCACCATGGGGCGGGGGAGATGGAGAGGAGGGAGGGGAGGAATATTTGCAACTCAAAGAAATGTGGAACTGAATCCTTGTAAACTAAAGGTGAATGAACAAATTAATAAAGACCAAAAAAAAATCCTTAATTAAATCACAAAGTACACAAATCAAAGTTCTCCACATCTAGGTCACAGCAAATCATAAATCTTCTCAGTCAGTACACAGTATACAAGTAAAGTCTTCTTTCAGCTTGACTTGAGGCTGGCTCTCAGCTTTTGTGGTTCCTTTTCTGTGGTCCCAGCTCCAACTGTCACCTGGGATAAAAGGCAGGTAGCTCCCAGTTCCTTGTCCAGCTCCTTTTCCAGTTCTTCATCCAGTTCCCATTCCACATTGAAGTTCCCAGGGTCCAGTCAACCTCAATTCCTTCATAATTCTTGTTTCTGGGAATACAAAACTTGACAGAGCAACCGTAGTATTCATACACATTACTGGCAGCAGCATCAGTTCTCTGTCTGCCTGTGAAATCAACTCAGACCCACCAACAAGTCCAAGAGGTCAACACAAATCATCAGTAATGTCCCAGAACCTCCAAAACCCTCCTCCAGGACTTCTGTCAACATAAAACCAGAAAATAATCTTTCAGGGCTTCCCATAAGTTCCCAAGGGTGCTGAAAAAAGTACCAAAAAAATCAACACAAACAGAGCAGACAAGCAGAGTTCTGGGATACCACAAGTTTTCTCCTTCTTGACTGCCACCATAAGCATCCTCTTCTCAGTTCTTCTGTCTCAGGCCCTGGGCCTCTCCTTATATATGGTCATTAGTTCCTCCCCTTCCCACTTCAGGAGTTCATGAACTCTAGGGTTCATAAGCTGTGGGATTCACACATTCTGCCTCTCAACAGACTTGATACAAGGCTCAAAAGAAACTCAAACTGAAACAAGTTGTCAATTAAATAGTTGAAACAAAGTGTGAACCACTTCTGTGCCTGCCATTATATTCCACTCCTCTGGGATCCTTGGTCTAATGATCTCAATCTCAATGGCCACGGATCCTGGAACAAATAGAGGCTCTATAAGTTTTCATCCTGCTGACTATGTCATAATGTAAAGCTAAACACAAGCAGCTTTCCAGAGGAGAACTGCTCTGAACAGCTTTCAACGTTCTGACTACATAGTACACTGAACACTCTATTCAGTAACAAAGTACAATAGTCAAAGTCCCCCACCCATGGGGTGCAATTAAGGTACAACTTGAACAGTCACTTTAATCAATCAAACATATATCATTAACCTACTTCAGGGGGGAAAGTCAGCACCCTGAACTTCAGAGAATATAAACAGAAATTGCAGCAGAAAATAGCACAGTTCAGTAAACAGGGCTTCCAGCTGCCTCACAATTATATCCATACCTAGTTAGTTAGCAGAGAGGGAAGCACCAACATCTAAGTTTTCAAATCCAGGGGCTCAATGGCTGCCCAGAGTCTCACATGGCCAAATCACACAACTCTTCCCAAAGTGAGCCCCAAAGTAAAACCTCACTTCAGGGTCAGTCACTGCTCAGATAATTTCATCAATCTCTCTACAGTATCCATGGATAGGTCTTTTTATCTTGACTTGAGGCAGGTAGCTCCTACCTGAATCTACCAAACTGTCACCTGGGTTTAAAGTCAGACGGCTCCTAGTTCGTTGTTCAGTTCTCTGTCCAATTCCTGCTCTACTCTGAAGATCACAGTGTCCAGTCTATCTCAAATCCTTCACAGTCTGTTCCTGGGAAGATAAGGCTTAACAAAGCCACAAGAATATTCATACACAATAACAAAGTCACAACAACATTTGTACAGAACATGGATACCACAGTCGTGCTTCCTCAGTCTGTAGCAGCTCCAGATGGCCCTTGGAAATCCCCAGCAGCTTCAGCAGCTCCAGATAGCCCTAAGAAATCCTCAGCACTTCTGGCTGGTCCTCAGAAGTTTTTAGCAGCTGCATTCTCAGTATCAAAATCACTTTCTCCATGGAAGTTCCAGTGCAGCAGCAGCAGCCCAGCCTTCAGGTGCTCATGCCAAGAAGTTCTGACTTTCCCAGCTGGGGCATTTCCTTATATAAAATATTGTTCCTCCCTGTTTAGCCTCTCCATGTTACATCAGCAACAGGGGGTTCATGCCTTCTGTTTCTTTAGCAGAAGCTTAATTTGAAACTAGGTGAGTATCTCATAGCCTTCCAATAAAAAGGAATCTTCAAATTTGATTACCATTATAAGAGCATGTCTTGTAAATATCATATTCTGGGATTCTGATTTCTAATCAATTCTTCTATCTCTTTCCAATTAATGAGTCAGTGCATTGCTTTTATATTCACAGATTTGTCTGTTAATTGTTTATTTTCCTCTATTCTATTCAGTTTATCCTTCTCTTTATAATGTCTATCCTCAAAAGCATATTTTTTTTTCTTTCTCACCACTACCTCCCTTAATCACCCTTACCTTTTCACACTCTTTCAATTTCTCTTATCCATTTTCACCTCCTACTTCCATGTTGGGTAACACAGATTTGTAGAATCAATTGAGTGTGTGTATTTTCCCCCTTTGGAAAAATGTATATGAGAGTGAAATTCAAGTATTGTCAACATCCAACATCCAAAGTGTTGTTAGCACTTTCCCCTCCAATGTAAAATTTCATTCTTGCTCAACTCTTTTAAGTGAGATAATTTCCCTCATTATTCCTCTCCCTTCATTTTTCTCTCAATGATTCTCTCTTCCTCATCACTTCATTCTTCAAATCTTTCCAAAATTACTGATTTACACCCATGTCCTCTGTCTGTGTAGGATCTTTAAGTGCCATAAGAATGATAAAATTCATAAAACTTATATGTATTATTTTTCCATATAGGAAGACAAACAATATAACTTTATCAAGAACTTTATGTTTTCACTTCCATGTTTACCTCTTTGTGTTTGCCTTCAGTCATGTGCTTTAATGACAGATTTTCTATTCAGCTATGGTCTTTCATCAGAAATTATTGAAAGTCCTTTATTTTATTAAATATCCATTTTCCCTTTAAGGATTATTATACTGAGTTTTTCCAGGTATGTTGGTTTTAATCCTAGCACCTTTGCTTTATGAATTCATTTTTCCAACATTTTGTTTATGTAATGTGGAAGCTGCTAAGTCTTCTGTGATTCCCTAGTGTGGCTATGCAATTTTTGAATGGTTCTTTCTGGGCAATTTTAATATTTTCTCCTTTTCCTGGGAGTTCTGGAATTTGTTATAATGTTCCTGAGAGTTTTATTATTGTAGTCTACTTTTTTTTATTTAAAAATATTTAGGGGGCAGAGCCAAGATGGCAGAGAAGAGTCAGGAATTTGATGTGAGTTTCTGCTCTAACCACCTCCAATACCTATAAAATATGACTCTGAACAAATTTTAGAGTTACAGAACCCACAAAATGACAGAAAAAATTTCCCCAGTAGGCAACCTGGCAGGCTGAGAGGAAGGATCTATCATGGCAAACTGGAAGCTAAGCATGAGCTACACCACTCCCTGGGGCAGCCCCCATTAATGAGCCAGACTAGCCAGAGCAGACTTCAGGAGAGTAAATCACCAGCAGCTGTGGTGTTTGCAGACTTCTTAACCTATAAACACCAAAGAGAAAGTAAAAGGTCAGTGGGGAACTCTTTTGGAACTGGGTAACAGAAGAGCATGGTCCAATCCCTACCCCCAGGGCTAGAGGTGGCAGAAGCACAATGACTGCAGCTGCTGCCACATGGCTGCCTCTGGAGTTTCTGGCCTGCAAATAGTAAGAGTACCATGTGACCATTCAGAGGGTAATCATTCTTGTTTTGACCTGCTTGGATCTAGGTCACTGTCTTGGGTGGTGTTCCTGGGGTATGTGGCCAGTGTGCCAGAGCTTGAGGTAGCTGTAGAGAAGGCATCCTCCTCAGACCTCTGACAACATATGTGAAAAACCCAATGATTTGGAAGAAAGCTCTCTCCACTCTGGAAGCTGAGTTCTACCATGTCAAAGAGCTCAAAAGTCAAATAATTGGCTGGCAAGATGAACAAGCAGAAGTAGAAAAATCAGATGAGAGAAAGCTTTTTCTGGGGATGCCGAAGATCAAAACATGGAAGCAAAAGATCTCAGTGAAGTAAAAATTCCTGCATCAAAAACTTCCTGTAAAAATATGAATTGGTTACAGGTTACAGAGTTACAGAAGGTTTTTGAAAATCAAGTAAGATAAGTGGAGGAAGAATTGGCAAGAGAAATGAGAATGATGCAAGAAAATCATGAAAAGTGAGTCAACAGCCTGCTAAAGGAGATTCAAAGTAATAATGAAAAAATAACACCTTAAAACTAGACTAACTCAAATGGCAAAAGACGTCCAAAATGTCAATGAGAAGAATGCCTTAAAACGCCAAATTGCCCAGATCAAAAAGGAATTTCAAAAACTCACTTAAGAGAATAATTCCTTCAAAATTAGACTGGAGCAAATGGAGGCTAATGACTTCATGATAAATCAAGATAATATAAAACAGATATAAACAAATGAAAATAAATAGAAGTCAATGTGAAATATCTCATTGGAAAAAACCACTGACCTGGAAAATAGATCCAGAAAAGATAATTTAAAAATTATTGGACTACCCGAAAGCCATGATCAAAAAAAGAACCTAGAAATAATTCTCCAAGAAATTCTCAAGAAAATTTCCCTGATATTCTAGAACCAGAGGGCAAAATAGAAATTGAAAGAATTCACCAATCACCTCTTGAAAAAGATCCCAAAAAGAAAACTCCTAGGAATATCATAGCCAGATTCTAGAGCTCCCATGTCAAGGAGAAAATATTTCAAGCCATCAAGAAGAAACAATTTGAAGGGAATATGTATGTATATATGTATGTATGTATAGGAGGGTGTATGTGTGTATAAATACATAAGTGTGCATCTCTGTATGTATATTTATAGGAGGGTGAATGTGTGTATAAATACATAAGTGAGTGTGTGTACATGTGTGCACATGTGTACTTAGTGAGGGTACAGGAGCAGTTGAATAGGAAGGAATGATATCAAAAAAAAATTAAGAGGTGAGAGAGGAATATAATGAGAGAAGGAGAAAGGGAGAGAGAGAAAAGGGTAAATTATCTCATATAAAAGAGGCAAGAGAAAACTGTTACAATGGAGGGGAAGAACAGGGAGGTGAAAGGGAATGGGTCAACCTTATTCTTATCGAATTTGACTTAAGGATGGACTAATATACACACTGATTTGGGTATCTTACCCTACTGGAAAGTAGGGGGAAAGGAGACAAGAGGGGGGATGATAGAAGGGAGGACTGATTGGGGGAGAGGGTAGTTATAAGCATACATTTTGAAAAGGAACAGGGTCAAAGTAGAAAATAGAATAAGTAGGGGGTAGGATAGGATGGAGGGAAATATAGTTAGTCTTTCACAATGTAACTGCTATGGAAATGTTTTGCATAACTACACACAAACTATATTGAATCACTTTTCTTCCCAGTGGGGGTTGGTGAGGAGTGAAGAAGGGAAAGAATCTGGAAATCAAAGTTTTAGAAACAAATGTTAAAATAAATTGCTTTTTACACCAACTGGGAAATAAGATATACAGGCACCGGGGTATATAAATCCATTTTGCCCTACTAAAAAGTTAGAAGGGGATGAGGGAGGATATAAGAGAAATAATATTGGAGGAAGAGGTATTCAGTAGACTCGATGTTTTGGGGTTGGGAGTAGGGGAAAAATGGGGAGAAAATTTTTAACTCAAAATTTTGTGGAAATGGATGTTGTAAACTAAAAAGAAATTTTAAAAAATGTATTTCTTTATTTTTAGTTTACAACATTCAGTTCCACGAGTTTTTTATTTTTAAATTTTGTCCCACTTCCTCCTCTCCTACCTCCCCAAAATGGCATGCAATATGACATAGGCTCTACATATACATTTATATTAAACATATTTTCACATTAGTCATGCTGTAAAGAATTATAACCTAAAGGACTGAACCACTGTTAAAGTAAGCACTCTAGCTTACCCAAGATGCCTTATTGCACAGTATCTTTTATCTGCTTTACTAAAGGAAAGCAGCTTTAAAGGGATCAACAGTCTAATTAAACACATCCATATATCACAACTAGTTATTCCCCAATTAATGGGCATCTCTTCAATTTACAATTCTTTGCTACTACAAAAAGAGCTGCTATAAATATTTTTGTATATGTGACTCCTTTTTTTTTCCATTTGCATGATCTCTTTGGGATACAGCCCTAGAAGTGGTATTGCTGAATCAAAGACTATGCACATTTTTGTAGCCCTTTGGGTATAGTTCCAAAATACTCTTGGAGTCTATTTCTGCAGATGATTGGTGAATTGTTTCAATTTCTATTTTATCCTAGGGATTCAAAATATCAGTGTTGTTTTCCTTTATATATTCTTAAAATACAATGTCTAGCCTCTTTTTTTGTTATAATTTTCAGGTAGTTCAATAACAGCATAAATAAAAAAAGTACTTGTTAGTTTCTATGTCAATTGTTTTTCTAATAAAATATTTCATATTACATTCTCTTTTTTAATTCTTTTAACTTTGTCTTATTTTTTCTTGATCACTCAGGGAGTCATTAGCTTCTACTTGTGAAATTCCAATTTTTTTTTCCTGCTGATTCTTTTTATTTTTTATATATTTTATTTTTCTCAATTACATGTTAAAATAATTTTTAACATTTTAAAGAGTTTTTGAATTCCATATTCTACACCTCTTTCCCTTCCTTCTTTATTCTTTAACTTCCCTAAAATGGTGAGAAATCTGATATAGGGCAATTATGTAAAACATTTCTGTATTAGTTGTCTTGTACAAGAAGATGCAATTCTTTAAAAAATGAAAGAAAAAAGGTGAAAATAGCATGGTTCATTGTGTATTCCAATGATCAGTTCTTTCTCTAGACATGGATAGTGTGCTTCATCATAAATCTTTTGGGATTGTCTTGGATTATTATATTGCTGAGAATCTCTAACTGATTCACTGTTCTTCATTGTGCAATATTACTGTTACTTCATACAGCATTCTCCTGGTTCTCTTCACTTCATTTTTTATCAATTCATGTGAATCTCTGCAGGTTTTTCTGAAATCATCCTGTTTGTCATTTCTTAAAGTGTAATAATATTCTATCACAATCTCATACCACAGTTCATTTAGCTATTCACCAATTGATGGGCATCCTCTCGATTTCCAATTCTTAGCCACCACCAAAAAAAAAAAAACCTTGCTATAAATGTATTTGTACAAATATGCCCTTTTCCCTTTTTGTTAGCTATCATTGGGATAAAGACCTAGGAGTGGTATTTCTGTATCAAAGGGTATGCACAATTTTATAGTCGTTTGGGCATAATTCCAAAATTGCTCTCCAAAATGTTTAGATCAGTTCACAACTCCAGTAATATTTCATTGGTGTTCCAGTTTTCCCATATCTTCTCCAACACTTTTCATTTTTTTTTTGTTTGTCTCATTAGCAGATCTGATAGTTGTGAGGTGGTAACTCAGAGTTGTTTTTATTTTGCATTTCTCTGTTCAATAGCAATCCCAAGCACTTTTATATGACTATAGCTAGCTTTAATTTCATACTCTGAAAACTTCCTCTTTATATCCTTTGTCCATTTGTCAGTTGGGAAATCACTTGTATTTTTATAAATTTGACTGAGTTCTCTAAATATTTGAAAAAATAAGGCCTCTATGTATTACAATTTCTTCCCAGTTGTTCACTATTCTCTTAATTTTTGTTGCATTGGCTTTTTCTATGCAAAACTTCTTAATTTTATGTATTCAAAATTATATATACATTTTGGAAAGCTCTCCATATTTTCTTTGGACTTAAATTCTTCCTTTATCCATATTGCTGACGAACTATTCCATGCTCTCCTAATTTGCCTATGATATTACTCTTTTATTTTTTGTCTTTTGGGAGGGGGGAAGGCAGGGCAATTGGGGTTAAGTGACTTACCCAAGGTCACAGGACTAGTAAGTGTTAATTTTCTGAGGCCGGATTTGAACTCAGGTCCTCCTGACTCCAGGGCCAGTGCTCTATTCTCTCTGCCACCTAGCTGCCCCTATGCTATTACTCTTGATGTGTAAATCATGTACCCATTTTGAGATTTCTTGGTATACAATGTGAGATGTTGGTCTTTCCTAAATTTTTGATACACTCTTTTCCAATTTTCCAATGCAATTTCCTTTTTTTTTTTTTGCCAAATGCTGATTTTTTTATCATATACTTTATCCTACAAAGTATGACTTTATCATATACTACATTACTAAGGTCACTTGCTATAATGTAATGTGTACCTAATCTATTCCACTGATCTACCACTCTATTTCCTAGGCATTACATGATTGTTTTGATACTTACTGTTAATCATACAGGTTGAGATCTGGTACAGCTAGACAACCTTCACATTTTTTTTACATTGATTCCCTTGATATCCTTGACGTTTTGTTCTTCCAGATAAATTTTGTTAGTTTTTCTAGCTCTACCAAATATCTTTTGGTAGTTTAATTGTTATAGCACTGAATGAATAGATCGATTAAGGTAAAATTTCTATTTTATTTTATTGGCTTAGCTTACCCATAAGCAATTAATTTTTTTACAATTATTTAGATCTTACTTAATTTGTGTGAAAAGTTTTCTGTCATTGTGTTAATATAGTTCCTTGTCTTGTCTTGGCAGGTAGACTCTCAAATGTTTCATATTGTCTACACTTATTTTAAAGGAAATTTTTGAATCTCTTGCAACTGGGCTTTCTTGGTAACATAAAAAAATGCTGATGATTTATGTGGGCTTATATTATATCCTTTACATTTGCTAAAATTGTTTATTATTTCAAGTAGTTTTTTTATTTGATTCTCTTAATCATGACACCATGACATCTGTAATCAGTGATAGCTTTGTTTCCTTATTGTTGATTCTCATTTCTTTTTCATCTTTTATTGCTATAGACAGCATTTATAGAACAATGTTGAATGATATTTGTGATAATAGGCATCCTTGCTTCATCCCAGAACTTATTAGGAAGGTTTCTAGCTTATCCTCTTTGGAAACAATGCTTACTGATGCTGTAGATAGATACTGCTTATCCTTTTAAGGAATCCCCCCTTTATCCCTATGCTCTCTAGTGTTTTCAATATGTATGGGTCCTGTGTTTTGTCAAAGACTTTTTCTGACTCTATTGAGATAATTAGGCCAATTCTAAATTTTGAAGGAATTATTTTCTTCAGTGAGTTTTTGTATCTGCTTTTCCACTTGGCAATTTTGCTTTTTATGGAGTTATTTTGAATGATTTTTTCCCATTTATCACAGTTTATTTTCTTCCTTCAACCATAATAATGTGTTACCCAAATTTGGTTTTCACTGGGGGATCTGTGTACACAGGCTTGTCCTGGACACTGATGGGCAAGATGAATGCTGATTCTTGGAACGGGCTTGCCATGGACCCTCTTGTCATGCAGTCCAAATCTTCCTTCTGCTGGGCTTTATCTTCACTGTACTGTGAGGCAATTTCATTAAAGCTCACTCCAGATTTTAGTTTTTTCATGACATCCATGATTCTGCTGTGATTTTCACACAGAATATGTCAGACCTTTATTGCATTTCCACTACCTTTGGGACCCTGAGGCTTCTTATCTTCACCCTTACTCCCAGAAGCTGCTCCCATCTTCCCTCCTTTGCTTTAGTCTCTCTTCCCCTTGGGTGCCATATTTCCACTTTGCTCTCGCCATCTCCATTTGTCTTCAGTGATTTTTTTGTGTGTGTCATTTAACCAAACCTGATATTTATGGCTAATTTGTTCAGTATTTTTGTGACTTACCAAGCTGTTCATTGTCTTTTTGTAATTTTCTTGCATCCCTCTCATTTATTTTCCCATTTTTCACTTCTACTACTATTATCTCATTCTTTACCTCTCCCTGAAAATTTTGGTCATGTAAAATTAGCATATTTTTCATTTGGGGCTTGACTTTTACCTGTTTTCACATTGTTGTTTCTTCTGAATTTTTTTATTCCCCTGCCACCATAATGCTTTATTTTTTTATGATCAAGTGGTTTTTGTTTTCTCATTTTTCTAGCTCTCCTCTCAATCCTGGGACTATGAACAGTCCCCTGTTCTCCTATAACTCTTATTATAAACATTCATTCCTTGAAACTGCAACCAGAGCCTCTGCTCCCATCTGCCCTGAAATGATGACCCAGAATAGTTTATGGCTAAGATAGTTGCCAAATAATACTGTCCTGCACCCAGAAGGGTCCCCTGTAATCACTTACTGATCAATTGTCCTACACCCTTTTTCTCTCTTGGCTAAGAACTCCTGAACCTGCTGCCAGTTACAGGCATTTCAAAAGCCCACAGATATTGCTGGTGCTGTCACTGAGCGTACTACAAAATTGCACATATTGTATTATCAAGGGCCTCTACTACTGACTTCTTAAGTTATTTTAGGTTGTAAATTGTCTCACCTGACGTTTTTTTTTTTAATTTGACACTCCAAAATTCTATCTGAAGCATTATTTTAAAATTGTTTGGAGGTGTATGTTGGGATAATATGACTTGGTTGCTATTTCTAATCCACCATTTTCCTCACAACATTCTTGCTATATATTTGAATAATATGTTTCTTCTTAAGAGCCAACTGGTATTAAGTAATAAAATATAATTGGGATGCCAGTTACTACCATCTACAAAATGGAGTAATATAGCTGGTGGAGTTTTAACTGGTGGTGATAGAGAAAGTACTACAGGAACTTCTGAAGGTATTCTGGAAAGCAAAGGATCATATAGTCCTCTTAGACCTAAGAGTGGTGTCAGATTGTCATCCTACCATGTCGATAGATAGATAGATAGATAGATAGATAGATAGATAGATAGATAGAT
>NW_027185793.1:8311534-8378871 GCF_028583685.1 Petaurus breviceps papuanus
GATAGATAGATAGATAGATAGATAGATAGATAGATAGATAGATAGATAGATAGATATAAATATAGATATAGATATAAATATAGATATAGTTCATAGGTATCTCAAGATGCAACTAGTCTAACCATATAAATGTATCAAGAGAAAATGATGTGCGCAGAGATTAAATAAGTTGCCCCAAATCATGCAGATAACAAGAGTTAGAGGCAGGATTCGAACACCATCTCCTTCTATAGTATAATAGGCATTCAAAAAAATTAGCTTGCAATTTAGCTCCACTATTGTAGAACTATCTAAGAGAAATGCATTGCTATCTATGCAATGACTTTGGAATTATAATAGAATTTCAAAATATGTTGCTGTTTAAGACTTATAAGTACTGATTTGTTGCTCAGTAAATACAACTAGTATAAACAGAGTTTTAATGGCCATCAGAGAAAAGCAACACAAAAGTATCTGTGTGATTAGTGGCTTGTGTAATTATTTTTTTTTAATGCAATCAGCATAAAGTAACTTGCTCAAGGTTACACGGCCCAGTTATTTTGTGGGGGTGTTAAGTATCTGAGACCAGAACCGATCCCAAGTCTCCCAATGCTGGGGCTGGTGCTCTTACTCACTTCGCCACCTGGCCACCCCTACTTGCTTAATTATTAACTAGTTGATTAGAAGTGTTCAGTGGGACTTCCCTAAAGTACTTCCATCCCTTACATATGTACCTCTGAATACAAAAACTGTGTCAGTGGTGTAAATACAGAATTATTTCCAGGCTAGCTTCTGAATTTAAGATGCCTTACCAAAGTTATAATTAGTTACAATTAAAATTGTAAATACATTAAAATTTGGCAAATGGGACATAAATCAGCTGGTCTTTTAAAAAAATAAAATCTCACTTATTTTACCTTTTCTTAATTAGAAGTACTGCAAATTTAAAAAAGAGGAAATCACTCATATGCTCACATCTTAAGGGTAAATGGATAGATAAGTACCACAGATATCACCTTAGAAAAGAATATTTGAAAACTCAATGATATGAATTTAAAATTTCACACGACTATAACTAGCAAATATACTTCCCAGATGGGAAAGGGGATTCATTTAAAATGCATAAATTATATTGCCCACATTAAAAAGAAAAAAAAAAGTATTTTCAGGTTCTACTGTTTAAGATGGCTCAATGAAAATCCATAAAGAACCTCAGTGCTCCCATATATACTCAATTAAACATCACAAAGGGTACCAGATAAAGTAATGATTAAGAAATAGAGTAACAGAAGTAACTGACTTTGTCCTGCCTAGGACTACAGATAATGGCAGTCAAATGTCTATGGATCTGGGGCATGGGAGGGGAAGGTTATTCTATTACTCTCTAGGCTTTTGGACCATTTAAAAAATTAATAATTCCTTATAGGCCTATGAGCAGGGTCACTTCAACCACCTACTCCTTTCTCCATTAACTGGTCCTCTCTTAGCTCTGAACACATGAACATGGCTTAAACCAAAATCAATACTATGGAATCAATTTTCCTTAATGAATTGATGATAAAAATATAATGTACTCAATAGATTAGCATAATATTTTTATAATAAGAATAGAAAATGTGTTCAATAATAGCCAAATACAGATAAAAGTGATGTCATTAATAACAGAAATAATAAAAAAGTGTATAACACTAGATCCAGGAAAATCCTTTGACAAAATACTCTTTATGGAAAGATAGATTTCTATATCCAAATGACCATGAATGTTATTCTCCCTTTCACTCAATTGCAATGAGAGTAGGGTTCAAACATTGACTGCTTACCAGCTCTCGTTTTCCCCTTCTTTGTAAAAGCCCTTAGGTTCTACTTTTATGTGAGAAAGTGTATCCCATTCCCCCATTTCCCTTCCTCCTTTTCCCAGTGCATTCCTCTTTCTTTTTTCCCATTCTCTCTTAACATTCCTCATTTTGTGTTTTTCTTTTTTTTAAGTTTACTTTTAGTTTTCAACTACCCTCTTTTTTCTTTATTTATTTGGATAACATTCCATATTTATCAACTCACATCCATGCCTCCTGTCTATGTATCCTCCTAATTACTCTAATAATGACAAAGTTCTTAGGATTTACAAATTTACAAGTATATCATTTTTATTATTGATTTGGAATACAGATCTACAAGTGGTATTGCTGGATCAATTGGTATGCACAGTTTTATAGGATATACCTTCACAAAGTTCAGCTTTTATCCAACAAGATATTTCGCATTGTCTTCAATACCCCCCCAAAAAAAATAATTTCATCTTCCTGTGTAGGAATGCAAACAACTTAGTACTGAATTCTTTATGATTTCTCTTTCCTGCTTATCATTTTTTTGCTTCTCATGAGTCTTTTTTTTGAAAAGCAAATCTTCAGTTCATTTCTAGTCTCTTTTACTGAGAATGAATTGAGGGACAGCTAGGTGGGGCAGTGAATAGAGCACCAACCTTGGAGTTAGGAGGACCTGAGTTCAAATGCAGCCCCAGACATTTATCACTTACTAGCCATGTGATCTCGGGCAAGTCACTTACCCCCAATTGCCCACCCTTCCCCGTCAAAAAAGCAAAAAAAAAAAAAAAGAATGCTTTGAAAATTCTCAATTTTTTAAAAAATCCTTTTTTTCTCCTGAAGGATCATAATCAGTTTTACTGCATTTAATATTAGCTGCTTTGCCCTGCAGAATATCGTGTTCCAATTCCTCAAATCTTTTAAAACTGAAGCTGCTAAATACTATGCTATCCTGACTGTGGCTGCATGGTATTTTTTTTTCATTGTGGCTTTTTATAATATTTTTTTTCCTCCTTGACCTGGAAGTACTAGAATTTGACTATAATATGCTTAAGGGTTTTGATTTGGGGATCCCTTTGAGGAGGTTATTGGTAGATTTGTTTCTATTTCTATTTTAGCCTATTGTTCTAGAATATCAAGGCACTTTGCCTTAATGATGTCTTATATGTTGTGTCTAGGTTTGTTTTGTTTCTTTTTAATCATGGATGAAATAGTCCAATAATTCTTAATTTATCTCTTATGGATATATTTTCCAGGTCAGCTTTTTTCCAGTGGGATATTTCACATTGTTTATAACCCCTCCCCATTTTTTAATTTTGTTTTACTGTTTTTTGATGTCTCATGCAGTCATTCGCTTCTTTTTGACCAATTCTAATTTTTAAGGAATGATTTTCTTCAGTGAGCTTTTGAAAAACCTTTTCCATTTGGCCAATTCCATTGTATATATTTATACATACATACTTACATATATACATATATGTATATTTAAATTTGTGTGTCACACACATACATATACACATATATGTGTGTATGTATATGTATGTGTGTACATGATTTTCCCTGAATTACATGTAAAAACAATTTTCAACATTTTACATCCTTCAGTCATGGGGATTATTTCTGTGAAGCTCAGTTTTGGTTTGTTTCGTATCTTTTTCTTTTTCATCTTTTTAAACTTATTTGTTTTTTTAGTTTTCAACATTCATTTCCATAATATTTTGAGTTCTAAATTTCCCCCCCCTCTCTCCCACCCCCCAAGACAGCATGCAATCTGATATAGGCTCTACATATACATTTATATTAAACATGGTTTCACATTAGTCATCTTGTAAAGAAAAATAAGAACTGATAGGAGGAGCTAAAAGAAAGAAGGTATGAGAGACAGAGAGAGAGACAGACAGACAGACAGAAAGACAAGAGAGACAGAGACACAGAGAGACAGAGAGAGAGAATAAATATTTATTTAAATAATAAAAATAAAAATCTATTTGCATTCAGACTCCATAGTCCTTTCTCTGGATGTGAACAGCTTTTTCCATCATGAGTCTTTTGAAGTTGTCTTATATCAATTGCATTACTGAGAAGAGTTAAGTCTATCAAAACTAGACAACAGAAAATTTTGTTGTTACTGTGTACAAGTTCTGTTCCTGCTTGTTCTTTCCAGGTTTTTCTGAAATCTGCTTGCTCATTCTTTCTTATAGCACAATAGCATTCTTTACATTTATATAATTCAACTTCTTCAGCCATTGCCCACTTGATGGATAGCTGTTCAATTTCCAATTTCTAGCCACCACAAAAAGAGTTGCTATAAATATTTTTGAATATGTAACTTCATTTCCCATTTTTATGATTGATTTGTGATACACACCCAAAAGTGGTATTGCTGGATCAATGGCTAAAGCACAGTTTTATGGCTTGTTGGGAATAATTCCAAATTCATCTCTAGAATGGTTGGATAAGTTCCCAGATCCACCAATAGTGCATGTGTTCCAATTTTCACACATCTCCTACAACATTTATCATTTTCCTCTTTTTTCATGTTAGCCAATCTGATATGTGTGATGTGATACCTCAGATTTGTTTTGATTTGCATTTCTCTAATCAATAGTGATTTAAAGCTTTTTTTTTAAATATTACTATAGCTAGCTTCAATTTTTTTATTTAAAAATTGACTGTTCATATCCTTTGACCATTTATCAGTTGGGGAAATGACTTGTATTCTTACAAATTTGACACAGTTCTCTATATATTTTAGAAGTGAGGCCTTTATCAGAGACTGTAGTTGTAAAATTTTTTCCCTAGGTTTCTCTTTCCCTCCTTCCAACATGAAGTTGCATTGGCTTTGTTTGGGAAAAACCTTTCCAATTCAATGTAATCAAAAGTATCCATTTTACATTTCATAATGTTCTTTATCTCGTTTGGTCATAAATTCTTCTCCATAAATCTGACAGGAAAACTATTCCTTTCTCTCCCACTATGCTTATAATATCAACCTTTATATCTGAATTGTGTATCATTTTGACTTTGTCTTAGTATATAAGATATTTATATATGCCTAGTTTTTACCATACCATTTTCCAGTTTTCCCACCAGTTTTTGTTAAATAATATGGTTTGATCCCTGAAGCTGAAGTCTTTGGGTTTATCAAACAGTATCTTACTATAGCCATTGGCTACTATGTCTTGTGTGCCTAATCAATTCCACTAATCTATCACTCTATAAGGAGTTATTTTCACCAGTTCAGTTTTGTATATATTTTTACCATTTGTCCAATTATATTTTAAGATGTTATTTTCTTCAATTATCTCTCTGTCTCTCTGTCTCTCTTTCTCTGTCTCTCCTTCTGTCTCTGTCTCTGTCTCTCTTTGTGTCTGTGTGTGTGTGTTTCTTACCTGAACTTGGGTTTTCAAAAAAAAATTCCCTAACTCTCATTTATTTGCACAATTTTTCCTCTACTAATCTTATTTGATCTTGATTTTTTTTTTTGTTCTTGGAGAAATTTTTGTTCATCCTGCCTTCAAATCACAATTTTTGAAGCTTTACTTACAACTGATTTAGGATTATTTTCCTCTGAGTTTGTATCTTCATCTTTCTTGTCAGCATGATAGCTTTTATGGTCAGATATTTTTGGTGACTATTTTCCTTTTTCCACCCTATTTCATGATTTTGGATTTTATAATAAAGTTGGGCACCATTCTCTTTATGGGTTGAGAGAAGGGACAGTGTCCTAAGATTTTCACACTCAAAACTCATTTTGGGGCTTTGGAACTTTTAGTGTTTCCAAGATGGTCTGAGCCGGGGATAGATGTGGTCACTGTTTTCCTGGTCTACTCTCTGATTCTTAGTCAAAAAGAGCATCTGGTCCCTTAGAAACACAAGAAGCCCAGACTCTTTTCTTACTGGAAATTGTACTGTTTCTTTGTGTCTTTATTATCTTGTAACCAAAAATGATATTGCTTCTAAAGATCTCAAATCCATTGTGGACAAAAATGATCATATCTGATATTGAACTGAATCGTGGAAGAGAGGATAAGCAAAGGAACTGCTAAATAGCATCTGGTTTTGCATCACATATGAGCACACAGATCCTCTGTAATCTCTTTCTGGGAAAATGCCCAATTCTCTTAATCTTCTCTCTTTTAAGAGCTACCCAAGATGCTGCTGTTACTGTCATCACCACAGAGTGTCATCACTAAATATGTAATTCTTTTGAGGTCTAAGCCCACCTCTACCCTTCCATCACAGATCTCTCCATTCAAACCCCTAAGTTATCTTAGACTGGAAGAATGTGTCACTATTATGTTCTGCTGGCTCTGCTGCTGCAAAACTAAATTTGTACCATTATTTTAAAGTTGTTTGGAGGGAAATGTCTGGAAAGCTTAACTGTAGTCTTTGTCTTCTCTTCGTTATTGGCTTGGTCGAGATGTTTACTTGAGATACATAGGTTAAATGAGAAAATTTCCCAAATGTAAGCAGCATAAATAAAAACTTGTTTAATTGAAAAATCTTTGCAGCACAGTGAATTCTTTCTATACTAGTTAAGCTCTTGTAATATAAACAACAGTGCACATGTATTTGGAAAACTGTTCCCTGGTAAGGGTCTCTGAATTGCATGAAGCTGAAAAATTCACTTTACCCATAATTACAAATTTATTTTACCTTCTGTAAAAGCTCTGAATTTATATATTAATTAGTCACTTGAATCAAATGTGCATGTGTAGATATATGCATATACATATGCCTGCATGCACACATCTTCTAAACTAGGAAGGCAACAAAAATTGTGTCTCTTTAATTTAATAATACTACTATGGCCATATTGGATCTATTATATTTTTAGCATGTTTCAAGATTTTCTGTATAAGAAATATAAGGATAGGGAAATTCTTCCCTTTGTATTTTAAAAAATTTTAACATAAATGTTTTTCTTTTAAAGGAACACTAATGGTACATCTAATAATGGTAAAATATTTAACAAGATTAAATAAATCATAAGAAAATACTTTTGAAATAGGAATAGATCCTATAATGTGCCAAGAAATAAATGTGTTTAAGGATTAAGTCAATTTAATAATAATAAAATTGAGACATCTCTCAATTTTTTTTTACTGTACTAAAGTATATATAGTAAAAAAAAAAAAAAAATCATCTACCCAAAATAGGGGATTTTTGGGGGGAGGGTGCTTATTTTGCTTCTTTAAAAATATCTATTCAAAGTTATTTTTAACACAAGATATAATTGTGTATATTTATATGTGACTATATTTGTGCCAAAGTGTAACTTTTTTGCATATCATTCATGTTAAAGACATCTTCTTAGGCTGGATATATGGTGTTTCTTTTTTCTGAACAGCAAGGTCAATAAAATTCTCTACATAAGCTTAATTGACACTGTTTGACTGAGTGAGAGGAGTGGGGACTGATTTAGCAAAGTCAAGAAATAATGATTTTCATTTAGCAAAAGTTAGCCCTGTTTCAGCACAATCTTAGTCAGCCACCCATTTCTAATCCCAGTTTGATTGTGGTTTTATACTGTGCCCTCAGTTGTACCATCAGCTAATCAAGATAAAAAATATTGACCTCCCTAATTCTCAAAGCAGTAAAAATAATGCTTTTAAGTCAAGTTAAGGGCAAAAGAAGATTTTAGTTAATTTCTTTAGGTAATTAACAGTGAAAACATTTTGAGCTGTACTGTATGGTTATTTCCTGCTTCAGTCACCCCACTTCCTCTCCAATACTCATTCCTATATACTCTTTCTTTCTCCTGAAGAAAGCTTACCTTTCACAGGATATGGAATCTAGGTATTTGACATTGATGTCAGCTACTGGCATGGATCACACTTTTGTCTAACAAATCCTTAAATCTTTACATTCTTAATTAGTCACTGGAGGGAAGGGATCCAGTTGTGTGCAACTGTGACTGAAACAATATGAAATTTAGGGAAAATAAATAATCAAAATAATTTTAAAGTAATCTAGAGAGCCACCAAAAGATCATATTTATTGCAAGTCAAGTTTCATAGAAAAAATTAATATAATTCAAAGTAAAATGCCAAATTTCTATTCCATATTAACAGTTTGAAGCATATGCTCAAGGAAAGATAAATACTAGACTTAAAACCTCTATAAAGTATATTTTTTTCTTTAATTGATGAAGCAAATTGAGAAAATAAAATTATATATTAATTGATTTTTAAATTTTTATTTATTTTTAGTTTTCAATATAAACTTTTATAAGATTTGGGGTTCCAATTGTTTTTATTCCTCCCTTTCTTCCCTTTCCAAGAAAGCAAACAATCCAATATAGTTTATACACATGAAATTATATTAAACATAATTCCACAATACCCATATGATGAAAGAAGAATCAGAACAAAAAGGAAAAACCAGGAGAAAGGAAAAAAAAGTGAAAATAGTTTACTTTCATCTTCATTCTGACTCCATAGATCTTTCTCTAGATGTAGACAGCATTTCTATCATGAACCTTTTGGAATTGTTTAAGATTGTGGTATTGCTTTGAGGTAAGTCTATCAAAGTTGGTTATTCCTCAATGCTGCTGTTGCTGTGTACAATGTTCTCCTATTTCTGCTCTTTTCACTCATCACAGCATCAGTCTATCAAAGTGTTTACATGTTTTTTTTTTCTGAAATCTGCCTGCTCATCATTTCTTATTGCACAATAGTATTCCATTAAATTCATATACCAGAACTTGTTCAGCCATCCCCTGAATTTCAAATTTTTAGCTGCCTCAGAAAGAGCTGCCTAATTTCTGCCATACTATTTTCCATTTTTACCTGCAATTTTTGTCAAATAGTTAGATCTGATCCCAGAAGTTGGGGTCTTTTTATTTATCAAACAGTAGATCACTATGGTCATTGATTAATGTATCTTGTGTACCTAACATCTTCCACTGATCCACCACTCTATTTCTTAGTCAGTACCCCAAAAGGTATTGATGACTTCTACTTTATATTATATTTTAGTTCTGGTTTATTTAGGCCACCTTCCTTTTCATTTTTTATTAATTCCCCCAATATTCTTGATAATTATTTTTTCCACATGAAGTTTATAATTTCTAGCTCTATATAATAATTTATGGTAGTTTTATTAATATGGCACTGAAAAGGTAAATTAATTTAGGAGAAATTGATATATTTAAAATTATTTTAGCTCTGTCTACCCATAAACAATTTCTATTTTTCCAATTATTTAGATCTGACTATTTGTGTGAAAAGTGTTTTGTAATTGTCTTTATGTAGTTCCTGAGTTTGTCTTGGCATGTAAACTCCTAATGCCTAAAATTCATTTAAATGAAATTTATCTTCCTATCTCTTGCTGTTGGGCATTTTTAATAACAAATAGAAATTCTGATGTTTATGTGGGTTTATTTTGTATATTGCAAATTTGTTAAAGTAATTGTGTTTCTAGTAGCTTTATTGTTGATTCTCTAGGATTATCTAAATATACCATCATATCGTCTCTAAAACAGTGGTAGTTTAATTTCTTTATTGCCTATTCTAATTCTTTCAATTTGTTTTTCTGCCAAAGATAAAATTTCTAGAACAATATTGAATAACAGTGGTAATAATGGACATCCTTGCTTCACCCTTGATCTTTTGGGGAAGGCTTCTAGCTCATCCCCCATTACATATAATGCTTGTTGATGGTTTTTAGATAGATAACACCTTTCATTTTAAGGAAGACTCCATTTACTCCTATGCTCTCTAATGATTTTTAATAGTGTTGTATTTTATCAAAAGCTTTGTCTGGATAAATTTAGACAATCATTTACACAATGATTTTTGGTAGTTTTGTTGTTGATATAATCAGTTATACTGATAGTTTCCTTAATATTGAAACAGTCCTGAACCCATGTATAAATCTCACCTAGTCATTGTGTATTATCCTTGGGATAAATAGCTATAATCTCCCAGTAAATATTTTATTTAATAATTTTGCATTAATATTTATTAGGGAAATGGGTCTATAATTTTTTTCTCTTCTCTGGCTCTTCCTGTTTAAGTATCAGCATCATATTTCTGTCACAAAAAAAGAATTTGATAGAACTACTTCTTGGTCTATTTTTTCCCAATAGTTTATATAGTATTGGAATTAATCATTCTTTAATTGTTTTGTATTTAATTGGATTTATTAATTGGTTGTGTAGTTTTCTTACTTTCAATTTTATTAATGTCTTCTTTGATTTTCAGAATTTCTAATTTGGTATTTAATTTGGGATTTTTAATTCATCTTTTTTTTTAGATTTTTTAGTTATATGCCAACTTTATTATCTGTTCTTTCTCTGTTTCATTCATGTAAGCATTTAGAGATATAAAGTTTTCCCTCAGAACTGCTTTCACTACATTTCATAAGTTTTGGTATGCAGTCTCATTATTGTCACTTTCTTTGATGAAATTATTGATAATTTCTATGATTTGTTGTTGGAACCACTAATTCTTTATGATTAGATTATTTAATTTCCAATTAATTTTTATTGTATCTTTCCAAGCCCTTTTTTGCATATAATTTTTATTGCATTATAATCTGAAAAGGATACATTTAATGTTTCTGCTTTTGTACATTGGATTGTGAGGTTTTTATTCCTAATACAGTCAATTTTCTTGTAGGAGCCATGTACCACTGAGAAAAAGGTATGTTCCTTTCAATTTTCTCCAGAGGTCTATCATATCTAAATTTTCTAAAATTCTATTCATTTCCTTAATTTCTTTCTGATTTGCTTGTTAGATTTGTATGGTTCTGAAAGGTGTAAGCTGAGATACCACGTTAGTACAGTTTTGTATTCTATTTCTTCCTGTAACTCCCTAAACTCCTGCTCTATGAATTTGGATGTTATACCACTTGGTGCATATCTATTTGGTATTGATATTACTTCACTGTCTATGGTACCTTTTCTTAAGATCTGATTTCCTTACTTATCTCTTTTAATTAGGTCTATTTTTGCTTTTGCTTTGTTTGTGATAAGAATCAGTACTCCTTTTTATTTGTTTTTACTTCAGTTGAAGCATAATATATTTTGCTCCATTCAGTCTTTTACCTTTACTCTGTGTGTATCTCTGTTTCAAATCTGTTTCTTCTAAACAACATATTTTAGGAGTATAGCTTATAATACACCCTGTTATCCACTTCTATTTTATGGGATAATTTATCACATTTAATTGTGTTTTCCTGAAATCTATTTTCCCCTTTTTTATATTTTTCTCTCTCCTTTCTCCCTGTCTATTCTCAACCAGTATTTTAATTCTGATGGCTACATCCTTCATTCTGCCCTCCCTTCTGTCAGTCCCTCTCACATTTCTTTTACCTTTCCCGTACTACTGCTGCCCTCCCGTGTGCCCTCTGTACTATCTACATGCTCTCCCTTTTCTTTCCCCTCTCACTTCCGAACTTCCCTGTAAGATACATTTCTATACTCAATGGACTGTGTAAGTTAATCTCTCCTCTAGTCAAATCTTTTTTTTTAGTGCTTTATTAACTTCTGATTTACATCATTCTTTTCCGCCAGATATTGAGATGCAAATTTTCTCCCCGATTTTCCCCCACCCACCCCAAAATAGCAGTCCCACAGGATATCCCCTCCTCCAATCTGCTCTCTCCCATATTTTCTCCCATACCCCTTTCGAATTTTCCAGTGGATCTCTATGCCTCAGTGCCTGTATATCTTATTTCCCAATTACATGTAAGATGGTATTAATAATAGTATACACACACACACACACACACACACATATATATATATATATATATATATATATATATATATATTTGAATATTTGATTTTAAAACTTTCAATTCCAGATTCATTCCCTTCCTTCCCTGTCACCCACCCTTACTGGGAAGATAAACAGTTCAGTATAGGTTGTACATGTGTGGCTAATGCAAAAAAATAACATGGTAGATATATTGTAAAAGACTGAATATATTTCTCTCCCTCCTATCCCAACTCCACTTGTTCTATCCTCTACTCTGATCCTGTCCCTTTTCAAAAGTGGGTGCTTCCAACTTCCCTCCCCCCCAGCCTGCCCTCTGTTCCATCACCCCCCACCCTCATCCCCATCACCACTACTCTCCTGGAGGGTGAGACACCCCATTTAGTGTGTATTTCACTCCCTCCTCAAGCCAGATTCAATGGGAATAAGGTTGACCCATTCCCTTTTGCCTTCCTATTCTTTCCCTGCATTGTAACCATTTTCTCTTGCCTCTTCTGTATGAGATAGCTTATTCCAATTTGTCTCTCCCCATCTCCTCTCATTATATTCCTCTCACCTCTTAAATTCACCTTTTAAGTATCATCCCTTCCTGTTAAAGTGGTCCTGTGCCCTCTATCTATATATACCTGTAAACATATATACACATATTCACATATGTATTCATATGCCAATATACCATCATACATAGACATATATATACATATATATATATACATATATATTTCTAATCCCTTCAACTACTGAGAAAAGTTTCATAAGTTACAATTATTATTTTTTCATTTAGGAATGTTAATAGTTCAACTTTGATAAGTTCCTTATGTTTTCTTTTCCCTGTTTACCTTCTCATGCTTCTGTTGCTTCTTGTATTTGAATGTTAAATTTTCTATTCAACTCTGTTTTTTCAGCAAGAATGCTTGAAAGTCCTCTATTCCACTGAATGACCATATTTTCCCCTGAAATATGATATTCAATTTTGCTGGGTAGGTGACTCTTGGTTTTAGTCCCAGCTCCTTTGACCTCCAGAATATCATATTCCAAACCCTTTGATACCTCAGTGAAGAAGCTGCCAGATTCTGGGTTATCCTGATTGTGTTTCTACAATATTCAAATTGTTTCTTCCTGGCTGCTTGTAATATTCTCTCTTTAATCTGGGAATTCTGGAACCTGGCTATAATATTCCTGGGAGTTTTCTTTTTGGGATCTTTTTCAGGAGTTGATTAGTGTATTGTTTCAACCTCTATTTTGCCCTCTGGTACTTAAACATCAGGACAGTTTTATTTGAGAACTTACTGGAGGATAATATCTAGGTTCGTACTTTGATCATGGCTTTCATGTAGTCCAATAATTTTTAAATTATCTCTCCTGGCTCTATTTTCCAGGTCAGTGGTTTTTCCCATGAGATATTTCACATTGCCTTCTATTCTTTCATTTGTTTGGATCTGTTTAACAGCATCTTGATTTCTCATAAAGTCATTAGCTTCCATTTGCTCCAATTTAATTCTGAAGCAATGATTCTCCTCAGTGAGCTTTTGAGATTCTTCTTCCATCTTGCAAATTTGGCTTTTTAAGGCATTCTTCTCCTCATTGCCTTTTTGAGACTCCTTTGCCATTTGATTCAGTCTGTTTTTTAAGGTATTATTTCCCTAAGTCAGGCTGTTGACCCTCATTTCATAATTTTCTTGCATTTTTCTCATTTTTCTTCCCAATTTTCCCCCACTTCTCTTATCTGCTTCTTAAGGTCCTCTATGGCCTGTAACCAGCTCATATTTTCCTTTGAAGCTTTTGGTGCAGGAGTTCTGACTTCACTGTTTTCCTCCCGTTCCATGCTTTTGTTCCTTTTTATCCTCAAAATAGGAGTGTAATATTGGCATCCTCTGTCTGCTGTTTTTCCTTTCCCTGCTCATTTTGCCACTCAATTACTTGACTTTTGGGATTTTTGCCACAGTAGGACCCTGCCAGCAGACAGGGGAGCTTTCTTCCCAAATGCTGGGGTTTTCTCAGCTGCTGTAGGTATTAGATGGGCACCCTCTCTGAGGTCTCCACATGCTCTGGCAAGCTGGACATGCACCCCAGGACCTCCACCCTAGACTGCAATGCAGATCCAAGCAAGTTAAAGCAAGAGCAATTACCCCTCAGCCTGGTGCTTCGTCCCCCTACACTCTGCAGGCCAGGAGCTGAAGGCCACACCTGGCACCGGCTGGCTGTGCAGGCGTCTCAGTGGCTTCTGGCCGCAGGGGTAAAAGCCATGCACTCCCACTTATTGGTCCCAATGTCCAGACTGCACTGACCTCTCACTTTGTCCTTCACATCTATGTGTTGATAAATCTGGAAAGGGCCACAGCTGCTGCTGATCTGGAGTCCCTCCAGCCAGTGGCTGGTCAGGCCTGCCCTGGGGCTAAAGCCTCGGTGTGGGGGTGGGCTTGGCTCCCAGAGCCCTGTGCTGGATTTCTGACAGCCTGCTCGGCTGTCATCAGCGGGAGGTTAGCTTCTCTGTGTCATTTTGTGGGCTCTGCAGCTCCAAAGTTTCTTTAGAATCCCTTTTTTACATGGATTGGGGAAAGTGGAAGCTGGAGGCGTGGGGAGGTCCTGCTTCTACTCTGCCATCTCGAGTCATATCTGATGTGCAAAGGTTCAAACAATGATAACCCCCATCCTTTCTTTCCCTTTATTGAAATAGGTCTCTTCTGCCTCTTCGTGTGATGTAATTTACTCTATTTTCTATCTCCTATCCACTTCAATCTTTCTTCTTACCCCTTAACTTTTTTTCATATCATCACATCAAAGTCAACTTATATCTAAAACCTCTATGTATACCTCTTCTAACTGCCCTAATAAAGAAACACTCAAGAATTACAAGTATCATCTTCCCATGTAGGAATATTACCAGTTTACCATTATTGAATAACATGATATTTTTCTTTCATGTTTACCTTTTTATTCGTCTCTTGAGTCTTATATTTGAAGATTTAATTGTATTTTCAGCTCTGGTGTTTTCATCATGAATGATTTGAAGTCCTCACTTTCAATGAATATCCATCTTTTCCCCTGAAGTTTATGCTCCATGTTTCTGGGTATATGATAATGATGAAATAGTACTATGAACATGTATATGATAGTGATGAAATAGTACTATGCTATAAGAAATGATGAGCTCATTGATTTTAGGAAAAAAAGGATTGATTTGCATGAAATAATGAATGAAATGAGCAGAATCAAGAGAACCTTAAAGAGGTAACAGCAATATTGTTTTCGAAACAACTTTAAGCAATTTTTACTGTCACACACACCATATACATGTCCAGCCATCCCTAATTGATAACTATGCCCACAATTTCATATCTTTGTCATAACACAGAGAGATGCTATAAATATTTTAGAATATATCAGTCCTTTTCTTTTATCTCCAATTATCTTTGGAAATAGAACTAGTAGTGATATTGCTGAGTCAAAGGGTATATGCAGTTTAATAATATTTTGGGTATAATCTCAGATTGCTCTCCAAAATTGTTGGGTTAGTTCATAATTCCACCAATGGTGAATTAGTGTCCTATGCTTTCCTTAAACCCTCCAACATTTGTTGCTTTCCCTTTCAAGCATTGTTAGCCAACCTAATAGGTATAAAATGATATCTCAAGTTTATTTCCTTTTTCATTTCCCCAATCAATGATTTAGAACTTTTCTTTTCATATCATTACAAATATTTTGATTTAATTAGAAAACTGTGTGTTCATAACCTTTGATCATTCATCAATTGGGGGATGCCTTGTATTCTTTTGGACTTGACAATTTTCTTTATGTATTTGAGAAATGAGGCCTTTACCTGAGAAATTGTGTATATAAATCCCCCCAAAAATTATTTTCTGATATATTTCTGATCTTAAATTTTCTTTATTTGTAAAAAAAATATTTATTGTTATTATGTTACTATCTATATCTTCTTGCAATGACTTTAGATGTTATAGCTTTGAAACATTATGTATTTCTCTATGTGTATATATGTGTGTGTGCATGTACATACAATACATTTACATGTATGTATGTATGAATGCTTGTCAGAATTGTGTGTATGGTTTCCATCAGTATAATGTAATTTCCTTATCTCTGTTTATACTGTGAATTTTTATCTTTGTTTTGTCTGATAGAATGATAATAATTCTTAAATGCAAACATGTTAAATTTTATTCAAGTTCCTAATTTTTATTCTCTGCATTTCTTTTCTTTTTAGATGGGATTCTTATAAGCAACAGGTTGTGGGGTTCTGTTTTCTTAATCCTTGCATTTTATTGTAAGATTTCATGTATTTGCATTTTCAAAACATTAGAGTTCTGCTGTTTCCTCTTATGTATGTCTTAGGTATTTTAAGTGATTTTTTAAAATCATTCCTCATTTAAGTAAATATTTTGCCTTATAAACAATTTTGATGCAAATCTATCCCCAGAAGTTCTCTCACCCCTTTCTTTCTTTCCCTCCCTCCCCCAGTTTCTCTTGTATTTTTTTTTCTAGTTTGTGGATTTTATTGATATTGTTGAATTCAGTAGCAGTATAGGTTAAGTAGGTATAGCCCTGGATTTGTTGGTATGACAGTGGCATTTCTGGGTACAAGATAACTCAATATCAAATATCACAAATGATTTTTCAAAGAACATTAGAGCTAGAAGAGGCCTTAGAGATTATTTAATCCCACTATCCATTTTACAGGAGAAGGAAAATGGGAGGAAATAACCATTTATATAATACCCACTATGTGCAATGCACTGTGCTAAACACTTAACAATAATATGTTATTTGATTCACAAAACAGCCCTGGGAACTAGTTGCTATTTTTACATCAGTTTTACAGTTGAGGAAATTGAGGTAGACAGATATTAAGTAACTCTTCTAGGTTTACAAAGTTAGTAAGTATTTGAGGCAGGATTGAGTTCAAATCTTCTTCATTCTAGATCCAGTGTTCTATCCATTATGTCATGTAGTCACCTACTTGCTTAAAAAGATGTAAACTCGAGTTAGCTCCACCTCTCCCCTTTGCCCCGCCCCCAAAATGGCGGCTCCTAGTCAGTGCTTGCTGTTGGCAGGCAGTGGTGGCTGCTGCTGCCGCTGAAGGTGCTGCTCAGGCTTTTTTCATCAGGGTTCCGACGTAGACAAGAATTGGAAAGGGAGGAAGGTAGAAAGGGAAGATGAAAAAGTGCTGAGGGTGGGATGAGGAGGAACCTTTCTGTTTGCTGACCTTGGGATGCAAAAATGACATCTATCATCAAACTAACTACCCTCTCAGGGGTGCAAGAAGAATCTGCACTTTGCTATTTACTTCAGGTTGATGAGTTCCGTTTTTATTGGACTGTGGCTGGGATGAGCATTTTTCAATGGATATCATAGATTCCCTTAGGAAACATGTTCACCAGGTAGATGCGGTACTACTGTCTCATCCTGATCCTCTCCATCTTGGTGCCCTCCCATATGCTGTTGGAAAATTGGGTTTGAATTGTGCTATCTATGCAACCATTCCTGTTTATAAGATGGGACAAATGTTCATGTATGATCTTTATCAGTCTCGTCATAACACAGAGGATTTTACACTCTTTACTCTGGATGATGTGGATGCAGCTTTTGATAAAATAAAACAACTCAAGTCCTCTCAGATTGTGAATTTGAAAGGCAAAGGGCATGGTTTGTCCATCACACCTCTGCCAGCTGGTCACATGATAGGAGGAACACTATGGAAAATAGTCAAAAGATGGAGAAGAGGATATCGTTTATACTGTTGACTTCAACCACAAGAGGGAGATTCACTTAAATGGATGTTCCCTGGAAATGTTAAGCAGACCTTCACTGCTTATCACAGATTCCTTTAATGCTACGTATGTACAGCCCAGGTGAAAACAAAGGGATGAACAACTACTCACAAATGTCCTGGAAACACTGCGAGGTGATGGGAATGTGTTAATAGCTGTGGACACAGCAGGCAGAGTTTTAGAACTTGCCCAACTTCTTGATCAGATTTGGAGAACTAAAGATGCAGGACTGGGGGCGTACTCATTAGCCCTCCTGACAACGTGGTGGAGTTTTCTAAATCCCAGGTAGAATGGATGAGTGATAAATTAATGAGATGTTTCTAAGACAAAAGAAATAACCCATTTCAGTTTTGCATCTTTCTTTATGTCATGGTCTTTCTGATCTGGCTCGTGTGCCTAGCCCCAAAGTTGTACTTGGCAGCCAACCTGATTTGGAATGAGGATTTTCAAGAGATCTCTTTATTCAGTGGTGCCAGGATTCTAAAAATTCAATCATCCTAACTTATAGAACTACCCTTGGAACATTAGCACATTTCCTAATAGATAACCCTTCTGAGAAAAATCACAGAAATAGAGTTGAGAAAACGTGTGAAGCTTGAAGGAAAAGAACTTGAAGAGTATCTAGAGAAAGAGAAACTGAAGAAGGAAGCTGCTAAAAAACTAGAACAATTTTGAGGCAGATATAGATTCTAGTGATGAGAGTGATGTTGAAGAAGATATTGATCAACCATCAGCACACAAAACCAGGCATGATTTGATGATGAAAGGTGAAGATAGCCGAAAAGGAAGTTTCTTCAAACAGGCTAAAAAGTCTTATCCTATGTTTCCTGCCCCAGAAGAAAGAATTAAATGGGATGAGTATGTAGAGATTATCAAACCAGAAGATTTCTTAGTGCCTGAACTTCAAGCCACTGAAGAAGAAAAAAGCCAATTAGAATCTGGCTTGACAAATAGAGATGAACCTATGAATCAAGATTTATCAGATGTTCCTACCAAGTGCATTTCTGCAACAGAATCAATTGAAATCAAAGCCAGAACTACTTATATAGACTATGAAGGACATTCAGACGGTGACTCCATTAAAAAAATAGTTAATCAAATGAAACCATGGCAGTTGATTATTGTACATGGACCACCAGAGGCCAGTCGAGATTTAATACTGTTTTCCTTAGTTTCCTCATCTATAAAACAAGCTGGAGAAGAAAATACCAAGCTACTCCAGTATCTTTACTTAAAAAAAGAAAAACAGGGTCATGAAGTGTCATATATGCCTGAAAAACAACTGAACAACATCTCTTTCATTTACTGAAGTTTTACTAAAGGGAAACAAATACTGTGAATTTATTACTAAAGGGAACTACCAGATGAGGGAAATCCTTATACCAATGTAGATTATCACCTTCTCTTCCCTCAAGTAATGAGAAGTTAAGTGATTTCCCAGAGTTACACAGCTAATATGTGTCAGAATCAGGACTCCAACCTAGATGTTTCTGACTTTGCAGCCACCTTTCTATTACTACACTACACCAAAGTGACCAATTATACTTTGATTTCTGTATATTACTTGTGTGGTGCTATATACATGCCTCACACTAGCATGAAGTAACTTCTGAATTATTGAAGGCTCTGTCAGCTAAATTCAAAGTGTGACAGATTCTAACAAGTTGAAAAGATGTTAATTATGGACCTAGCAATGGCGCCTCTATGTCTGTTGAGGTCCAATCTTCTTAAAATCAGGCTGATGCCTGGAGAGTTGGACATTTGATAGGCATATTTTTCCTAAGTTACATTTTAGAGGAGAGAGAGAGAGAGAGAGAGAGAGAGAGAGAGAGAGAGAGAGAGAGACCAAGATTGACTGATGATTTAGAGGGTTGTTTCCTTTTTGCTTTTTTTGGAAGGCAATTGGGGTTAAGTGACTTGCCCAAAGTCACATGGCTAAATGTGTTGTAAATGTGTTCAGTGTCTGAGACTCGATTTGAACTCAGGTCCTCCTGACTCCAGGGCCGGTGCTCTATTCACTGTGCCACCTAGCCGTCCCAGATGATTTAGAGTTTAATAATCAAATAGACGAGGTCAGATTGAAAGTTGTAGTTTCCTCTCCATCCATATTATTCTCCATATGTTATAATAAAATTAAATCTCAGACTGGTTTTCAGATTTTTGCCTACAAGTCAAATGCTGTCACATGTTTCATATTAGCTCATTGTGTTAATGGTATTCCACAGTAACTATCCTACCACCCTTAACAATGTACAAAGTAGGCTTCTCAGTGAAATTCTTCCCAGGAACACAGAGGACACAAAACTTTCCTGATCTAATCCCTAGGGTGAAAACTCAAATATATGCACTAGAATAATGGGATATAAACTACTAAGCCTCACTGAAGCATGGAGATCTCAGAAATTTATCGAAAATCTACTCTGCCTAAAATGCTTTCCTCTTCTGCATAGTATGGAGTATGGAGAAATGGAATGGGTGGAAATTATGGGGGGAGCCAGCTATTCAGAATTTAAGAATCATTGGTAAGTCAGTTGCCTTTCTGTTTTGGATAGCTTTTCAAGTCACTGCCACTGATTCATTACAGGCCTCTACTATACAACCATAATTGTACATGCTGGTCCTATGTCATCAGAACTTCTGTTGCCACCAGAAAATCCAATCCCAGTATGCACAATACTCATTATGTGACATACCAAATCACTTCACCTCATTTCCTCATTCATATAATGAGTGATCTAAGGTAAATAATCTTTCCAAGTTCTTTTAGCATTGTAATTTATAGCAATATAGTCTGAAAAGTTGACTGGTTTCTGATTTTCAAACACATAGACATAGATAGATTTTAATCCTAATCAGTTCTATTAGTTTTAATAATACACCATACACAGAGACTCTCATGTGCCCACCCTCACAGCTATGCATGTCCACACACTCCTTTCCTTATAATCTTTTATTCAAAATAATATTTTTTCTTGTTCACACATATTTTAACCTTTAAGAGTTGTTTTGCCATTTTTTCTTCTAACTAGCAGATTACATAACTAAAGTCGAATATGTGTGTGTGTACACATGCACATGAACATTACTACATATATATGTGTGTTTTTTTCTGACTAAGGATAAAAATAAGTCATAATAATTTTGTCAGGCTAATTGTACCTGGAAAATAGTCAAAATGATCAAATTAATAAATTATTCTTCCACTCATGGCTCAGTTCCAAAGGCTAGTTATTAATTTAAGTCATGCTTTATGACTTTATCACAGATGTTCCCACATAAAAGTTATCTTTAAACGTGATTGCCATGATATGAACTGAAAGAAAATAAATATCTATATATATATATACATATATATATATATATATATAGCTTTTTTTTAAATCCAAGCATAATTTCATTCATTAACTGTCACTAACACAAGGTATTTGCTATATGGATAAATTATTAGCTTGTTATTTTAAGCATATAATTAGTGATTTTACTAATTCTTCTTTTATATTATTTAGGGGGTGACCTATCTGTTCTGTTACATCAGTTAGTAGCAAACAAACAAGGGAACAGAATGCCTTTACTTGCAACTGCAGAAATATTGTTGATAGAAGACCATCTTAAAAATCCTACGACCTATTACTTAAGAGCTCCAAAGAAACAAACACTGTGGAAATAAGAGATTAAGAAAAGACAAACACTCTTCTGGAGCTCTCCTGTCACATAGGCAGAACATCTTTTCTCCTCATCTATACCCCAGACATTTTAACCAGGAACTGGGAATCATTTGGCAAAGCTGCCTCTGGTATTTAAGTGAGTGTAAAGCTACCAGGTGACTCTAGTTGCAAAGATCTGAGAAGTTCCTTTTTTTAGTCTTGCGATTCTAATTACTCCTTAGGAGTCAGGATTCTTTTACCTGAATTAATGGGATGCAGCAATTTCTAATATAAAGAATACATGAAATAATGAGGAATGACTAGAAATTTTTGTCATCAAGAAAGGATATAGCTATAGAAAAAATTATGGCATAGAATGGTGAGCACACAAGACCACTACTGTTGGGTGGGTCTTAACATCTCCAGATGCCTAGACTATCAATTTAATGTATGAGACTCTCAGAAAAGGCACATAAACTACCAAGTAACACAGATATGTTAGTAGGGAAAAACCACACAGGTGATTAAACTCCTCAAGATAGCAGTGCTCTGGTACACAGAGATTTTACCTGACTTCTAATAAGTCAACTCTGAATCATCCATGGAAAAAGTCTGGTCTCGTTCATATTTTATAGGAAGCCTATGGGCAGTAGCAGAACAGAGAAGAGACACATGCTCTCATCAAGTTTATTAGAAACAGTGGCTTCCTTCTTTTAATCAAATAATACACTTTTGAGGTTAATCTGAATATTTGTATTTTCCCTATCACTTTTTTAGTCCAAATAATGAGAAAAAACAATACTTAACATTGTAAATTTAATTATTGACTCATAGGATTATACAAAATAAATAGAAGACAAATTGATGGGGGCACAGGGGATCAGGAAAGGCATCATATGTGTTATATTTGAGCTGAGCTTAGAAAGAAAACTAGATATTTCAGTGTAAGTAGAATTAAGGAGGAAATAGGTTCTGAAAGGTCTCTGTCGCTGTAGAGAATGAGCTGGAAGTCATGCTTGAAGTTTCTAGGTCACTCCTATTGCTTTCATCCTTTAGTAGCACTGAAAAAAGTCCCACTTGCTAAAACAGAGGACCAGGTCAAAGACTGAAGCAAAGGAAGAGACGATGGAAATGCTGATGCTAAAACAATTCCTGATCATCCTGAGCAGGACTTGAATGAAGTTGGAACAGCAAAAAGTGTCAGAGAGGGAAGAGAATAAACTGTAATTGTGTCTATTTTATGTCAGGCACTGAGGGGAACCAAAGAGGACTAGACTCCAGGGCTTCAGAAGAGAGCTCAGATTACTTATAACTGTACTCTTCCTCATAATAGGAGCATTAAGGAGGAGAGCATATTTCTAGATTTGCACTTATAGCTCAGTTCCTCAGTTGACCCAAACCGCTGCATCATTTGCTTGCCATAGCTGGAACAGTTTTCTTTTTTTTCCCACATGGACAATTTCGTGCCTTGGACCTCCATTGTCCATCACTCCAGTCCCTAAGGAAGCTAATGAAACTGTTTTTGAAACTCGCAGGACTGAGGTATCATAATTATTAACTTAGTGCAAACTACCACATTTAAACCACTCTATATATTATCTACCTACAGACTAGAAAAAAATAATTCATTTTCATATCTCTAAACCATTGGCATTGTCTTCCCCTTTCATCTCTAGCTCTAGACAAAATAATCAAATCAATAGCATAATCCCTTGTGGAAAGAGTTATGTTCATTGCCATCTGCACCATCCCTGGGACTCTCTAGATCTAAATTCACTTCCTCAGTCAACACTCCCTTACATATGTTGTCTATACCTATTAGAGTTTAAGCTTTTTGACAACCAAGATTGATTCTCTTCTCTCCTCTTCCTTTCCTCTTCTTTCTCTCCTCTTCTTTTCCTTTCTTCTTTCTCTCCATTTGTATGCTCTATACTGAGGACACATAGTGTCTAATTAATACAAATACTAAGCCCCTCCCATTCATTCATGCTAGCCATGGGAGACCATCTGAACAAAGGCATGGGCATAATAGATAGTATATCATGTGTGAGTAATCACAGGAAAGCTGCCAAGAGTTAACCCCAAAACCTGTTTTGAGTCATTTTCTAACCCCTTTCCTTTTTTTGCCATAGCTGGGCTTATTTAAATGCATTAAGGTACTTCAAATCTGGAGAGGGAAGATGCCATGAAAATGACAAACAACTAATGCCTTTCTCCATATAAGCTTGAATTGGGTCATAAGGCAGCAGGTTTTCTATAATGAGCTACATAGTGTACCATTAAATAATGTTAAGTACTTAATGGAAATCCACAAGAGGTTGGAAATAGGTTTTCAGCTGATTATACTTAATGCATTGCTTCCTTCTGTATAGAGAAGTGGGATAGGGAGAGGGAAAGGAGAGACAGAGAGGACAGAAAGTTGATGAGATACAGAGGCAGATAAGTGTCTTAAGTGTTTAACTGCTTTCTTTCTCACGATACTGTTGCCCTTAAAAAGGCAGACATCATCATCTGATTTGGGACAGGGAAATAGCCACACTAGCTAGACAGTTTCTGGGTAGAAAATCTCCAGTTGTTTTCAATAAATGATGTTTCTAGTTCTTACTGGGGTACATGGTCATGTTGATTACTGAGTATATTAAAGTGTCCAATCACCTACTATCCATCCTAAATTATTTCCCATCAGTCTCTAATTAGGCAAGGAATTTAATGAGGACAACATTTGTTATGGTGTGATATCCTATGATTTCCCTTTAGAAATGAAGAATCCCAGACCACAGAGAACTACCCTCTGAAAGTGACAGAAACTATGCACATTTATTTTCTCAAAAAAAAAAAAAGTTTGGTCTCAGTAACAGATTTATGGTGTTTTAGTTCTCTGTATTTTGTAGCACTGCCTAGGCAAGGTACATGAACAAATGACTTAATGGTAAAAAAAAAAGTGTGAGAATTATGATAAAAGAAAAACAATAAATACAATTAAGGAAATTCATTTCCAAATTCTGAAATTACATAGGGGAAGCTAAGTTGTATAGTAGATAGAGTGCAGGACTGAGAGTCAGGAAGACCTGGGTTCAAATCCATCCTCAGACACTTCCTAGCTGTGTGACTCGGCTCAACTCAACCTTTGTTTAACTGAATTCCCTTACCTATAAAATGTGAATAATAATACTACCTACTTCTCAGGGTTGGTATGTGGATCAATGAAAAAATAACTTTAAAACACCTAGTACAGTGCTTTGACCAAAATAAGCACTACATACATGTTAACTATCATTGCTGTTTGTTATCTCTTATGAAACCCATCTGAATACAGAAGGTGGCATAGTAAAAGGGGGTACAGCCATAAACAATCTTTGATTGAGATTTCCTTGACAAATTGGAAGTGCAATCCATCTCTTCTAGTGGGTTCCATTCTAGTCCCCACCACAATAATTATTACTCATCTGACATTAAAAAGAATACTTTTACTTCTTTACAATTATCTATATTTCACTATTTGTTGTTGCTATTGTTGTTGTTAAAAAAATGATTTACTTAAGCAATAGAAAAGGGCTAGGCTAAATATTCCCAACAAGGCTGTTCTATTATGACTACCACCCGTGATAATAAGGGAAGACACAATTTCCAATAAAGCACAAATTTTACTCTACAGCTTTCCCCAAATATACACAATTATATATTTGCAACATCTTTCCCCTCCCTTTCTCCTCAAATACTCTCTTATACATAGTTCATCTAAGGACCACTACTGTTTCTTTGCTATGAGTAAAATAAAAGAGTACAATTTTCCTTAGAAGGTATCTTTGACAAAGGTCTTATAAGTAAGATATATGGAAAACTCATAGAAATATGTGAGGTAATAGATAAGCAGTTAAAGGATATCTATATATATGCATGTATATGTGTATATGTACATGTACATATGTGTACACATATGCATATATATTAAATGCATCATGTATCATTGCTCAGAAAATTAAATGCAAATGATTGACAATCCAATTAAAAAAAAAATCCTCCTGATCAATAAGGAGATTTGCTAGTGGTCAGAAGGGCTCCTAAATCAAGTAAATCAAATAAGCCAGGGCTGGAAAACCTGCAGCCTCAAGGCCATCCACATGTGGTCCTCTAGGTCCTCAAGTGTGGCCTTTGACTGAATCCAAACTTCAAAGATCAAATCCCCTTAATAAAAAGATTTGTTCTGTAAAACTTGGACAGAATCAAAAGGCAACACTCAAGAACCTAGAAGGTCACATGTGACCTCGAGCCTGCAAATCCCCCACCCCTGGACAAAACAAATACAACTCTCATCCAGGGTGAAACATGGCTGCTAAAATGTCCTGTGGCTGGAGACTGAGATCAATGACCCTAGTTTTTTATACCACTTTACCTTTATTCTAAGAGGGTAAGTAAAATTTCTTTGAAACTGATGTTTCCCTATGGATTTTTTAGAAGGTGTTTTCCCTTGTTAACTTAAAAATTTATCTCGTGTCTTAAACTAGCAAATGTGATAAAATTGTTGATTAACACAATTGGTAAATTGTGTTTTGTAGAATTTTAAAGATATATTGAAGGGTATATTGGGAAGGACTTGGGAGGTGAGAAAGATTTTTTAAAACTGCTGTATCTGATTAATTAAATTAATTAATTAAATTAATTAAAATCTGAATAAGATTTCTGGCTGAGGCCTTGTAAGTCAAAGGAAGGTACTATTTATTTATTTGAACAACTTCCCAGAGCGGAGAGGATAAATTCTTTGGAGTTTCTCTAGACTTCAAAATGAGTCAATAACACTATGTAAAACTAACTAGTTGGCAGTGAATCATGGTTCTGCCATTAGCAATGGCTAGGACTGTAAGGAAACCATTAGCCAGAGGGGAGGCAGCCAAGGGTATGGGTATAGAAAAAGTTGTACCACCAGGGAAAAATAGTTCATTCTATTCAAGAGGATGTGTGGAAGGCAATAAAAGTGACTGACAATTCTTCCTGCCTGATCCTAAGCACAATAGCAAAAAGCATTACTATACTAGATGAGTGATTAGCAAGATAGCAAAGTAGTTGTTTCTAATGATTATCCCAAACCATGATTCTCAAGAGAATTAAACAGAGGCTATATCTATAGTAATTAAAGTTATGCAAAGGAAAAGACAGGAAATAATACTATATGTGTGTGTGTGTGTGTGTATCAAAGATGACATAATTGAAATTGTACTCACCCCATCTTTCCCAATCTGAGCCTAACCCAACTAACCTGTATGAGTACCACAAACAACATATCTGTCCTCTGTTTCATTGTCTACCTATGATGCCTCCAACTCCATGGGTAGTAACTAAATCTGACCTCCAAAACCACATGAGGCAAAACAACAATAAAAACAAAAGCAATCTGGAAAAGGCAACAAAAACAAAAGGCAAACAAATGAATGAAACCTCAAACATTGATTCTGAATATTTATATGAAAGAAAAAGTTTAATTGTGAACAAGAATAACAGAAATAGAAGTATTAAGTTGATAAGAAGGAAAGATGCTGCAATGACTAAGGAAAACTAAGTCAGAAATTAATCCATAGCTGATACTTTTCCTAAAGAATTTACTGTAGGGGCGGCCAGATAGCACAGCGAATAAGAGCACTGGCTCCAGTGTTGGAATGACCTGGAGATTGAATCCCGGGCTCAGACACTTAGCACCCACCCAGAAACACTTGGCCGTGTAACCTTGAGCAAGTTACTTAACCCCAATTGCTTAGGGGCGGCCAGGTGGCTCAGAGAGTAAGAGTACCGGCTCCAGTGTCAGGATGAGCTGGATCAAATCTGGGCTCAGATACTCAGCACCACACCCAGAAATAACTGGCCATGTAACCTTGAGCAAGTTACTTAACCCTGATTGCTTAAAAAAAAAGAATTTACTGTAGACAAGGACCTGTGAATTTGCAAACACCAACCTTCCCCTCCTCCCACAAGTAAAGGAAATGTGAGTGTGTGCGTGGGGTCTCTGAAGACAGAGATGGGGAACCTGCAACCTTGAGACCACATAACAACCCTTTAGATCCTCCAGTATGGTCCTTTGATGGAATCCAAACTTCATATAACATATCCTTTTATTAAGGAAATTTATTCTATGAAATTTGGATTCCATCAATGGGCCACACTTGAGGACATGGAGGGCTGCATGTGGCCTTGAGATCATATTCCCCACCCCTGGCAGAAGAAAACATGTGTACTTCAGCAGTGGAAGGGGAGGGGGCAAATAGCAAAGAGGGAAGTCAGATACAATTTAGTTAGCATATTAAAAAAATGCTGAGGAAAGACTTTTGGGTGCAGTTTGATTTGAGGGCCACTCGCATCCCCAGCTGGCCACTTGTAGAACAGCTGCTGGAGGGACAGATGCCAGTTTCAGAAAATCCTCACTCTGAGTATGGCCTCATGGAAAACGTCCAGCTATAGTGGAAAATGAGAAGATTAATGCAGAAAAGTCATCAAAACAGAAGGTGGACCTTCAATCATTGCCAACTCATGCCTACTTGGATCAGACTGTGGTACCTATTTTATTACACTGACTTGCTGTGCTTGCAAAAGAAAGACCTCCAAATTCCATTGAATTTCTAGCATAGTATCTTTTAAAAAACAAATCACAATTTGAGGTTAGAAACTAATTTTGGGAAAAGAATAAAATAATTTGGTTGTTACTGTAGATATATATGATTAAGAGGCTGTTTATATTGCCATGATCCCTTTTTTCTTTTGAAAGTATATGAATCTTCAGGACCACAGATCTTGTTTCAGTAACTCCAGAAGGGAACACATTTCCCTTATTCTTTATTTAATGAACATACTTATTTAATGAGCATATTCTTTGTTTTTATTTTTTCACATTGTCTTAAAATTAATCTTCAGAATAAATTGCTAAAAATTAAAAAAAAATGCTAAATGAAAAAAGATCAACAGAAAAATTCCTGGTATAAATGTAGCTTTGAAGTGGATAGACAACAATGAGATTTGTAAAGATGAGGGGCAAGGGGTAAAAAACAAATTTTAAAGGTCACAACACAATGAAAGCTTTATACTTTAAAGAGAAATAAACTAAAACCCCAATGAAAAAGAGAATAAGAAAATAAATTATATATTTTCCCTAAAATCATAGAACAATTTCAAGAAGATGTAGAGTAGTTCCAAAGAGAAATAAAATGTGTTCAAAGAAGATAATGGATTGGAAATTAGGATGTAAATCAAAGTTCTCAAAGTAGATATTACTGGAAACAACATGTATGATGAATTAAAACATAGGAAGAATCTGTTTAAAGGAACAAAGGGGACAATTCAGTGAGTAGAGTCAAGACTATGGATTAGAGAAGCACTCAGCTAAACTCTACCTTTTGCAATTGATAAAATTGCAAATGTTATAAAATACTTGGACATCTACCAGCTTTAAAGCCAAGTACAGGCAGCTCTCCTGAGCATTCCTGCTATGAATAACTTTAAGGTTCTGATCACACAGTATAGTGATCTCTCTATTTATTCAGCAGTGAACTGGAGCAAAACATTCACAACAATCTAACATGACAATTTATAACTAAAGTAGCCACATAGTGTTAAACAACAGGTATCATTCAGTAAGTCACAATCTCCTCAATCAGTATGAAGTATCCATCCAAAGTCTTCTTTCATCTTGTTTGGGGGCTGGCTTCCAATCATGCTTAACTCAATCATCCTTAAAATAATCATCTTTAAGGGGTAGTGGAAAGTAGAAAGTTCTTCCATCCCTAGATCACAGTAAGTCATAATCTTGTCAGTCAGCACTAATTACCCAAGTAAAGGTCCTTTCATCTTGACTGGAGAATGACTTCTAAATTCCATGGCTCCTCTTCCATGCTCTCAGATCTTTCCTGAATTCAACCAACTATTTATTGCCTGGATTCACAGGTAGGCAGCTTTCCATTCCTGTTCCATATGGAAGCTCATGGTAACTAATTCACTCCAAGCCTTTTGTAGTTTCTATTTCTGTGAAGACAAAACTTAACAGAGCCACAATATATTTTTTGGAGGGGAGAAGGAAGGGCAATTTGGATTAAATGATTTGCCCAAGGTCACATGGCTAGTAAGTATTAAGTGTCTGAGGCCAGATTTGAACTCAGGTCTTCCTGACTCCATGGCCTGTTCTCTATTCACTGCACCACCTAGCCACCCCTAGAGCCACAACATTTACACACATTAACTTAGCAGAATTACAACAATATTGACACACATTGTTGGCACTATCATCTCACTTCACTTTCTGTCTAAGAAATTAACACAGACCAACAGACAGGGCTTCTGTCTGAGAAACTAAACACAAAACAGCAATAAATTCTGAGGACTGCTGAAAACAGCAATAAAGACCTCTTTCAGGATTTCTGTAAACAGACAGCAGTAAAGTCCTCTTTCAGGGCTTCTGAACCAGCAGTAAAACTCTAGGGCATCTGTAACAAAAGCAACATCCTCTGTCAGCAGACAGGATGCTTTGTTCTGACAAAGTAACATCAACACAGACAGAACAGATAGACAGAGTGCTGACAACAAAGGCATCCTTCCTCCCAGTCATGCTTGACCCCAGCTTGTGTTCGAGCTTTTGTCCATTTTTCTGGCAAGTTTCTCCCACTGTGGGCTTCATATAATGATGCTAAGCCTATTAAGGGCAACACAATGTATACTGTTTTCAACTTGAGACTTCCAGCTTCCAACAAAGACTTGACACAATCAGAACCAATGCTCAAAGGTACTTGAATAGCTAAAAAAAAGGAACAAAGTATTGAATAACTGAAACAAGGAGCAAAGTATTTCTTTGTTTGCCATTACACCTACCAAGATAAACCAGGAACTACATGAACAAAATTACAAAACAATTTTCACATAAAGACAGATATAAGCAATTGGAAAAATATCCATTGCTCACTGGTAGGCTGAGCCAATATACTAAAAAGGACAATTCTACCAAGTTAATTTACTCATTAAGTGCCATAGCAATCAAACTACCTAATAATAACTTTGTAGACTTAGAAAAAACTAGTAACAAAATTCTGTGACATTTAAAAATTTGAAGAGACATAGTTTCTGAGTAATTAATCATTTTATTAATAATGCTAGAATTTTATTAATAAAAGCTTCAGGGACACCTACAAAAGCCAAAGACCAATCATGGCAAGGAAAAAAATATATTGCAAGCATCCAGAAATAAACAATTTGTGTATTGTGAAAATACAAACAGGATAACACAAGATCTAACAGCTTCTACATTAAGGGATTGAAGGGCTTGGAATATGATATTCTGGAAGCCAAAAGAGTTAGGATTAAAACCTACCCAGCAAAACTAAGTATAATACTTCAGGGGAATAATTCATATTCAATGAAATAGAGGACCTTTTAGCATTCTTGATGAAAAGACCATAGTTTTCTCCTATGAGAGCTAGAGTTAAAGTTGTTCATTATCATTATCAGGAGTTTTTTGGATTCAGTCAAAGAGTGGCACTTGAGGACTTGGAGAGTCACATATGTCCTTCAGTCCACAGGTTCCCCACCCCTGATCTAGATCATGTTGTATTTTGAGGATGGGATGGGAAAGGGAGGCATGCTCATTTAATTTTATTCTGCCCAGTTTAAAAAAAAAAACTTACAGTCTCTAAAAAGTTGATAAATGAACAAATATTTACTCATCTTCCTGAGTTGCTCCAATTAAGCCTCAGCTAGAATCAGTAGCAAGTAGAGACAGAGTGCTCTTCTTTATGTACATATGCACAGGAACATAAACACACGCACATTTAATCTCTGGATTAAAAATATTTGAATATTTAACTGTCAAAAGTGTGTGTCTCTGTGTGTGTGTATGTATGTATGCATTAGCGATGCTTGATTGACTGAATTTCAATTCTTTCCTGTTACTCTTACAGATATATATATATATATATATACGTATATATATATATATATATATACATATTTTAATAATAAAGATATCATCCACATAGTCCAGCACATTTTATTATAAGATTCATCCCAGAGTTTAGGATAACCAGAAGAGGAAAGATGACAGTTTCCTATGGAAGAGTTGATATGCACTCACTCAGAAATTAGAGATAGCTTAATCAGTTCTGCAAAAAGAAACATCTTTCAAATACTTCAGGTTTCTTCTCTAGGCAAAGCTCAAAATAGATATAGATATATTAGGTAAGGAAATTTAAAATTTATAATCAAAATAAAGACTGGCATTTGATGAGTGGAGATATGTTTCCTCAATTTTCTTTTTTTCCCTTTTCTCTATGAACAATGAACCTAGAGGTGGCCTATGAGCAGACAAATTATGCACCATCTACAAAACAGAATGAGTGATACACTGTTATCATTGTTATTTTTATAATTGCACAAATTCATCATGCCAGAAATGTCTTCTTTTCATTACTAACTTGTAATAAACTCCAACCTTATTGGTCTGAATATAGACCAAAGTTTTTCTACCTGTATCTGGGTAGTAGAAAATTTTGCAGGAATTTTAATTAATCTATTTTTCCATGCCAATTTTTATACTTATTCTTTTTCAGTTTAGGCCTATCCATTCTTTTCCTTTTAAAGTGATGTCAAATAGGAGTGTGACCTTCTTTTGAAGACAACTTATATTTGGGGTAATATCTACTCTGTTTTATAGTGAAAATAGCATTATACAGTAAAGATGTAGAATCTTAAGTGGACAATAAAAAACAAGACACAGAATTTTTAAGCATTGCCTTAGACAAATTCCTTGTCCTGGCTCAAAGCTAATTCCTGCATTTTTTTTCAATGACATGAAGAATTCTTAATCCCTATGTTTGGATGCAGAACTGAGAGTATGCCGCAAGAATAATGTTTATGGCAAGAAAACATGCATTACTTTGATGTTGAAAATATAAACATTGAAAAAGTATTCAGAACCTGTCTTATCTGGAAAAAAAAGTATATTAACACAGAAATTATGTTTTCTGAGAACTTTGACACAATATCCCAAAATGGCATATCTCCTTTATTATTTTAATAAAGCCTTATTTTTTAGAAGTCTCTCTAGTTCATGGGTAAAATCAGATGATTCAAAAGTCCTTATTTCTGTCTCTATATTGATTAATATTATAATTTTATAGAATTAAATTTAGTGTATGAATGTGAATTATTCTATGCAAGGAGCTAATTAAGTTCATCAAATGTAATAATAAGCAGAGAATGACAAGTCTAGAAAAAAAATATTTTTCACCACATAGATTCATTGAATCAGATGGGAAAAAAATCCTAGTTTTTCACCACCACCCTCCACCTTCTTAGAACGAACAAAATGAATGTCCCTTCAAGAATAAAAAGCAGAGACCTTCCTTCTCTCTCTTTTACTGATTACTAGGGCAACCTTTGACCTGTGGGTTAGAAAATCAGACTATTTCTGCTATTAGCATTGAATGTTTTCAATTGCTATTCACATTCACATAGAAATCATTCCGACAAGAACTTGAAATAACTCAATGATTAGAATAGGAAGGAAATAGTCTGCCATTGTTATTCATATAAAAGTTAGCCATGAGGTTATATGGAGTTCCAAAAATGCAAAATAAAGCCCACTTATTATCTTACCTAAGAAAATGGTAATTCTGGAAAATAAAAGATTAATACATTTTCTCATCTTTCCAAGCCATTAAGCCTCCTTTCAATTCCATTAGACAATCTTAAAGGCGATTTTGGTTTCCACATCTTAAATGTTAATCTCCAGGATGTAATTTTGTCAAATAAATGATAAAACTAAAGGAAGATACAGAATAAGTAATTTCTATTTAATTCAATGGATTCCATTCTTAATACTGCAGTATTACTATTGTCCTGTGGCTATTGGCTAGTGTGCTCATTTAATTTCATGGTAAAAGGTGGTACAATCCTCTTTCTATTATTTTGTATAGTGCCTTATAATTAAATCACTATTTTCTTGATTAGATTCCCAAAATATGTATATGTGTGTGTTGAACTCTGAATAATAAATATGAGAACCTACATAGATACATACATATACATGAATTCACATAATATGTATATGTGTGGATATAAATTCTAACAGAAGGTTCCATTCTAAAACAATTTATATAATTGACTTATATATAAGTTGAAAGAGACATTTTATCAAGAGAAATCAGAAAAGACAGTGCATTGGAATTATAAGATTTTCATTTTTGAAATTGAGGCATAGCCTTACCTTCCAGTCACTTAAGGGATAGTCTAATATGTTTTTCCTCATTAAATAACATATAATGATAACATATTGAAATAATCTATACATTACACAGCCTATGGTATTATGTCATGATGCTAATAACAATTCTTTTAATAGAACAATGCTATACTGATGAAGCCTAACATTGTCAGGAGGAGAGGGACAAGTAATAAATTGAGTTGACAACATAAGAACAGATTAGTGATGAAACCTAGACTTTATACATCTGCAACTAAACCCTTTTGGCAAGGGTCAAAGGGAGACCTATCATATCAAATTACAGTACATAGTCAATAGATTTAGAATGTGATTACAATGTGTAACTACTTTGGTTCTTACCCTCATATTATACTTTGTTCTCCTAAATTGGCATTGAAATAAAATACTGACTTAGAACAGGAAATTGTGATATAGAATCTTCTCAGATTAAGACTCCTGAAGATTAATTTATTGCAACTGTCTCAAAGCGAAACATTAATAGCCAGTATGACACACCGTCATACTGTCCAGTTTCTCTAGACTCAAAAAAAGACTTAAATTTAGCTTATTCCCTCACCTCAGATTAAAGTTTCTGGGAAAATCTCTCGAAAAAATCTTAATCATGACTCATATCTAAGATCTCCCCAAAAAGGTTTGTTAATAGTGTCTGCCCTAGAAAAGGCATTTGGAATACATACATATATACATATATACCTACAGATAGACAGACAGATGGGAGTGGGTTGCGTATACATGTGTGTGTATGTATATATATGTGTGTGTGTGTGTGTGTGTACCTACACAAATATACGCATATGTATGTGATATTTATTTTCTCCACCAAAAATGCTTAAGATTTAAAAGACCTCAAAGACACATGAAGAAATTAAAAAAGAAAGAAAGAAAGAAAGGGGTGGCTAGGTGGCGCAGTAATAGAGCACCAGCCCTAGAGTCAGAAGGACCTGAGTTCAAATCCGGCTTCAGACACTTAACACATACTTGATGTGTGACCTTGGGCAAGTCACTTAACACCAATTGCCCTACCTTCACCCCCCTCCAAAGAGCAAAATTAAAAAAAGAAGAAGTAAAAAAGAAAGAAAGAAAATATCTGATTTGTCCATTTGTGCTCATAATACTTACCCAAATGTTGAAGATCTTCTAGGGGGTGCTTGTTTAGCATTTCACATTCATCTCAGACTTTTGCCATCTGTATAATTTATAAGATCTGTATTTGCTGCCAAGGAATGGCTTAAATTTTCTTTAGGTGATCAGGCACACACACACACATACCCACACAAACACATTCATACATATATAATGCATTGTGTATACATATACATACATACAGATACAAAGTGTCTTCTCTGCTGATGATCGACATACTATTATGATTACTAGTACTATTATAATTACTAGTAGTACTACTTGTAATGGTAATGTAATTTGAATTTGAAGATCCCTTTGTTTTGGCAAAGGTAGCAGGTACTTAGCACTTAGTAATAGATCAAGCTTATGTTGGGGAAACAGAAGTTATGAACTCCTGTGTAATAGGAAGGGGTTGGCTGAAACAGGAAGCTAATGCTGTTTGTATATAAGGAAAAGACCCAGAGAGGTACAGTCAGAATTTCTTGGGACCAGCATCTGGTGGCAGAGCAGCTACAGAAGAGAGAATGGAGAACTGAGACAGAATTACCTGAGAACTTGTGATGGTGGAACTTCTTCTGAACAGGAGTGCAAGAGACAGGAGCCAGGAGCCCAGGAGTCCAGAAACCAGGAGCCAGGAGCCCAGAAGAAGACTGAGGAAGCAGAAGACAGAAAGCATGACCAGGATGCTGAGACTTTGTCTGCTTGTGGTTTGGTTGAGTCTTGAATTCCTGGAAACAGATATTATGAAGGATTTGAGATAGACTGGACCCTGTGAACTTCACTGTGGAGCAGGACCTACCCAGAGAGCAGGACAGGGAACTGGGGCCTGTCTGCCATTGAACCCAGGTGACAGTCTGGTAAGTTCAGGTAGAATCTGGGACCATGGAAGGGGATCCAGGGAATCTGAGAACTGGCCCCAAGTCAAAATGAGAAGGCTTCTCTGTGGGAACTGAGTAATGATGAAATTGTAGTTTACTAGTGACCTAGGGGTGTAGGGTCTGTATTTTCTATTGTACTTAGTGATTAATGATACTTAGTAATTGATTGCTGAATAAGTGACTGGTTGAGTTAACTTAAGTGTGCTGCATGAGTGGAAGACTTTGCCCAATGAGTGGAAGATTTTGACTATTGTACTTTGAGATTATATTGTGATTTTACTTAGTAATTTATTGTTGAATAAGTGACTAATTGAGTTAACTTAAGTGTGCCCCATGAGTGAAAGACTTTGAAAATTGTACTTTGAGATGATTGTTATTTGTTCTAAATATTGTGACCACTTTGGTGAAAACTATGTGGCCATTTTAATGATAAGCTGTTGTGAATACTATATTGTGATTTTCTGTGATGAATTATAATATTGTGAAGGCTGTACCTTGATTTTTTTGTGGATGTTTTGCTTTGATTTGTTAAGGAATAAATAGAGTGTTCACAATACTGTATAATCAGAACCTTAAAAGTTGTTCACAGTAGCAGTTCTCTGGAAAGCTGCTCATGCATGGCATTACACTACTATTACTAGTACTATCACCATCACCACCGCCACCATCACTCCTCCTCCTCCAGCTAAGGGTACTACTACTGAAATGAAACCTTTACAAATATTATATAATTTCTTCCTGAAAACAACCTTGAACACCTAAGTATAAGTGTGGTAGTTAACATTATTATCCCTATTTTACAAATGCGGAAACTGGGGAAATAGAGATTAAAAAAAAAAAATACTTGTCTAGAATCACATAGCAAGTGTCTTAAACCAGATCTGAAATTCTGTGATTCCAGGTCCCAACTGAGCCTGCCCTGCCCCCAATTAAGAAGCAGTGTTGATGCTAAAACCACTTACCATTGAACAAATGGAACTGGAATTCTGGGATTTTTTATGCAGAGATTTACCACCAAGAATATAAAAGTCCATGTTTCTTTCCTGAGACCTCTTTTCTTCCTATATACTCACTTGGTGGCCCATCATTTCTCATTGGTTAAGAAAACTCTTTGCCAAATGATTCTCAAATCTATAGAGTCAACACTAATGCTTCTACTGAGTTTCAGCTCTGCATCACAAACTGCATTGTGAACAAATCATATTGAGTGCCCAATAGGCATCATGAATTAAACATGCCCAAAACAAAACATAACTTATTTTTTTCCCTTTCAATCCAACTGACTTATGGGCTTTTTCATTACTGTCAAAGTCACCAATATCCTCCCAGTAATACAGGTTTGAATATTACCTTTAACTGCATTCCTCACTCTCACACTAGGTATCAAATATTTTGCCAAATTTTATGTTCTCTTTCTCTACACCATATCTTCAGCAAATTCCTATCTCTCCACTTAAAGAACCACCATGCTTAGGTGCTCATAACTTCTTTGTGGCTACTGCAATGGTTTCTTATTTGATCTCCCTGCCTCATGACTCTCTCCAGCCCCTAGAATCAATAGGGTGTCTAGATTCCTTTTTTGGGGACAAAAAGGATAAAATCATGAAAGAAGAGGAAGACAATGAAGTCAGAACTCCTGTACCAAAAGCTACCAAGAAAAATATGAATGTTACAGGCCATAGAGGAGCTTAGGGAGGATTTTGAAAACCAAATAAAAGAAGTGGAGGAAAAAATGAGAAGAGAAATTACAATGAAGCAAGAAAATCATGAAAAGAGAGTCAACAACCTGACTGAAGAAAATAACACCTTAAAAAATAGACTAACACAAATGGCAAAAGAGGTTCAAAAAGACAATGAGGAGAAGAATGCTTAAAAAGTCGAATTTGCCTGATAGAAAAAGAATCTCAAAATCTCACTGAAGAGAATAATTGCTTCAGAATTAGACTGAAGGAAATGGAAGCTAATGACTTTATGAGAAATCAAGATACTATTAAACATATCCAAACATATAAAAAAAATAGAAGGCAATGTGAAATATCTCATTGGAAAAACCACTGAGCTGGAAAATAGATCCAGGAGAGATAATTTTAAAATTATTGGACTACCTGAAAGCCATGATAAAAAAAAAAGAACCTAGAAATCATCCTTCAAGAAATTTTCAAGCAAAATTGCCCTAATGTTTTAGAACCAGGGCTAAATAGAGTTTGAAATAATCCACTGATCACCTCTTGAAAAAGATCCCAAAAAGAAAACTCCTAGGAATATTATAGCCAGATTCTGGAGTTCCCAGATCAAGAAAAAAAAGCAGCCAAAAAAAAACAATTTGAATATTGTGGAAATATGATGAGGATAACACAGGATCTGGCAGCTTCAACATTGAGGGATCAAAGGGCTTGGAATATGATATTCTGGAGGTCAAAGGAGCAAATTAAAACCAAGAATCACCTACCCAGAAAAACTGAGTATTATGATTCAGGGGAAAATATGGTCATTCAATGAAATAGAGGACTTTCAAGCAATCTTGATTAAAAAAAAAGAGTTGAATAGAAAATTTGACATTCAGATACAAGAAGCAAGAGAAGCATGAGAAGGTAAACAGGGAAAATAAATCATAAGGAACTTCTAAAAGTTGAACTATTTACATTCCTACATGGAAAAACGATAATTATAACTTATGAAACTTTTCTCAGTATGAGAATAGTTGAAGGGAATATAAATGTCTATCTATCTATCTATCTATCTATCTATCTATCTATCTATCTATCTATCCATCTACATACACACACAAAGACACATATGTTTATATAGTAGGGTGTATGAGCATATGAATACATATGTGAATGTGTGTATATATGTGTACAGGTATACATAGATAGAGGGTACTGGACCAATTGAACAGGAAGGGATGATACTTAAAAGGTGAAATTGAGAGTTGAGAGAAGAAAATAATGAGAAGAGATGGGGAGAGACTGGGGTAAATTATCTCATATTAAAGAGGGAAGGGAAAACTATTATACTGGAGGGGAAGAATAGAAGGCAAAAGGGCATGGGTCAACCTTACTCTCATTGAATTTGGCTTAGGGAGGGAATAACATACACAATAAATAGGGTATCTCACCCTACAGGAGAGTAGGGGGAAGGTTATGAGAGGGGGGATGATGGAGGGGAATGCAAGTGGAGGGGGGGAGAGAAGTTAGAAGCACACACTTTTGAAAAGGGACAGGATGAAAGTAGAGAATAGAACAAATGGAGGGTTGAGATAGGATGGAGGGAAATATAGTCAGTTTTTCTCAATATATCCATTATGGAAATATTTTGCCTAGGTACACATGTACAAACTATATTGAATTGCTTATCTTCCTAGTAAGGGTAGGTGATGAGAGAGGAAGGGAGGGAATCTGGAATTCAAAGTTTTGGAATCAAGTGTTTAAAAAATAGTATTATTATTATTATTTTAATGTACCTGGGAAGTAAGATGTACAGGCACTGATGTATTGGGATCCATCTTGCCCTACTGGAAAGTCAGAGGAGGGATGGGGGAGCATAGAGGAGAGAGCAGATTGGGGGAGTTGTTATACAGTGGCATCACTGGTTTGGGGTGGTGGGGAGAGGATGGACATAGAGAAAATAGGTAACCCAATATCTTGTAGAAATGAATGATGTAAACTAAATAAACATAAAATTTAATTTTAATTTAAAAAAAAGAATAAGAATGAATCACTTCACCTCCTTCACCAAAAAAAATAAAAGATAAAGAAGGGAATGTAAAGATAATTGAAATAATAGGCAAGTTTGGTCTTGTAGTAAAAAATGAAGCAGAGCATAGACTAATAGAATTTTGTTAAAATAACTCAGTGGTTACAGCAAACATTTTTTTTTTCAAGAAGGCAAAAGGCAAATGTACACATGGACATTACCAGATGATTGATGTCAAAATCAGACTGATTATATATTTTGTAGCTGGAGGTAAAGAAGCTCTAGAGTCTGTTAAAACAAGACCTGGAACTAACTATGGCTTGAATCAGGAACTTTTTAAAGTTATTTTTTAATTAATTATTTTATTTTTAGTTTTCAACATTCATTTCTTCAAGGTTTTGAGTTCCAAATTTTTTCCCAATCTCTCCCCTCCCTCTCTTCCCAAGATGGCAGTTCCTCAATCTGCCCTCCCTTGTAAAAGAACTTCTTATTGAAACATTCAGAATTACATTGAAGAAATTAGGGAAAATCAATAGACCATATAAGCATGATATAAATAACACCCATTATGAATATGAAGTTGAAGTGATGGATAGATTTAAAGGATTAAATCTGGTAATTACATTGCCTAAAGAACTATTGACAGAGGTTTGTAATATTTTACAGAAAGCATTTCCAAAAAAAATTGCAAAGAAAAAGAAAAGCAAGAAAGCAAAATAGCTGTCTGATGAGGCTTTACAAATAACCAAGGAAAGAAGGAAAGTTAAATGAAGGAAAAAAATGAAAGTTATACCCAGTTGAATGCAGAATTCCAGAAAATAGCCAGGAGAGATAAGAACATTTTCTTAAATGAGCAATGAAAAGCAGTAGAAGATGATAGAATGGGGAAGACAAGAGATCCCTTCAAAAAATTAGACATATGTAAGGAAAGTTTCATGAAAAAATGGGTATGATGAAAGACAAAATGTTAGGGACTTAACAGACATAAAATATATTAAGAAGTTGCAAAAATAAACACAGGACTTAAACAAGAAAGATCTTCACATCACTGTAATCACAATGGTGTAATTACTAATTTACACCACACTTTCTGGAAAATGAAGTCAATTAGGCTTTAGGAAGCATTGCTAATAATAAGTTTATTAGAGATGATGGGATCCCAGTTGAACTATTTAAAATCCTACAAGATTCTGCTAAAGTGCTGCACTCAATGTGCAAGCACATTTTGAAAAGACAACAATGGTCAAAAGATTGGAAAAGATCAGTTTACTTTTCAATCCTAAAGAAGAATTGTTCAAATTATTGGAAAATTTTGCTGATTTCATACATGAGAAAGGTTATGATTAAAATTATGCAAGATAGTTTTCAGCTACATATTAACTGAGAATTACCATAACAGGCTGATTTCAAAGAGCCAGAGGAATCAGAAATCAAATTGTCAACATTCTTCAAATTATACAGAAAGCAAGGGATTTCCAGGGATAAAAACAAAAAAAACTACTTTTCCTCTAAACATTTTATTGTGTGAATTGCAAGAAAATTTTGCAATTTTTCAAAGAAATGGGAGTTGAAGAACATCTTACTAGTCTCCAGAAGAACCTGTATGGTGATGAAGAAGCAACTCTTTAGAACCAAACATGGAACTGATTGGTTTATGCTTGTGAGAATGGAGTATAACAATGATATATGTTGTTGCCTTATCATTTTAGCTTATATGTAGTGTATAGGATTCAAAACACCAGCCTAGATCAATCAAAAGCTGAAATTAAAGTTTGCAGGAGAAATATTAGCAGTCTCAGATGTTCAGATGTTATTACTCTGATGACAGAAAGTGAAGAAGAATTAAAAATATTTCTTAATGATGGTGTTAAAGAAGATAGTAAAAGCTGGCTTAAAGCTTACCATAAAAACAAAAATAAATAAATAAACCCCTAAGATCATGGCACCTGAGCCCATCATTTCCTGGCAAATGCAAGGAGAAGACATAGAGGCAGTGTTAGATTGTACATTCTTAGGCTCAATCATCACTTCAGATAGTGACCACAGCCATGAAATTAAGACACTTGCTCCTTGAAAGAGAAACAAATCTGGACAACATTTTATAAAGCAGAGACATCACCATGTCTAAAAAGAGCTTTATAGTCAATGCTATGATTTTTCCATTGGAATATACATGTGAGAGTTAAACTATAGAGAAAGTTGATAACCACAAAACTGATACTTGGAAATTGTGCTGAAGAAGACTTTTGAAAGTCCCTTAAACAGTAAGGGAATAAAATCAAACAATGCTTAAATACATTAATTCAAATTATTCTTTGGAAGGAAAAATACTGAAGGTTAAATACTTTTGCCACATATTGAGAAGGCAGTACTCATTGGAAAAGACCTTGGTACTGGAAAAAAATGAAGGAAAAAGGAGAAAGAGAAAGCAGATTCTGAAATGGATAGATAGTGCCATGGAAGCAATGAACATGAGTGAGCCTGGGTAGACTTTGGAAGGATAGAAGGATTTTGGAGGATAGAATGGCTTGGTGTGCTATGGTCCATGAAGTCACAGAGAGTCAGACATAACTGAAAGACTAAATAACAAAATTTGTAAAAACAAAAATAAAAACAAAAACGCTTTCAACCTTTCAGTCACCCTAAGAATCTCAAGGATTCCCAGAAGTCCCCCGACTACATTTTATGAAATCCTAGTCAAGTCAACTGGCTTCTTTGTTGTCTATCATATATGAAACTCCCTCTCCATCTCTGTGCCTTTGCAATGTCTATTCTTCAAATTTGGAATGTTCTCTTTCCCATTTTTTTTCTTTTAGAATCTCTGATTTCCTTCAAAAACCATTTCAAATGCCCCATTATACAACTGTTAGTGCCTCTTTCCACAAACTGCCTTATTTTCATTTTTCAAAAATGTTATCTGTGTATATTTTAACATATCTATTATCTCCTCTATTCTTAATTGCAGGTATTGATTCAGTTTTGCTTCTGCCTACTTTGCACTTAACAGTTCTTAATCAATGTTTGTTTTTTGTTGTTGTTGTTGTTTTTAATCATTGTTCGGCCCCCCCTCCTTGCCCCCTACCCGTATCTGCCTCTCCAACCTTCCCTTTTTTTCCCCCTCCTTCTTCCCTTCACTCTCCCTCTCCCTCTCCCCCTCCCTCCCCATCCTCCTCCTTCTCTTTTCCCCTTCCTCCTCCCCATCCTTCTCATCATCCTTTATCCTTCCTCCCTTCCCTGGCCTAGACATCCAGCCTCGGAGGCCATGGAGCCCACTGAACTGACCATCATGGGGCTATGCCAGGAAATGTTCTCCAAAATGGCCAATAAAATTCTGGAAAACATGAACAAACTGACTAGCTTGAAACATCTAGAAATGAAAGATATTGCAGTAAATAAAGTAAAAACCTAAAGGACTTAAACCAGAAATATGCCTCCCTTCAGCCTTATCTGAATCAGAGCACTTTAATTGAGGAGCAGGTAGCAGCTCTTGAGCAGGCAGCTTACAAGTTTTATGCATATTCAAAGAAACTACAAGAAAGTACAAGAAGTTAGAGAGGCGATGTATAAGAATTCTTTAGAGCAAAGACTTTAGCTACAAGAATGTTTTACAGAAGCTGAAATATGTGGGATGGAACTTATCACTAGGCTTCAGTTCCTAAAAGGAAGCAGTACTGCTGATACAAGGAGAATCCCAGCCCCCTCCTCTGGTTTGATGTGTAACTCTGGGCACCACCTGTGTTTTACTCAACCTGTACCCCTAAAACCTCAATTTATCGTGTGCTTCCTTTTGTGCCTGGGACCAAGGCTCAGAAATCAGGATAAACCCTGTCTAAAGCAGACATAGATGAGAAGCTTTTGTCTCCCTGTTTCCTCCCTTCTTCCTTCTCCCCTAGGCCCTCCCCCCCTTCCTTCATAATTTGTTCTTCAAATTAAATAATAAATGCCAATGTATGACCCTCCAAAAAAAATCATTGTTCACAAAAATAATTGCATCCCTAAAAGAAGAAAACTCTTTCTTCACAGATCTTATATATTACAGTGTAGGAGACTTTTTCTTAGGACAGTCACCAGTCACTGTTGATAAAACCCTTTTAACCTCCACTTCCAGTCCACAAACTTCTGTCATGGCAATCATTAGACCAATAAGGAGTTTCTGTGTCATTTCAACAAAACAAATTATCTGTCACTCATCAAGAGGTCCCCAATGAGCCCTGGCATGTTCTTTTTTTAAAATTTGGTTTATTTATTTATTTTTTAGTTTTCAAAGAGCAGATAAGAAAGTGGAGAAACTGAACCACAATTGCTCACCTGAAGGGGACATGTTCTCAAGATCTCTGAACAACTTGAATACAGGCAAATATAAAGACAGCACTAAGCTGGATGGGATAGGAAATACCATTCATGTTAGAGTCAGGATAAAAGATTCCAACAGTTTACAATGTTATCATGAAACTAACATAAAATTTAATGGAGATAAATGTAAAGTGTTACACTCATTCGTAAATGGCCTCAAGATAAAGACATATGAAATTTGTCTGTAGGAATCTGCTTGGAAGAAGCAAGACCAGAGTCCTAGGGACAGTCTATGTTTCTTTCTGAAACTTTATATCACTGAAGTTTGAAGCTGGAGGAAGTGGTAGCACCAGTCAAGCCAGGAAGCAATATCCAGGGATATTCAGAGGGTTATTATCCAGCAAGGAACAGTGGAGCGATGTTTAGTAATGTCAACGAGACCAAGTTTCACTGGAATGGTTGTATCAGCAATGCAATATTCACAATGTCTATGGCAATTATAAATATGCTGATGTGGTTTTTAATCACATAATATACAAGGCTCTCTATATGGGGGGATAAAGCTAGAAAATTTATTAAAATACCAAATAACTGAGTCCCAAAACCATAAAGTCAAAGCCATAACAGTAGTTATGAAGTTGGCACACATAGTTAATGTAGTAAACACCCATATTCTCAAGCCTTTAAAACAGAACAGGCTACCTCAGGCAAAGGTCCTCCTCTCCCCACTCACAGCAACTGCACAGCATCCAGGAAGCGTGCTCCCAGCAGTTCCAGCCTCCCTGCAGTTCCGGTCCCTGGCAGTCCTCAGCAGGAGTCCTTAGCAGAAATTCTGGCTGGCTCAAAAAAGGGTTTCTCACCTCCGCCTCCAATTCGGCTACTGCTGCTGCTGCCACCAGTCAATGCAGGAACTCTAGCTTGGCTTCTGCTTCCTCTAGCTCCACCCCTGCCTGCTACATCAGCAAGTCCAATGGGGCATGGAAGATCTTTAAATCCCATAACCCTTACATTCGGCCCCAAGATCTTTCATGTCCCTTACTTGGCAAAATTATATTAGGAATAACTGGTGTCAACAGAATTTTACAACAATATAACAAGAATAGCACATAATAAACACAGAAAACAATATTTTAGGGTGGAGCTTGAGCACAAGCTCCCCATCATTCCCCCCTGAACAAATGGGGCCCCAAAATCTTGGAGTAAGGGGCAAAGGTCTCTTTTTCCATGACTACTTGCTTCTGAAATCAGACTCAAAGCTGTCCCTGTCCCAAGGGGTCCCATTTGAGAGGTCAGTTCTTAATGTGCTTGATGCCAGGTCCAGGGGTGACACAGCACAGTTGCAGACAGGGCGTGACATCCAGCTTAAGCTATCAGGCATCTACAGGTGGAGGGTACCAAGCCTTTGGAAACAAATCTAGCAAGCAAGGTGTACAGACAAAAAGCCAAGAAAAAGCAAAGAGACAATAACCAGACTATTGTAGACTCACTCACGGTAGAATAAATGAGTTAAGGGTACAATTTTGTAATCATCTTTTCTGGAATAAACATTAGTTACAATGTTATACCTTCCATGTGTTATAATCTCTGAAGCCTTTGTAACATCATCTGGCTTCTGTTTTACCCATCTTTAGCTCCCGATTTTATTCTGTCAGTAGAACCAAATCCTTCATATCTTGTCCCCGTTCCCTCAGGTCATTTAATTGTGAAATCTTATGCAGTACCCAAAGGGTGTACCCAATTTCTCCAATTAATAGATTCACAATTAGGTGCTTATAAGCAGGAAGAGCCGTCTTCACTATATTACGTCTATGAGGAACTCCTAGGGGAATATCATGATATGCATTTTCATCTCCAACCATGATAATAGTTTTCATTACCTCTTCCTTTAGCTTTCTCATATAATCTCTAAGTGAGTACCAGGGTCTGTCTCCACCAAGCAACATAGAGTCATTAGGATATTGCTTTCTACATCCCTCTGCAGCTAAAGCTAACAGATTAGTTCTGTTGAGGTCTCCTCAAATATGGTGATCCCTAAAAGCTTGATGTACAAAAGGATTCTAACTGATACTTATAAATTTTAAACAGTCCTCACTGCCCAGTGTTATTCCTCCGGCAGCTTCATCAGTGATTCTTACTATCCAAGACACTAAAGACTCTCCCATTCTTTGGGTGAATCTACTCAATTTATCAGTGATCTCCTGTTGAGTGAAATCCTCAATTATGCCCCTGGAGTCTGTTTGGCCCTGGCTGTTCTCCTGTCTTCTTCTTCATATGGGGAGACCTTCTACATTAGAAGACTCCTCATTTAACCTTGTTCTATTCTCCTCATACACATTCTCCTGGCAGCTGTTGGGGCAACTCTGCCCAGCCTGTACAAAAGCTGCATGAACATTCCTTCTGCTAGTTTTTTGTTTCCTTTTAGCTACATGAACAGTAGCATGTTCCTGGATCACCTGAGTCCCTCCAGTTTGTTCTTCTGAATGCTGTGACACAGAAGAATCCTCAGGCAAACCAGCTGACTCCCTAGCCATGTGAGCTCTTTCCTCTAGCAGCTTATCCCTACTTTTACACATAAGGTGATAACTTGTTAGCAGGACCCAGCCTCTCCTGCACACTCCTCCCAGTTCTTTGCCTGGTTCTAAGGTTATTCCTTGCAAACATCTTTCCAAATCTCCAGGTTCTCCCTCTTTTAGCCTTGGTTCACAGTTTTCACAGGGCCCTGTGCTCTTGGCCCATTCTCTGGCTAGAGAGGAATAAGGCAAATCCTCCCATACTGGAATAGCAATTTCTCCCTTTAAAGCCCCCCTGCTTCCAAATAGAGGCCTTACATTTTGTGATCCCATCCTCATCACCAAATGTATCAACAATGCAATATTCACAATGCCTATGGCAATTATAAATATGCTGATGTAGTTATTAATGACATAATATACCAGGCTCTCTATATGGGGGATAAAGCTAGAAAATTTATTAAAATATCAAATAACAAAACAAGAAAGTCAAAGCCATAACAGTAGTTATGAAGTTAGCACATGTAGTTAATGTAGTAAATACCCACATTCTCAAGCCTTTAAAACAGAACAGACTACCTCAGGCAAAGGTCCTCCTCTCCCCACTCACAGCAACTGCTCAGCATCCAGGAAGTGTGCTCCCAGCACTTCCGCCCCCCCTGTAGTTCTGGTCCCTGGCAGTCCTCAGCAGGAGTCCTTAGCAGAAATTCTGGCTGGCTCAAAAAAGAGTTTCTCGCCTCCGCTTCCAATTTGGCCGCTGCTGCTGCTGCCTCTGCTCCTGCTGCTGCTGCCACCAGTCACTGAAGGAGCTCTAGTTTGTCTTCTGCTTCCTCTAGCTCCACCCCTGCCTGCTACATCAGCAAGTCCAATGGAGCATGGAATATCTTTAAATCACATAACCCTTACAATGGTTTATGAACATTTCTGATATTGAAAAATTGTAGCATTGGTACTTGAATTGCCTTCACAATTGAAAAGGGTGGAGAGTGTGCCTCAGTCTTAGTGGGAGAAATTTTGTGTCTGCTTTTTCTACTGTGACATTACTATTTTTTTTTTTTTGAGATATGGCACTACTAGTTTTGAAGTGCCCACCAGAAATTATACACCAAAGCCCCCTCCCAGTTGCAACCTGCTAGAAGGGGACCCCTACCAGGGTCCCTGAAAACCACCTAATAGGCCATAATAGTGAGGGAACATTTCACCTGTGTTGCTAGAAACATGCCCCAGATTCAGGTCTATTTATGTTTGTAACTAGGTAATCAAGGCTTCACTAGAAATGTCATTAACGGTATTACACCCCCCCTTGGAACCATATTTTGTTGATTAGCAGCCCCTAATTCTATATAAGTGTATCTTACAGAAGACTCAGTGCTATTTTCCCTATTGGGGAGGCAGTCACCAGCTGCTTAATAAACATTCCTATCAAATTCTAATTGGCTTTGCTGTCCTGTTTCTTGGATGTCCACTACAGTTTATATTTAGGATTGAAAATCTGTAGAGTAGTATGAACCTGGAGAAGTCTTTTCCTGGCACACCAAGTCTGAGTACAAGTTGAGGGAGTAGTCAAGAAGGTTGCTACAAAGTAATTTTATCACTAAATTTTGGAAAGGGAATATCTATGGTTTGTTGAAGTTTAAATCAGAGGAACACAAGTTCTGTCAGACCCAAGGTGCTAAAGACTTCAAATTCCCACAGAATGATGTATTGTTTTTGGAAAATCAAGTTAAGGGATGTGTGAGGGATGATTTCTTAATAGTTTTTTCATGCTTTGCAGTAAAACCTAAACTGTGAACACTTGCAAACTCTTGCAAAACTTTCCTGCCTTTTCTTGTCCCTTGCTCTTTGTTGCTGGGGAAGATTCACAAGTATAGTGAAAGATTCACAAGAAAGTGCCCCCTGAATGGGCATAAATGGGATAAAGGGAAAGGGTTTAGGGAGGGGTAGGAAGCTCCATTAGGGTATAAAAGGACCTTTCTTTCCAGAATCAATTTGTACTTCCTTGGCTGTCACCCTAAAGTGGGGTACCCTTTTTCATGAGAAAGCAATAAACTCATTTCTGCTTTCAGGTATCCACATTTTTGTATTTTTTTTTTTTGGTAAGTGGTCTCTGTCCCACACAGGTGTAATTTAGTACAGAAAAGCTCAATTCCAGATATTTGGAATAAAGTGAACCATATTTTTAGTCATACTATCAATTCAAGGAGCGTTTACAATCTGTATGGATAAAGAGATCATTTGTATATCAATTAAATCATGGATTATTGAACTGGTGATCTGGGCCTTCTTGCAATTCCTTAAGGACAGCACTCAATTTCCCATATCCATGCCTTTCATTAGCCATCCCTCATGCCTGTATGATATGTAAGCTACAAAAACAAGGCCAGTTGCATTTCTCATTCTTGAATTCTATTGCTATCTTTGAGGGATTAGAAGTGTGTTTTTCTAATGCCCTCAGTTTAAGCAGCTTCACCACTACCACTGCCACCACTGTCAAATGTTAGTGAGTGCAACCCTGTTTCCTAGTTGTTGTTGCTGTTGAGTCATTTTATTCACGTCTGACTCTTTGTGACTCTATTCTATTGAATGAATTAATTTGAATTAGTTTTTACAAAAGGTTATCTACTTTGAAATTATAGTAAGAAGAGGAATAGAGATTTCCTCCTCTCTGTACTACCATGTACAATTTCTGCTATGCCTCTCAGCGCCTAGAGGAGATTGGGTTCATATTTATAATTGATTCAATAGATTCTATCCAGACTGATGGATCAGATTTTGTCTTAGATGAAATGATTGTGTCCCAATGGTTGCTCTTCTGAATCTCAAAGCTAGAATGACTAACTGCAAATCCCAATATGGACTCTATTACAAATCAGCACAGTCAGTCCCCTGACCTTTCAAAACTCATTAGGTTACAGCCTCCAACATCCTTCATTCAAACAAAAGAAATAAATGTCAAGACAAAGAAGCAAATCCATCTTCATTGGCCACAATTTGATTTTGAGTGGGGAGATCCAAAGGCCTACCTCTTTACAGCATTGTCTCTCACCAGAATGGCACTAGATTGGCAGAAGCCAAACCAAGAGAGTCAATGAGATGAACCATTGCTTTTGAGTATACTCCCAGTTTCAGGTATGTAGCTATAGTTATCAAAGAAATGCATATTCACCACATAGGTTTGCAGAATAGAACCAGTTGCAGAAATGTCTATATGTGTTTGAACTTCCACATGGAAATTTCATCAGCTGTCAATGTTTATGAAGACTAGTCACTGATTACTCCTACATTATATTTATCACTTGCTCTTGGACTTCATGCTCTCAGTAAGTTGGAGCTAAACCCCTGTTAACTTGAAATGCTCTGCTCCTTCCCCTCTATCAGTTGTTTTCCTAGCTTTCTTCAAGACTCAAATCAAAAAAATGCTTTCTTCAGGAGGCCTTCCCTGGTTCCCCTAGGTGCCAATACTTCCCCTCTCAGATAAATTCCATTGACTCTGTATATATATTTCATATATTGTTATTGTTCATTCATCTCAGTCATGTCTGACTCATGACCTCATTTGGGGTTATCTTGACAAAGATACTGGAGTGGTTTGTTATTTCCTTATCCAGGTCATTGTATAGATAAGGAAACTGAGACATATAGAGTAAAATGACTTATCTAGGGTCACACAGCTAGTGCCTCCCTCTGTGGCCCTTTCCTGTGAGGCAACACCCACTCAGGCCTCAGGCCCTACTTCTGAGGCAGTATATCTCCTCTTCTGACTGCTTTCACTCCTCAGGTGCCATCTGACTTTCCCCCTTGCCAGCCATATCCCCCAGTCTTACAGTCTGATCCAGTTCAGCCAGCACCCAGTCACACTCACAGGAAGTGGGACTTCCAATCTCCCTTCCCAAGCCCCTGTCCCCATAGAATCTTCAGGACTTTTTCCCTTAAGGGAAACAGCTCCCTCATCAGGTAGGACAACCAGAGTGCATGTCCCATTCTCCATTTCAGATCTCAATCAAATTAAAGAAAAGTTGGGTAAATTCTCCAAACCAGGTTTTCTAAAGGCTTTATCCCTGCAAGTTGAGCTTTCTTGGGGTGATTTGCACATCCTCTTCTCTACCTGTTGTTCCGCTGAGAAGAGGAGAATCTGGGGAAAAGCCCCCAAATTTGGGGATTGTTTGGCTAGCAATGACCCCAGAAAATACCCCCCAGGAACAATGGCTATTCCCATTAGTGACCAAGGATGGGACTATCAAATCTTGGAGGACAGAAAAGAGATACCATATGGTACTTTGCCTGTTAGAAGGCCTAAGAACTGCATTTCAAAAGCAAGCAAATTATCAGAAAGAGAAATTTCTCAGACAAATCAAGAAAACCCCTCCCTTTTCCTAGATAGACCTGTAGAAGCTATTAAAAAGTATACAGATTTAGATCCTGACTCTATAGAAGGGGCAGAAATCCTTAACATGTATTTTATTAGTCTGCCCCATATATCAGGAGGAAACCTCAGAAATTGGCAATGGGACCCCAAACACCTCAGGCCCAATTACTGGAGATGGCCTTAGGAGTCTTTAATAACACACACCCGGTTGCAGGAGAGGAGAAATAATGCAGGAAATAAACCAAAGACAGAACAGAAAAACCCTTCCAGGGGACCCCTTTGGAGGAAGCGCAGTCACTTGGGCAATGGGGAAACCTGCTTTTGATGTCACAAGCTGGGTCACTGGTTCAAGGAGTGCCCCTCCAAGGCGATCCCTTGGAGAAAGCCCCAGGAACCAACACCTCTAAAACTGAGTCCATCTAAGCAGGAGGGGCATTGGAGGAAGGATTGTCACCAAGGTTGGGAAAGTGGTAGATCCGCCTCCCTATACCCTGTCCTCCAGTCTTCTCAAGACTTGGAGGGAAGGGGAAGCCTAAGGCTTGGCAGCACTCCTACCTTCTCCATTTCTCTCACTGAACCCTGAGCAAGCATCTAGGCTGAAGGTAAGGTTACCCATTTTATTATGGCTAAATTCTCTGTTCTAACCAATTGGTTCTACCCTCCCCTTGACCAATCAGGTCAGGGGCATGGAAAGAGAAACTAAGGAATGTCTCCAGACATACCCAGTCTCCTGCCTACTTGAGTATCTGTTGTTTGAACAATCCTTCCCTATGCTCTCCTCTTATCCTTTCCCCTTTTGGGAAGGGATCTGTTGGTGAAATTGGGAAGCCAATTTTCTCTAGTTAAGCCTCCCAGATCTTCCCACGTTCCCTCAGAAGTTGGGAGATAGTTGAGTCAATATTTGGTATCAGGAAATTCCTGGATGAACTACTTTGGCCATGCCAGCATTTGTTTTTGACTCCTAGATCCTAAAGTGTTCCCCCAGAGAGGTCTATATCCAATTAAACCCAAGGCCTGGGAGGGACTGCAATCAAGTTAATTGCTACTCAAGGCTCAGACCACCAGGTGAAAGCTTTTGAGAATTTGAAAATTAAATTGTCCACCACTCCAGCTTTACTCAATCTAGAAGTAACCTTTTACTCTCTGTGATGATGGAAGGAGAGAACAGGCTTTGGGAGTTGTTGCCTGTTTTTGAAAAATATTAGATTCTGTGCCTGCTATTGCTTTCCATGTGCTAAATATCCATGGAGCAATTTAGAAAGGAAAGGGATATCTGACAGTGTTTTGGCCTTGCCACAATCATCATTAATTCCTACCAGGGAGATTGTCTATTATTTATCTTTTTGGTGCCTGTTTGGTCTTTGTTTGCTTAACCTCTTTGCCAGGTTTGTCTCTACCAGGTTTAAAGCCATCAGCCTCTGGATGACCACTAAGGCTATGCATATCTCAGACTGAATCCAAGTTCTCCAGACCACTGGACCTGGCATCATCCAAGTTCCAGTCTGACACCTTGAATGTGAAATCTGACCCCCTTGAACAGGACCCAAAGAGGCAGAGACAGCTCTATGTCCCCTTGCCAGCAGGAAGCACTTTCAGAACCTGAAACCTTTGCCTTTACCCCAAAGGAATTTGGGCGCCATATGTTTGAGGGGGAGAGGAATGATGAGGTATGGTCTCTGGGAGCCCCCTTAAGCTCTCCTTGAGTCCTTGAGGTACAGGCTCTGGGAACCTCCCTTGGACTCTTGATTGAATCATACCATTTGATGAGCCAAGTATATTGCTAGACTTCCCACCCTTGAAATGGGCTACCCCACCATTGTCTGTAGCCTCCAGCTACTTCCCACCCTTAATCACTCATTGACCTCATTATCTCTTTCTGAAGACCCTCCCCAAACTCCTCCTCTAGACCACCCCTAGATTTCTCTCACAACCTTTTGTATATAAGACCCCATCCTGTCTTCATATGGGTGAGAGTGCCACAGAATAGTGAGAGGACCCTAGAATGACCTAGCACAGACTTACTCTGTGTCTAATGCAAGCAAACTTTTAAAAAATTTTGCTTTTCTTTGGCTGAGAAGACTTGAGTCGAATTCATTCAGCAGGGCCCGGTGGATTGGTATTTGGGGGTATCCAGAGCAACCCTAACCCTCTTAGTGGGTAACTTCTTCATTTTTAACCCATCGAACACAACTAAAAATATACATTTTCATTAACCTAGAAAATTTTGTGCTACAAGTACTATCACAAGAAAAGAGGCATTCAGTGAGATTAAATCTGGCGTGACTAGGTGGCCATTGAATAGAGCAGCAACCCTGGAGTCAGGAGGACCTGAGTTCAAATCTGGCCTCAGACACTTAACACCAAAACTAGCCTTCAAACAGGAAAAAAAAAAAAAGAGCCATTCTTATTCTCTTTCAGGAAGTTGCAGACATTGAAGAGGCAAACAATAACATAATTAAGAACCTACCATTCAATTTTAAAAACTTAAATGTAACATTGTTTTAAGCCCTGTTTGGGGTACAAATAAATAGTACCATAATATTTTGAAGTTGAATGAAATTCAGATATTACCCAGTTTGTCATCCCTATTTTACAAATAAGGAAACAGATCCAGAAAGGTGGAGTAATTTGGTGTTATTGGTTATTAAGAGGTTACCCATAAAGAGGGTTGCTCTGTAGACCCCAAAATACTAACATGCCAGATTCTGCCAAATGAATTTGACTCAAGTCTTCTTGGCCAAAGAAAAGGAAAGTTTATTAAAATTTTGCCTGTATTGGGCACAGAGTTAAGTCTGTGCTAGGTCATTCTATGGCCTCACCCCCATGGAAGGAAGATGGATTCTTATATACAGAAAGTTGTGGGAGGAATCTAGGAGTGTTCTAGGGGAGGAGTTTGGGGAAGGTCTTCAGGAGGAATCAGATGAAATCAATGAGTGATGGAGGGTGGCAAGTTGCTGGAGGTCACCTGAAGACTACTGATAATGGTGGGCTAGGCCAGTTTAAGGGTGGATTGATATTTTGGTAGGCTCAAGGTGGGAAGTAGATGGACAATGGAGGGCTAGGCTACTAAAAGAGGTCTGGGCCCAGCCACAATGTAAGGCTTATGGCCTCTTGAAAACAAAGGCCTCATCAAATGGAATGATTTAATCAGAATTCAAGGCAGGGGTTCCCAGAGCCTGTACCTCAAGGACTCAAGGAGAGCTCAAGGGGGCTCCCAGAGCCCTTACCTCATCAGTTACACAAGTTATAAAGAACAGACTCAGTATTTGAATACAAGCCTCTGTACTCTGCCATTTGCATTTATAGTCCTTTATACTTATATATACTTTACATAAGTTTACATTCCTGTTTTTCAGTGCCATGAGAGAATAAGGAAGACAGTGTTTTCAGAGTTAAGAGGGAGGGAGAAATTGCCTCCTTCTGGAAGACTCAGCAGTGGGTTCAACCACATTTGAGTGTGGGATGATCTAGTTGTTGGCTCGGCAGAATCCTCCATGTTATATTGTAGTCGCACAGTCGCTATGTTAATAAAGCCAGAGAGAGGATGTGCTTGCCTCTTCCTTAGCCATCTGTCCAGACAGGACAGCTGTGGTTCTATGAAAGGAATAAGTGAATCTTGAGGATAAGAAAGAATGTACCTTTGTCTTATAGGACTTTTCTATTTCTTCAGGATTCTCCATTTTGTCTGATTTCAGCCCTTTTTTCTTCATGACTTCACATTTGATTTTAAAGTGAGTCATGTCCCTTTTAAATACAATGATGAAAAAAACAATATTTGAATTGACTCAAGCATACATAATTTTTTTAAAATTGTTACTCTATAATGCTTTACACATGGAAATAACAATACTTGCGCTGAAATATAACTATTTAGTCGTCAGTGTATCTACATTTTGAGAAATATGTAGTCCCTAATTCCTGTAGTTTTCCCTTATCATTTTCATGTGGAGATTCTGAATATAGTTTCTGAGTCCAATATAGTCTATAAACATTTTTTAAAGCTTTTGTGTTTAGTTAGTAGCTTTCACAAAATCCCTGGATTATTGTTAGCCCTGATGCCCTGTGAAGAGTGATTGAGGCTTCTCAGAGATACACATTAGCATTTCTTTGTGACTAGCAAGTAGCAATTCACTGTCTCAATCTTAATGTGACATCCAGCTGCCTCCTTGAGGGATGGCTTTTTTACCACAATACACTTGTTAGCCTCTCTTTGTGAGTGACAAATAGGGAACAATGGTGATTCCTAGCTCCTTCCCCCTCTTAGTTGCTACTAGACATGAAAAGGAATAGTTCCATCACCTCTTTAAAGTACTAAGAAATTATAGTTATTTGGTTAGTTCTTTAGAAAAAAGTGAATGAAAATATATATTTCTTAGAATTGTCATAGCAATCATATATCATTTTGTTTTAAATATGCAGCTATGCTCAATTTAAAGATATCCCAGTAGATAGTTAGAGTGAACTTTTGGAACCATGATTGGAGTAAGCAAGCAATAATGCTATTAGCCCACATTTATATCATTTTATATTTCAGAAACATTTCCCCTCACAAAAGTTCTATGTGGTAGGTAATTCAATCAGTATTATCTCCATATGATGAATGAACTTGAAGAGGTTAAACCTTGGTCATGATTACATGAGTCTTTTGACTGACTCCTTGTTCAACATTCTTTATACTATTATGTTATCTTCCTTGTCTCTGTAAAGCAATAACTTCTCCAAATTACAAAATATTCTATCTGGGTGATAGTTCTTCCTCCTTTCTAACTTATTGGTACTACCTTTGAATCGACTACTCTCCTGTCAAAAGTTGGACATGTGTATTTATACATGTCTGTAGTAGGCACAGTCTCCCAAGTAAAATGATTATATATATATTGTGTTCTAGGGGTGCTGGGAACCCCAAAATTCAAGGGCAAAAGGTACAGGTTCTGCTTTGAAAGAATTCAAATCAAGCCTTCTTTCAATCAGAGACAAGGTATATTAAAACCCCAGTTGGGGTTGGCAAGATTTCAAGAATCTGTGCATTTGTGATACTTCTATTGAAAATGGGTCAGATATTAAGAATCTGTGCAATTTAGGCGGGGCAAGATGGACCTTTTATAAAAAAAGATTATGGGAAGATGTGGATGTGATCTAGGAGTTGTCAATAACCTGAGATGATACTGAGATAACAGAAGGGATCTAGATGGGATTGAGGGTGGGGAATGCCTTCCTTGAGACTGAAGGTAATAGACAATGAGGTTTGGGTTGGGTCAGTGGTAACCAGAAAGGAAGGAAATAGGGACACAATGAAAGGAGAGTTGAAAGGATTGTTGGGATGGGTAATACCTCAGATGAACACTAAAGATCTGGATGATCTTTAGATCAGGATCTGGGGTTTGTGGGAAAGTTTCAGGGACTTTTAGGAGTCCAGGTCCCAGCCTCTTCAGGCATAGTCTCCCAACTCAAACAATTAAGACATTGTGATTGTCACTGAGGTAATTCAAGAGCTAGAAGGGGCCAAATTCCTTATTTTTAAGATGATTTGAGATCTAGAAAAATTTTGCTCTGTCTAGGATAACAGCACTGATAAACATGCATGGTCAGGACTAGTTGGATCTGTTGACTTTCAAGATAGTTCCAGCTTCCTCTATATGAGATTTAGTTTCTCAAATTGGAATAGGCAGCTATGCTGTCTTCTGTGAAGTGAAGAACTCTGTCCAAAAATATATCATTTACTTCTTTGGTGTCTCATAATAGCTTTTCCCTCTTTTATTAAACTACAAGTATTCCTAGAAGGGATAACATGGATTAGAAAACAATAAAAAAAACTAGATGTCATATTAACAAAAAAATCTGAGAGGTGGCTAGGTGGCTCAGTGAGTAGAGCACCAGCCCTGGAGTCAGGAGGGCCTGAGTTCAAATCCAGCCTCTGACACTTGACACCTACTAGCCATGTGACCTTGGGCAAGTTATTTAACCCCAATTATCCTGCCTTCCCCCCTCCAAAAAATAAAATAAAATAGAATAAAATCTGAATTCTGCAACATTCATAAATCATGTTAATGAGGGATGGCTCCCAATAGGTTCAGCAAGAACTCTGATCTTATCTAAGACGAGAACCTGTGATTCAGTCTGGAAAGAATTCAGCTCAGCCTTACTTGGAGTCAGAGTTGAAAAAGTTTATTTTATGCTTTGCATCCGGCAAGGATCCTTAAGGGACCTGCAAGTGAAAGGTTTCACAGGCTTTTACTTTTAAAGGGTAGGGCTGCCATTGTGAGGGCTGACAGGATGGATGTAAGGGACTTCAGTGCATAGATAAAAGTTTGAGGAGTTTAACTTGGAGATGAGATTTGGGCCAGACAGGAGGAGACTTGAGGAGATTAAGCTAGGACAAAGGAGTCACAAGTTGTTGCCTAGGCAGAGTGGGGGGGGGGGCAGAGTTTGAGGCTGGGAAAGGGATTTTGCAGACTGGTTTTACAAATCTCTATTACAAGTTTACAATACAAATTACAGTTACAATTGTACAAACTGGTTTTACAAATTGATGTTACAGACTGACGTTGCCAATTGGTTTTACAAATTGCTTTTACAGATATAGATCCCAAGCACCCCCATCAATGTGGCTTTGTGCAAGTGAGATAAAATTTAGGAGTCTCATGACCCTCACATAGAAAATGGGAATGATAACATCTAACCTGCCCACTGGGCAAGTTTTTTTTTTATTTTAAAGGATGACAGTAATATATGGAAATAGATTGTAGAAAGGGAAATAACTTTTTTTTAGCATGATATAGAAAGGAAAGAACTTTCTGTAGGTTCGACCCACATTGGAATGACCTGGGGAAAACATTACTCAGAACATTAGTTTTCTCCTTTATAAAATGAATCAGTGGGCTACAGGGACTAGATCTAAAGTCCCCTTTAGCTCTTTTCAACCTTAATTTAAGAGAAAGTAGACAAAATAGCAAAATTAAGATCCTTAATGGGGGGAAATGAATTTCAGGTACCAAGCAGAAAGTGCTGGGGAACCCCAAAGAAGGGGCTGGTTGCTGAGTTTTTATAAAGTATTTGGACACAGGGGAGAGGGGTTGCAGTTGCAAAGGGGTTGAAACATTCTAAGGTTTCTCTAGGTGAGTGTTTTGTTTTATTTTTTGTTCATTTAGCTTTTATTTCTGTTTTGCATAACTACTGAAAGTCAATTGAAAATGCTTAGAAAGCCTGGAGGGTGGAGAGTTTGATACATTTGCAGAATAATCAGAGGTTTGGAGTAATAATGGCTGGTCAGCCTTAGGCAGTTCATAGATCTTGGAAGATAAGGTCAGAATTTCTCAGCTGAAATTGACACTCAAGTCTATTATTATCATGTTATTGTTAAGAATTCTCAATTTCTGCATAAAGGGAATAGTAGTGCTTCCAAATAAGAAAGGGAGAAGAAAAACAAGGCTTCTTGGAATAAAAAAATAGGATAGGCAATAGAAAAGCATTTTGCAGGAAGGGGCAGAGACGTAATTTTTGTAATTGATAATTTTATCTATGATGACTCTTTTAAATTTGTATTCCATAACTTTGTTGAACTTTATTTCAATATATTTGGTTTGTTTTGCAATGCTGTATCAATTATTTTTACATTAAAAAAAGTAATCCTAGAAGGAGTCTTAATGATGGGGTGCAGCCTCTGAGAAACCTCTTCAACTTTGATTGAATCTTCCCACTTGATGAAGCATTTGCCTGAGGCCATAAACCTTTGTTATAGCTAGGCCTAAATCTCTGTTACTCTTAACCTAGCCTAGCCCTTCATTATCCAGCTACTTCCCACCCTTGATCCTATCAAAATATCTGAATCCAAATCTGTTACCCTTCAAGTAGTCTAGCCTTCCATTGTCTATCATCTCTAGGTAGCTTTTAGCTATTTCCCACCCTTAATACCATTCCTGGAGTCTGACCTCACTGCCATCAAAGGTCCTCCTTAGACTCCTCCTCCAGACCCTCCCCAAATTCCTCCTCTAGACCACCTCTAAAACCTCCCACAGTCTTTCTTTATATAGGATCCATCTCATTTCCATGAAGAGGCTGAGAGTAATTTAGTTTAGACTCACTCTGTGTCAGATTATTCTGACCAATTTGTCGATACAAACTTTACAAATACTTAGGCTCCTTAAGAGTCTACACATTATGGAGAATCTTTAAGAAATTTTGCTTATTTTGGCTGAAAGAAGGCTTGAGTCGAATTCATTTGGCAGAATGTTACATGTTGGTATTTTGGGGTCTCAAGCACTCCTAAACCTCAACACTTAGACTTCTTTGGACTCCAAAGTGGGGTGGGGCAAGGAAGAGGGGAAATGGATAAGCAATAATTGAAGGCCAATTAAGTGCTTTTCAAATATTATATCCTTTGATTTTTATAACTCTGAGAGGCAGATGCTAGTATTACCTCCATTTTTCAGTTAAGGAAATTGGATCAAATAAAGGTTAAGTGAATTGTCCAGTGTCACAGAGTCAAAGCTCAGATTTGATGAAAGTGTTTCCGTCTTCAAGCCCAGTGCTGTAACCATTGTACTAGGTAGGACTAGTCTTTACCTCAGTGTGAAGAATAATTTTTTTAAGGTTGTCTTACATATAAATAGTAGAATCATTTGGAATATTCCTTAAAGTTATAAATATACTTCAAGACACTATAACTTTATATTATATATATATATATACTTTATATTATATATATTTATATTATGACTTATAAATATACTTCAAGACACTATAAGTCCATTTTCTACCAATTGACTGTATCTATTAGAAACCCATGTGTAACTCATTCTTGATACCAAGAATGCTGACAGAGGATATTCTAGGAATTACATGAGTATTATTATGAGGACTGATTCTTCTTTCTGTTATATACATATAAATGTAAACATACATTTATACACACATGTGCACAAGCATATGTATCTATGTATTAACACATATGTATATAAGTATATGCACATACATAAACACATATATGTTGGTGTGTGTGTGTGTGTGTATAGTCCCACTAAGCCTATTCTTTATGAATAGTCCAGTGAAAAGATAACTTAAGTAAGTGGGAAGTAGCCTTCGGTAAGTAATTTTAATGTCTTATACCATAATTTATATTCAGTAGGCAGGGCCATTACTCCATAATCAAAAAGTCTTCCTTTTTCTGTTTTATAGGAAGATTGAAATTGAAATTAATACCTTAATGGAGAAGAATGATGAACTACCTGTCAACAAGTTATGTATCTGTACTTTCACAAAGTCTGATATCTAGTTCTCCTTGGCTACTTTGACTCATCCTCACTGAAATTATTTGTGGCATTATGGAGCAAAAGAGAAAAGCATGATCTTAGAAGTATATGAAACTGCCTTTGACTCCTGATACTATCTAATACCATGTCAAAGCCTGATAAAATATAGTCTCACATTCACCTTATCTACTATGAAACAGTTAGGAGCCAAATGAGAAAGAATGCCTGCAACATGTAAAAGAACAGTTTTTTAAACAGGAAAAAAAATCATGGAGATTAAAAAAAAAGGTAGAAAGTTGTGTTGCTAATTCAAACATGTTTAATAATGAAATTAAGTAATCAATAATAATGATATATATATAATAAATAATAATATTAAAATAAATGTAATAAAATAATAAATTTTAAGGTTTTAATTAATTAATAATAATCAATGATATCTATTGTGTATTTATTATGTGCTGATAGTACTGATGGCATAAACAAAAAGTGAAAACAGCTCCTGGCCTCAAGGAGCTTTTATGCTTATAGGAAGACAGCATAGAGAAATAAATATATGATAAGGCTAGATCTGTGATTTGATTAATGTAGGCATACATCCTTTTATAGAACTTTGCTTTATTGTGCTTCACACTTATTGCATTTTTTTGCAAATTGAAAACTTTTTGATAACCCTGCATCAAACTTGTCTATCAGCATCGTTTTTCCAACAGCATATGCTCACATAGTGTCTCTGTGCCACAATTCAATATTTCAAAATTTTTCATTATTATTATATCTGTTAGGATATTCAGTGCTATCACTGTCAGGATGATCAGTGATTTTTTATGCTACTATTGTAATTGTTTGGAGGCACTACAAACCACAGTAATATTAATCGGTGAACTTAATTGATAAATGTGGCATGTGTTCTGACTTTTCCACTGACTAGCCATTTCACTCTCTCTGCCTCTCCTTGGCCTCTCTAGACTCTGAGACAAAACAGTATTTAATTATATTATATAAGCATAGTTCATGAAGCAGCAATAGGGTGTGAGAGGTTTGCCTCCAATTTTGGAAGAAGTTCTACTGTGGGTAAAAGGCTATCAAATCATGCTACAGAGAAATCTTCCATGAAAGAATCAATAGATGCAGCAAACTTCATTTTTGTCTTACTTTAAGAAATTGCTACAGCTATCCCAACCTTTAGCAAAAACCACCCTGATCAAGCAACAGCTATTTGCATCAAGGCAACACCCTCTATCAGTAAAAATAGTACAACTTGCTGAAGACTTAAATGACATTTAGCATTCCTAGCTGTAATGTATTTTTAACTAAAGCATGTACATTTTTAACAATACTATTACCCACTTGATAAAGTATAGTATAGTATAAATATAACATTATTCACTGAGAAATTTAAAAAAAATCATGTGACTTGGTGTTTTGCAATATTCAGTTTATTGTGCTGAGCTGAAACCAAACTTACAATATCTTCAAGGTATACCTATGTGGAGAAATCCTAGTTGAGAAAACTCTATCTCATCAATGCAAACCAGCAGAGAACTGGGAAGGCTCTGACCTTAGAGTCTTGGAGGATTATCTAGGACACTGAGAAGTTATGCAATTTATTTAGGATCACACAACCAGTTTTTGTCACAGACAGGCCTAAATCCCATGACTTCTTATATAAAAAGCAAACTCTCTATTCACTACGTCATATACATATACAGTTATTGCTTTCACATCATGACTTTGCCTATCATGGCTTCTTTATATCATCAGTTGATGTAAGAAATTAAATGGAAATTTTTTTTTAGCTTGGCAGAAATTGTATATGACATGTGATCCACAGGTGATACAGAAAAAAAAGTTTAGAGATTCAGAAATGCATAAACACACATATACATATACATGCACACACACAACTATATGTATATAAATATATACACACACATATATACATATATAATTGTATAATATGTGTGTATATATTTGTTATACATATATGTATATTTATATAGTTATGTGTATAGATACATAATATCAACATATTTTATTTTTTAATACCATAAAAATTCAGACTTCTTCTCTGGTACAAGTGGAGAGTCAAAAAATTTTACAAAGAATTTTCAGATCATGGGGTCACCACACCCCTGAGAAAAGAAGAAAAATAACCTTAAAGGGGGGAAAATCCAACTATTTCTTGGAAGACAAGGAATTGTATGTGTTCTGAATTCTCCTATCACTACTGTAACACAAGGTCATGATTGAGCTAAATCTTAAAGGGAGTCAAGGATTAGAAGAGGAAGAACTGAAGATGGAGAATATTCTACATATGTTTGAGGGTCAGAGTGCTGGTACAGAGTTTAGAGAGGAACACTGAGTGAGAGGGAAAAGAAGTAGGCCAGTATAGGTAGATTACAGAGTGCAGGGAGAGACAAAATATTCAAGAAGATGGAAAGAGAGAGAAAAAGTCATGAAGTGCTTTCCATGTGAAAATGGTGACTTTATATTTGATCCTACAGACATATGTATGTTCATATGTATGCGTGTATGTATACAGCTAAAGCTTATATAAACTGGGCTCACTCTCCAATCCCCAAGCTGTACCAGATCAGGCACCAAAATTTAGCTATATCTCTTCCTTAGGGTTCTGGGAGTAACAATAAGACATGGAAGATGCTATTTAAATGCTGTATCTCACAAAATACTACTGTAGTTTGGTTTTTTTCTTTGAACTTTATGTTAAAGTTGGACTCTGTTCTTAGGGTGTGGTTAAAGGGTAATTGTCCTAAGTTTCCTGCTTGTGTGTGTGTGTGTGTGTGTGTGTGTGTGTCTGTGTGTGTGTGTGTGCTGCTGTTTTCAGAGCAAGTTCTGGGTGTTTAACGTTTCCTGTGCTTCTAAGGTGGTATGATCTAGGGAGAAGTAAGGTAACTGATCTCCTGGTATGTGCTCTGTACCTTACCCAGGAAGGACTCTTGATCCTTGACAGCTTCAAATGATACTGTTGTGCAGGGACCTTGCTCCCTTGGGACTGAAAGAAATACTGTTCCTCTTGGCTCCTGCTCCCATGAGACCACAAGTGATGCTGTTCTTTAGGGGCCCTGCTCCCTTAAAACAAATATTACTTCTCTCTTTTTGTTCAGTCATTTATAATCATGTTCAACTACTCTGCAGGACCCTAGCTCCCTTGGGACATAAAGTAATTCTTTTTCTCTTGGCACCTGCTCCCATACAATCACAAGAGATACTGTTCCTTAGGACCTCTACTTTCTTAAGACAGGTCTTCTTTCTTTTTATTGAGTCATATATAGTCATGTCTGAATCTTTATAACATTGTAACCCACCAGAATGCCACCAGATTGGAAAAGAGTGGATGAGCCTTTAGAGTATACCCCCATTTTCAAGTATGTAGCCACAGCAATCAAAGAAATATATACTACATGTTTTGCAGAAAGGAACCAGTTATAGAATGTCTATATATGGTCCAAAGTCCACATGGAAATTGCATCAGCTATCAATGTTTATAAGGACTAGTCACTGACTACATTACATTCATCACTTGCTCTTGACTCTATGCTGACTCAGAGCTGGAGCTAAACCCTTGTTAGACTTGAAATGCTTTGTCTATTCACTTCTACCAGTTGTCCTGGCTTCCTTCAAGACAGCTCAAAAATACTTTCTCCAGGAGGCCTTCCCTGTTCCCTCAGGTGCCAACACTTCTCCATTAAGACAACTTTCTATTGATCATATATTTCATGTGTATGCTGTTGTTCAGTCATTTATGTCTGACATTTAATGTCTGTTTGTGAGACATTTGGAGTTTTCTTCTCAAAATATAATGAAATGGTTTGCCATTTCTTTTTTGGACTGATATTACAGACACAGAGACTAAAGCAAACAATGTCAAATTACTTTTCAAGGGTTATACAGCTAGTAAGTGTCTGAGATCAGATTTGAACTCAAGCAGATGAGCCTTTCTGACTCCAGGCCTGAGAGTATACTGTCTAACCTGCAAATTTGACCCAGAGGTGGGTATGGGCAATGGAATTTTCAGCCAGTCCTATAGCACAGGGGTTCTCTGTAATCTCTTTCTGATGAATCGCCAGCTCTCCTTAATGTCTGTTTGAGAGCTTTCAAATCTACTGCTGCTGTTGTTGCCACCTTCAAGGTTCACCATTAGTGTTGTCACCAGTCCCTACCCCACTGTCAAACACCTTTCTTTCTGGCCTTGTAAGTTGTCTTGAGTTAGAAAAAAGTTTACTTCTGACCTTTTTTTTTTCTTACTCTGTTTCTCCAGAGCTTAATTTGAGGTGATATGTTAATGTTTTCTTAGAGAAGAATGATAGGAAAGGTCAGCTATTTCCTCTACTCTCTCATCTTGCCTCTACTCCCAGAAATGTCTCCCATTTAACTTTTAGAAATGAGTATTTACTATTACTGTTTAGTTGGTTAAAAAAAACCCTTCAAAATATTTGGCACACTGTCCTACATTGATAGATTGACAGACAGTTTTTGAATATATAGATATCATACACGTTTACAGATATGTGTATTTAGATGTGTGTGCCTGTGTACATATATGCATATGTACATATATGTGCATACATATATGTGTACATTCATACATATGTACACGCGTGTCTGTGTGTGTATGAGAGACCAATGGAAGGTGTTCAAGTCTATAAGAGTGCATGTAGCAAAAGGGTCTCCTGTAAACCTTTTTTTTTTTTTTTTACTGATATCCTTAACACAACCCCCTTAGGCCGGATATAGCTTTTATGCTGGGTTGCTTTTAGAGAACTGAATCTTCCTTTTTTCATCAGATTCAATCTGTCCTGGGCTCCTAATTTCGATATTGTCACCAGCTTCTGCTGTCCTGAGAGACTTTTTAGGGTAAAAATAAAAATTACAAAGGCCTTTGAAATTCCAAAGTTCAAAGGGTCCTTTCTTTTCTAGCCAAGATTGAATGAAAGAGAGCAAGGTTGAAGTGGAAATTCCCTCCTCTCAAGCAAAGAGCTTCTGTTTCAAGCCTTGACAAGCTTCGTCATTAAGCTACCAGACCCTAAAATCATGGATTAAAAATTAGATTATTGGGATTATACAATCTCTGCAGAGTAGTATGAAATGCAAGCCCCCAAAACCATGATTTTTAAATGACCAAATAGACTTCCCATCATGGCTATTTGCAATTCGAGTAATGTTCAGACCTTATATATATCTGAAGAACAATTACAGTGAGTACTCATGTTATAAGAGGATGATGTATAATATCAATTACTTTTTTTTTTTTTTAAGCAATCGGGGTTAAGTAACTTGCTCAAGGTTACATGGCCAGTTATTTCTGGGTGTGGTGCTAAGCATCTGAGCCTGGATTCGATCCCTAGGTCATCCCAAAACTAGAGCCACTGTTCTTACTGGCTGAGCCACCTGGCCACCCCATATCACTTACTTTAAATGAGGTGAAGTATTTTGATGGAATGACCTAAAGGAATTTTACCCTAACAAAGTAATGTTTCCACAATGTGTTTAAATTTGTATACTAATTACAATAGAATACTCTTGACATGAAGTCTTTTTAGTTTAATATTTTTAATCCAATTGAGGTAAATAACTGAATGTGATTGAGAAAGAGAGATGGAAAGTAATAAAGAAGTTAAAAGTCAGGATTAAAAGCAACATCTATATCTATTTTTATTCTTTGTCATCTTTTCTTTTTCTGTTTCAATCCCATCCTACCTCCAAAACCACAATGGATTTCATTCCTTTTCTTGCTTCTAAGGTAAAAGATGCTGAGGTGGCTGGAGAGGGTGAAAGATAGTGGCCTCTCACTGTAAAGTACACTAAATAACCACTTTTTAAAGATGTACTGGTGATTTCAGTTCATATAAGGGTAATAAGTTAAGACTACTGAGACCCCTCTTAACTCTTAGTTTCTAAGTTTTTGTAGCTTTTTCTAGACATATGTGGATGATCCGAAATTAGCCATTGCTTACCTTGTTGCCTCTTCAGGATTTAATACTTTCTATTTTTATTTAGGCTCATAGAATGATAGACTAACTGCTAGAAGGACATAAAAGATCATCTAGTATAATCCTTCTGTGCTGCTGATGAGGCAACAAATGCCTCAAAAATTTAAGTGACTTGCCCAAAGTCATGGTTAGAAAATAAAGCTGGGCTTTGAAAACAGGTCCTTTGATTACAACATTATTTCCACTTCACCACATAAATCTTAGACCAAATGCCTCCTATTTTTGAATATGTCAATTGGGACCTACCTCTATTTTTCTTTCTTGAGATTTCATTTCACTATTAAAATAAAACAGATGACAGTTTCAGAAAAATATGGAAGGTATGAAGGTATTTGCCAAGTAATTACTCACAGGAAACTGTTGTCCTCTGGGGGGAGGTTGAATCCATAGATGGGGCACCTGAGTCCCATTCAACATTTTTAAGAAGATCTACATGTATTCTACCTATCTATTTCCTTGAAAGCATTCTGGACTGAATGCAATGTTTTCAGAGGCTTACATGGTAGATAAGGCATTTCAAAGCCAGGTCTATCTGTTTCCCACATTTATTATACTTTTAAAATAAATTTGTTTGCAGTAATATTTTCTTTGTCCATTACTAAATCTAGCTAAGATTTTTAGTACATCAGAAACCCCCTATCCTAACTTCATTGCTAATTCATATCTTGAAATTATAATAGGTTACATCCAGTGATTTTTATCAAAATGAACATAAAGAGATAGACTCTTAAGTTAGCAATGTCATTCCATTTAATCAGTTGGTTAAAATACTTGTTATTTTAGTTGAATGAAAACAATACAGCTGTACAAATAACCACAATTCAGTTCTGTTTGGTCTAGTACATCATATTCTAGGTCAAATTATGGGAGAGGACTTTGTTCTAGGGTCTTCTACTTTAAGAATTCTCTCCTTTTTTTTGTTGTTTTCCCTAAAGCTTTTTTTGTCCTTGATAACTTCATGCTGTCAACATATCTCTCACAAATAAGTTTTTCCTTCATCAATTAATGGTATCACAGCCCTAATCATCCATAATGAAGGCCTCAATAATCATTTATTAAGCTCTCTAGATCCTTGCACTAGGATGTTTTTTTTGAATTCTTGAATCCTTTGTCTTAGGTATTGAATCAACAATCATGTCTTGTCTGTTTATTTTTATCTAAAATTCTTTTGTGTCTATCTTTTCAATATCAATGATTCCATCTTAGCTTCCATTTTCTCCTTCTCTTTTATATTCTCCATAATGCAGCCATATTAATTTATCCATGACACTACTTCTGTAAAGTAGTTTTACTTTCAAAAGACCCACATTAATTACCAAATATAATTCAACATTTTTTTCAGGTAATTGAGATCATTAATTGAGGTTGAGAGCTGCAAAAAACCATTAGATATCATTTAGTCTAACCCTTTCTGAAACCAAGAGATGCTAAGTAGCATGACCAAGATCACACAGATAATAGATGGCAGAATATAGATACAAACCCAAATCTTTTGTTGCCAAATCTAGCATATTTTTCCAATGTGTTCTATAGATAGACATATTGCAGTATTTGCATTCTGTATTTATTGAATATATTTGTAGTGTACATCCCAGCTCAACTGTACTGTCACCATTGATCTTGCTCTGAATGTGAGCTTTTCTCTTTCCATGGTTGACTCATTTCCCTTCTCAGCCTAATTCCAAGAATCCTCAGAATTCCCTAAAAAAGGGAAGCTATATTTAAAAATAATCACATTTCTAGAGGTCACTGTGGTGATTTGGCTATTTATTAAGACTATGTAATAGTAATGGAACTTAAAGATCCATCTGTATTGGCTTGGTTTTCAGACTGATTGTGTTAAAACCCAGAGCCTGTGAATCCCATTTGTGGGATGGACTTGTTGATGTGAAAAGAGAGTGGTGAACTGGGAGGAGCTGGTGACATAAATTTAGAGAGACACAAGCAAAGAGAGAGGCAGAAGAACTTTTGGGAAGCAGCATCTTGGAGGCAGAGAGAGA
>NW_027185793.1:8378881-8384044 GCF_028583685.1 Petaurus breviceps papuanus
TCTCTCTCTGCCTCCAAGATGCTGCTTCCCAAAAGTTCTTCTGCCTCTCTCTTTGCTTGTGTCTCTCTAAATTTATGTCACCAGCTCCTCCCAGTTTAGCACTCTCTTTTCACATCAACAAGTCCATCACACAAGTGGGATTCACAAGCTCTGGGTTTTAACACAATAAATCCAAAAACTAAGCCAATACAGGGGGATCTTTAAATTCCATTACTATTACATTCCACCCCTCCAGGATCGTTGGCCTTACAATCTCAATCTAGATGGTCATGGATCCAGGAACAAATAGAGGCACTATGCTTTGTAATCCTTGCCAATTATACCATAATGTAATGCCAAGCAAAAGCAACTTCCCAAGTTTCAAAATACCAGCATAGGTGCTCTCCATTTTATTCAGTGAAAAATTAAGAACAGAGAAAATCAAAATATAGCATAATTCAAAATACAGCATTTACCAACTATAATTCAATAATCTCCAAGTACTACTCCACCCCTGGACATTATAATTCATTTAGTCAATCCCAAAGACCCTCTTCTAAGTACTACTCCACCCCTAGACTATTCATTTAGTCACCCACAAAGCCCCTCTTCTCAAAGGGAGCTTAGTTTCCAATCATAAGTAAAGTACATTCATTTGTTCCATCACAGAGCACAAAAAAAACAAAAGTTCCCAACCCTTTGATCACTATGGAATCTACTCCAGAGTTACAACAAGCTTAAGCACAGCATTTAATACCTCAAAGGAGGTCTTTTCTTCATCTTGACCAGAGGCAAGTTCTCAGCAATCTTTGTTCCTGGGGAGACAAAGCTTAGCAAGGCCACAAGATACATTTCCAGTGTCTTCATTAATTCATTCTCTGTCTGCAGAACATTTCTAGGACACCTGAAAATATTAGCAAATCCCTCTTGCAGGATTTCTGTAAACATACAACAAGAAAATCCTTCTTCAGGGCTTCTGAACCAACAGCAAGGTTCTAGGACCTCTGCAACAACAGCATTGGCCTTCACCAGTGGGCACAATTCACTCTCCATCTTCAGAACAGTCTCAGGAGCTCTGAACCAACAGCCAGGTTCCAGGACCTCTGCAACAACGGGACTGTCTTTCACCAGTGAACAAATCTGGCTAAACAACATCAAAACAGACAGACAAAGTACCAGCATAACAGCCATGTCTCCTCAGTCCTTGGCAGTTCTGCGTAGCAGCTCTCAAAAGTCCTGGGCAATTCAAACTGGCCCTCAGCAATCCTCTCTGTCTCTCTCTGCCTCCAAGATGCTGCTTCCAAAAAGTTCTTCTGCCTCTCTCTTTTCTTGTGGCTCTTTAAATTTATGTCACCAGCTCCTCCCAGTTCACCACTTTCTTTTCACATCAACAAGTCCATCCCACAAATGGGATTCACAGGCTCTGGGTTTTAACACAATCAGTTTGAAAACCAAGCCAATACAGGGGTAACTTTAAATTCCATTACTATTACAGACTATAACCCATGAAGAAGATTCTGGGACATGGTGCAGTAGGTTAGAATATCCCAAGTTCTCAATGTTTCCACACACACACACACACACACACACACACACACACACACACACAAAAGAGATGAAACAGCATCTCAGGATAAACATAGAGTGTTAAAAATAAAGAAGTGTAAGGGCAGAAATAGGGTCCTTCTGTGACAATTGGAGATGATGTGAACAAAAATACCAGGAGAAGTTCCCTGTGAATACTAAACACCTCCAGACTAGGTCCTAGGACTAAGGTTAGTTGCCTTTACCCCAACAGGAGCTTTAGCTATTGGTACACTAAGGAAATTAAGCAACCGAGCCAGGGAAGTTCATGGGAACCTCCACTAACAAGGAATGCCAGACCCAGCTGTGCTGTGGAGTTGTGTCCAGGGAAAGAATGGAGCAGATCATGCTCTGTGAATAGAGAAGCTTTGGAATAGTGACAATGATGGCTATGGGCACTTATAGGAAGCTGGTGGTCTTGGTTTTGGTTCCAAAATAGTTGGGAGAAGCAAAGGAGGATCTGACTTCAGAGGCACTATCCCCATACCCCAGTATAAGAGGTGATGACAAAAATTATTCTACTACAAATGAAAACAGTATCCAACCATAGAGAGTTAACATGGGAATAGAGAAGACCAAGGCTTTTCTTTAGAGGATATGGAAATTAACAAACAAAAATACCTTCTGCCCCAAAGAGTAATATCAAATAATCACCTATCCAAAAGAATACATAAAAGAACTTTAAAAAAAGGCTTTTAAAATAAAATTTAGAGACTAAGGAAAATTAAAATAAATAAACAAATGAACTAATGCTTAGATGGATGGATGGACAAATAAATTGATAGATAAATAAATAAAAAGTAGCAATCCAAGAAAAAACAAGATCATAAAAAGAAAGTAAATCAATTAGAAAAGGAGATCCAGAATATTAAGGAAAGAAATGATTCCTTGAAAATCAGAATTGAGACCAAGAAATAATAAAATAAAATATAAAGAAGGAAAAAATAACAGAGAATATGAAACATCTCATAAGGGAAAAAAAAACCCTGATCTAGACTACAGAGCAAGAAAAGAAAACATTATCAGACTACCTGAAAAGTATAATCAAAGAATTAATTTTGATACAATAATAGAATAATTATAGAATGAGTCATTAGAAAAAGAGGGGAAAGTGGAAATACAAAAATCCACAATTCACCATCAGAAAGAGGACCTATGAGGAAAACCCACAGGAATATTATTTATTTATGGACAAATTTCTTATTATGTATTTAAGTTTTAAGGAAATAAAAAAGAAAAATAGGAGAAAAAAATAATAAAGTCTATAGTATATGAGCCCTAATTATCATATTTTCCATTAATCAGTCAATATGAATTCTTTAACTCAAAGCATTTACTGAAGAGAAGGCAAAGAAAGGAGAGCAAAGCCAAGAAGCTGGAGTAAAATCAAAGATTTACTTGAGATCATCCCCAATCCCAACAGATACCTGCAAGAAGTGACTGAACAAATTCTAGAGCTACATAATTCAAAAAATAATAGAGACAAAGACATTTCTGGCCCAAGACAGCCTGGAAGGTTGACAGGAAAGGTGTACTTTACAGGGCTAGGAGTGGCATGTAGTCTGGCATGGGCAGCACTTGCACAGATAGGGCCTGATCAGGGCTCAGGGAACTGAATCACGGGCAGTTTCCAGACTTTTTGACCCATAAATGCCAAAGACAGCATAGAAGGTCAGTGGGAAAACTGTGTTTGACCTGGTTGAAAGAGGAGTTCATTCAGGCTGAGGTCCTGCTTTAGCCCCAAGTAGAGGTGGCAGCAGCAGAAGCAGGAGCAGCAATAGCAGCAGTGGATGCTTCTGGAACTCAATTGCCTCTTGAAAGAGATCCCAAAAGGAAAACTTCTAGGAATATTGTAGCCAAATTTCAGAATTCCCAGCTGAAGGAGAACATATTGCAAGCAGCCAGAAAGAAGCAAGCTGAGTATTGTGGAAATACAATAGGTATAACACAAGATCTAGAAGCTTCTACATTAAGGCATCCAAAGAATCACCAAAGACTGTGGGTGATTGAGTGGCTGATACAAAGTCACTGAATCCGGGGTCAGAAACATCCACACCCAATGCCACTGGAAGCAGAGTCCTACCTTGAAAAAGAGTTAGAAAGTCAAGTATTTGGCTGGGGATATGAACAAACACTGCAAAAAAGAAATCAGACTATAGAAACTTACTTTGGTGGCAATGAAGATCAAAACATACAATCAGAAGAAGTAACAAAATAAAAGCTATTACATTAAAAGCCTGGAAGAAAAATATGAATTGGTCATAGGTCATGGAAGAGTGCATAAAGGATTTTAAAAATCAAGTAAGAGAAGTAGAAGAACAATTGGGAAGAGAAATGAGTGATGCAAGAAAATCATAAAACAAAAAATGAGTCAACAACTTTCTAAAAGAAACTCAAAAAAATTACTAAATAAAATAACACCTTAAAAAAATTGACTAACCAGGGTGTCTAGGTGGCACAGTGAATAGAGCACTGGCCCTTGATTCAAGAGGAACTGAGTTCAAATTTGGCTTCTGACACTTAGCAATTACTAGCCATGTGAATTTGGGCAGGTCACTTAAACCCAATTGCCCTGACTTCCCCCCTCCAAAAAACAAACAAATAAAAAAAATAGACTAAGCCAAATGGCAAAAGAGGTTCCAAAAATGAATGAGAAGAAGAATGCTTTAAAAACAGAATTGGCCAAATGGAAAAGGAGGTAAAAAAGCTCACTGAAGAAAATAATACCTTCAAAATTAGAATGGAGCAAATGGAAGCTAATTACTTTATGAGAAATCAAATAATTATAAAACACAATGAAAATAAAGAAAAGAAATAGAAGATGATGGAAAATATCTCATAGGAAATACCACTGACCTGGATAGTACATCCAGGATAGATAGCTTAAAATTTATTGGACTACCTGAAAGCCATAGTAAAAAAAAAGAGCCTAGACATCAACTTTCAAGAAATTATCACGTAGGGTAAAAGAGAAATTGAAAGAATCCACCATTGCCTCTTGAAAGAGATCCCAAAAGGAAAACTCCTAGGAATATTGTAGTCAAATTTCAAAGTTCCCAGCTGAAGGAGAACATATTGCAAGCAGTCAGAAAGAAACAATTTGAGTATTGTGATAATACAATAAGGATAACACAAGATCTAGAAGCTTCTACATTAAGGGATCCAAAGACTTGGAATAAGATATTCTGGAGGTCAAAGGAGCTAGGATTAAAACTGGTAATCACCTACACAGCAAAACTTAGCATAATACTTCAGGGGAAAATATGGATATTCAATAAATAGAGGACTTTCAAGAATTCTTGGTGAAAAGACCAGAGTTGAATAGATAATTTGACTTTCCAATGTAAGAATCAAGAGAAGCATGAAAAGGCAAACAGGAAAGGGAAATCATAAGGTACTTATTAAAGTTGAACTGTTGATATCTCTACATGGAAAGATGATATATGCAACTCATGAGACCTTTGTCATTATTAGGGTAGATGGAGGTAAGAGAGACAGAGAGAGAGAGAGACAGAGAGAGAGACAGAGAGAGAGAGACAGAGAGAGAGAGACAGAGAGAGAGAGAGAGAGAGAGAGAGACAGAGAGAGAGAGAGAGACAT
>NW_027185793.1:8384144-8423747 GCF_028583685.1 Petaurus breviceps papuanus
ATAGAGAGAGAGAGAGAGAGAGAGAGAGAGAGAGAAAGAGAGAGAGAGAGAGAGAGAAATGGCACAGGGTGAGTTGGGTAAGAAGGAATATTATCTAAAAAAAAATTAAGGGGTGAAAGAGGAATACATTAGGAGAAGGAGAAAGAGAGAGAGAGAGATAGAATAGGGTAAATTATCTCACATAAAAGAGGCAAGAAAAAGCTTTAATAATGTAGGGGATGAGAAGGGGAGGTACAAGGGAATAAGTGCACCTTAATGTCATCAGATTTAGCTTAAGGAGGGAATAATATACAAACTCAATTGGATGTCTTACCCTATAGGAAATTAAGGGGGAAGGGAATAAGGGAGTGGGGGGGAGAAAATAGAAGGGAGGGCAGATTGGGGTGGGGGTAGTCAGAAGCAAATCCTTTTAAAAAGTGACAAGGTCAAAGAAGAAAACAGAATAAGTGGGTGGCAGTCACAACATGACTATTATGGAAGTGTTTTGCATAACAATGTATGTATAACCTATAGTAAATTCCTTGCCTTCTCAATGAGGGACAGTGAGGAGGGAAGATGGGAGAGAATTTGGAAATCAAAAATTAAAAAACAAGTGTTAGATATTGTTTTTACATACAACTGGTAATAAGATATAATAGGCGATGGGGTATAAAAATGTATCTTGCCCTACAAGAAAGTATGGGGGAAGGAATAAAGGGGGGGGGAGGGATGATAAAAGGGAGAGTAGACAGGGGAAAAAGGTAATCAGAATGCATGTCATCTTGGGTTGAGAGGGAGAGGAGAGATGGGGAAAAATTTAGAACTCAAAATCTTGTGGAAATAAATGTTGAAAACTAAAAATTAATTAATTAATTATTTTATAAAAGAGAAGGCAAAGAAAGAATAATAATAATCTCTCACCATAAATCAAGAGGTCACTCTCCCACCATAAATTTTAAGGGTAACAAGATACATGTAGCATTTGTCCAGTGAAACCAATAACTCAGGACCTGTGGGCCTTAATATACTTTTTTCTTTATTTTGAATTATCCTTAATAAGTTCCTGTCTGTTAATAGCATCAGAGAGGATGAGTGTCTCTGATGCTTACTGGACAGCACTATGGATATACCAGAACAGCTTCACACAGGGTGTGTTATCTAAGCTTGATTGCTTTATCTACTGGATTTCAACTTTGCTATTCCTCTACTATGGGGCAGCTAAGTAATACAGTTGATAGAGCACTGGACCTAAAGTCAAGAAAATTCATCTTTCTAAGCTTAAATCAGATGTGACACTTACTGGGTGTGTGGTTCTGGGCAAGTCACTTAACCCTATTTTGCACAGTTTCCTTATCTGTATAATGATCTGGAGAAGAAAATGACAAACCTCTTTAGTTTCTTTTCCAAGGAAATCACAAATGTGGTCATGAAGAATTGGACATGACTGAACAAGAATAACAACACTGAATAACTATGCTGGGCTCTTATTTTGCTCAGTTAGTCCTATTCATACTGCTCTAGGCTTTTCTACTTCCAATTTCAATCTCAAACAATACTATAAGTTGTGTTAGTTTTGCACTCTTTTGGAAAGGACCAAGACCCATTAATCTAGAATTGTCAGAAGCCTCTAGTCTTCCTCCCTAAAGTGAATTTTGAGGCTTTTCTTCCTCAGCAAGATCCTGATACAGATGGCAGTATAGAGTTTTACCTTTCTTCTTCATTTGACAGTAAGTGACAGTAAGGTGAAGTGTGGTCTATTTTTTTTTTTATCAGCAAGTTCTTCCCAACAGATGAAGTCCAATTTGCCTTACTTCCACCCATCTTTTGACCATCTATTCTTACTAGATCACAAATCGTTCCTTATCTTGACATCATTCTAGCTTATGATAAACAATGAAATTCTCATTTCTAGAGAGTGAACCACAGTCAGACAAAATACAATTGTCCAATAATCATAAATTAGTTTAGAGGTTTAGAGTTCCCCAGTTATAAACTTGAATATGCTATAGTCTGTCAGGCACATGAATAATTTAAACATAGAAAACTGAGTCAAATTTTTCCTAGCATTTACTCTAAAGATCTTCTGTCACCTTCAAGTGAGCAACTGAAACAAAGAAACCTGAGGCATTATTTCTCTTGGATAGATATCCTGGGTGTCTGTATTTACTCACTGAGGGATTCTGAATCCACGAACTATTTTATAATTATTAAACAAATGAACTTTCCTTGATTATAATTCAAGTGACAGAGATGAGAATCTGGTTATTTATCATTAGCTAGAATAATGTTTCTCAAAATGAAGAGCTATTGTGCCAGTATCACATTTTTATTTTTATTTTGTCTTTGCAACTATCAATCATTAAAATACTCAAAATCTGAAATGGGGGCCTCTTAGAAATAAATACCTTACATCTCCTACTAGATAATATCTTTCATTAAAGAAATAGTAGCTGAAGTTTAAAATGGGAAAAGGAAGGTCTTTATAAACCCTACAACAAAGACACTCTATAAATATATGTTGAATGAGAGAATGAATGAATGAGTTGAGCAACAAGTTTAATTACCTTATTTCTAAACTGATAGCTGATTAAAGCAGCAAACCAAATTGACACAGAATGAGGAAATTCCTGGCATCAATCCAAATGACAGTCAGAAAAATGATAGCTAACAGACTGACACTAAGATTGGAAAAGAAAAAGAAAAAGCAGATGCAGAATTGTATATTTTTGGGGACAGAACAATAATATTTGCTTATTATAATAAGCCTGTTAGATAAAGAAAAGATTAATCCACAGATTCTTGATCTGTCTTCTATTTAAGATGGAAGATAAATATAGAATATATTTCAAAAAAATTTTCCATCATTATTGTTCTTTTTTTCCCTTAATTTAAAAATCTAGTTATCTGGAACACCTCAGTCTTTAAAGTTAGATATAAAGGGAGTGTCAAGTTGCCAAACCTACTTTATTACCCTATTTCTGCCATTTACAATCTAGGTGACTTTGGGAAATTTATTTAACCTCTCTGGATCTTAGCTTCTTGTCTGAAAACACAGCTAAGATTTTTTTTTTAATTTTGATTTACTTTAAGATATCATCAAATCATAACCTTGGGAAAATTTTGTCACTTTCTTGTACTATTGTGCAAGATTATTAAATGAAAATAAAAATTTAACAAATAAAATTGTAGAAATAGAAAAAAATAGTGGAACTTCAGGACTGAAGCAAATTTTTAAAAGCTAATTTAAAAAATAGGGACATTGGAACATTCAGGAGAGCAGGAATCTGAATGATTCATTTATTCTTAGAGAGGCAGGAGAACTACAAAAGACCTTCACAGATGAGCACAAAAGGATTCTGAATTTCTGGTTTTGATTTGCCACCAAATAAAACTGAGAAGAGATGCAGGTTAGAAAGTGGAGGGGGGAAGGAAACGGGGGGATTGAGATTGGACACTGACAAAGCATATGCAGGGAAAACCCCTGTATTAAAAGGAATCTGGCTTAAAATCTCCTTTCCTTCCTCAATTACTAAGAAAATTCCATGTGGGCCCTGTATCTTAAATGATGACCTTGGGCTAAATGTCTTCTAAAATTCCTTCAAATTCTATATATATGATACAATAAATTATGACCCTATCTTTTACAAGTGTACTTTCTACATTTGGGGCATCTAGGTAGTATAGTAGATTGAGTGACAGGCTTGAAGTCAAGAAGACTCATCTTCCTGAGTACAAATCAGGTCTCAGATACTTCCTAGCTGTGTGACCCTGAGTATATCACTTAACCACGTTTGCTTCAGTTCCTCGTCTGTAAAATGGGTTGAAGAAGAAAATGACAAACCACTTCAAGTATCTTTGCCAAAACAAGAACAAAACACAACAAATGGAATCATGAAGCATATGACACAACAAAACCATTTGCTTTAGTAATATTCTTCATGATACTCTGAAAAAACGATTTCAAAAGGAGATAATTATGTGATAATGATTATATATAATTATAACATATTTCTGAAAATATAATCTACAAAAATAAACAAATATTTCATAATCCCCTGAGTCTTGAAATACTAAAATCACCTAAAATGAGTAATTATGGAGACAATTCAAACTCTCTTCAGTTCAATGATAATAGCTTTGGAAACCTGCAATTAGCATTCTTGATAGAAAAGAATTTCAAGGAACATTTTCTCTTTAGCCCATTCCCACGTTCGAAGGTTTCTTTTTCCAATGACAAATTTCAGTGGTCATTTCTGTCTTCCCTAAAATGAATGCTTCTGCATGTTACTATATATATTGTTTCTTTTCCTGTATATTTTCTTAAGTGTTTGTTACTTTAGTCCAGGCAATTTATACTATGTACATACAAAGAGACAGGAAAAATGAAGGTATAGTGTGACTTCATTCTGTCATTTAGCATTTAAATACTCAGGTGAAAAGACAATATAACATTTTAGACATGGTATTACAATCATTATATAATGTAAAATGTTATAATTCGCTATCATTACATAATTATGATTATATAACATACCAATGCATTTTGTATATATTCTCAAATTCATTTTATACTCATCTATATTCAAACTGTATGTTGTTGTCAAGCTTAATGATGTCAGAAGCATTGTTCCTTTTTTAAATAATATTTTATTTTTTCCCTAACTACATGTAAAGACAGTTTTTAAAATTCAGCTTTTTTTTTTTTTTTTTTTTTTTTGCTTCTTGGAGTACTATTGGGGTTAAGTAACTTGCCCAAGATCACACAGCTAGTTTTGTGTTAAGTGTCTGAGATTTGATTTTAACTCAGGTCCTCCTGAATCCAGGGCTGGTGCTGTATTCAATGTGCCATGTAGGAGCCCCAAAATTCAGCTTTTCTTTTAGTTTTGAGTTCCACATTATTTTTTCCCTTCTTCATTTATGCCACCCATCCTTGAGATGGCAAAAATCTGATCTATGTGTGTAAACATGCAAAACATCATTCTGTATTAGTTATTTTCTGAAGAAATCTCAAACAAAAAGAAAAGAAAGTAAAAGATAGTATGCTTCAATCTGCATTCATATAACATCAGTTCTTTCTATGGAGGCATATTACATTTTTTTCATGAGTCCTTTGCGATCATCCTTTTCCCATTTGCATGATCTCTTTGGGATACAGCCCTAGTGGTCGTATTGCTAGATCACAGGCTATGCACAGTTTTATATCTCTTTGGATACAGTTCCAAATTACTCTTCAGAATAGTTAAATCAGTTTACAATTCTACCAACAATGAAGAATGGTTTCTTTACATGAAATGAGAGATTGATTGAAAAGAATTTGAAAATTTTATTTCTTCTAAAGGTTCAAAGGAATTAATATTACTTTAAATTTTGAATTATTCTTTTAGTTCTAATTAGAAAGTTTCTCTGCCCTCTAACATCCTTATCCCTTCAATGAGAAATGAGAGGGAAAAAAAAACCCAAGCCACTTAAGAAGCATGCTTACTCAAACAAAACAAATTCCTGCGTTGGTAAAATACAAAACTGTTTGCTTTATTCTATACCCTGAGTCCATAAGCTTTTTTTTTTTTTTTTACAAGGATGAGTTTCATGATTCGTCATAGGTTCTCTGGAATTATGGTTAGTTGGTTATCACATTGATCAGAAGTCTTACGGTTTTTGAAGTTGATCTTCTTAGGTTTCTCTGAAACAATTCCCTTTTGTCCTTTCTTATAGATCACTAACATTACTTTATTGCTGTATAGCATAATTTGTTTAGCTATTCCTCTCCTTATTTCGAAATCTTTTTCACTATAAAAAACATTGGCTATAAATATTACTCAGTATATGTATCCCATTCGTCTTTCATTAGTCCCTTTTGAGTATAGATCTTAGTGACACTTGGAAGCATTGCTCCAAATTGTTTTCCAAAGTGGTTGGACCAGTTCACAGCTTCACCTCATATTGTTCTTTAAAACTCAATGTTACTTTTACATTATATTTTGTATGAGAATAGAATATCTTTTAAAATGAATAGACTAAAATTCCATTCCACTCTGAACTTTCAACTTTTTTATTCAATAATTATTTTTTTGAAGTTGAAACTACAAAAACAATCAGAGAAACGAATCCCCAGATAATGTATTATAGTTTCAGAAATTCCATAAAGGTAAAAGACAATGAGCAACTTTTAAAAATATTGTATAGTTATAGGAAAAAAGTGGGCACTGAATAAGTTTTTGTTGGTTGATTGAGATGAAAAAAAAAATGGAGCACCATATATCTATTTTATTGAAATAAAAATTATTATCCCTAAAATTAAGTGTATATCTAATTTCTTTCTTTTCTCTTTAAAAGCTTTGTTTTAGGTGTCATTAAAATAACTTATCATTATATATTTCAAAAGTACCTCTCTTTCAAGCATACTGATGTAATTTCCTTTTATTAAGTGAGGTATAAATTTGGTATGACTCATGGGTGGGAGGGAAAGTGATTTTTTTTCTAATAAATGCCCTAGTCATAGTGATATACCCCCATATGGTTTTAAAGAGGTCAATTGCAAGGCAATGATTAATTGCAATAACTCCAGTGAGTTGTTCTTCTGGATGACATCATCATACCAAGTCTTCAACTTATTGTACAGATACACAGACAAAAATCTGATTCACAGAAGATAGAAGAAACATATGGTGAATTTTATTAGCCTTCTGAGGCAACTTGAAAATCCCAGGGCCTTTTGTGATTGCTTTCCTTCCCATTATATACAAACCATTATAGAAACAACGTTCATGGTAAGTGAGTGATGAAGAAGATGAAGATTATTCTTGCATGCAAAAGGTATATTATGCAGTTGGATTGTGGTACCATACTGAGAGGAAAACTCAGACAATAAATGCCAGAAAGCATGTGATCTGTAGGGGGGCATGAGTAATGTGCTGGTAAAGTGCTCCAAAGTGAAAAATCAAAGTAAGTAGATAAAAGCAGGTATTGGTCTGAGATTTTTTAATCAGCCGCCATAAGCAAAATTCCCACAGGAATGATAAATCTGTGGAAATTCTATAGCACATTGGGAGCACTGCAGTCAATGGGGTCAATGTTTATGTTAACTATGGTGGAAATGATTGAATATTCACCTTTTGCCACAGCAAATAAATCACAATTTGGAGGGAACAGTTATTTTATTAAAGACTATACTAAATTAATATTAAATACATTCTTCCTTAATAAATATTAAATATATTCATAAGATGAATTTTAAAAAATCAGTTCCTAAATCATGTTTTAGGTGAAATTGATATAAATATTAGTTGCCCATTCATGTATGCACTTAAAATCCAAAATATTAATACTATTTTTTTAATGAACTTGACAGGTATATGATTGAGTCTTTTCAAGAAGTTGCTTTCTGGGTTCAGTGGTCTTGAGGATGTACTATATAATTATGTAGTCACTTGAAGTAGAAATAAGAAATCTTCTGGACTAAAATTATTGTAAGCCTAAACGTTCCTGGGAGGAGCTAGAAACTGGCCTAAGGAAGGCCATTTAATTTCCCTTTAGAGGTCTGTGACAGTGATTACAATTTTCTCAGTAGAAAATTTTGTTAGGAGATAGTAGGCCCAATTGCATTAACAGATATAATGGATAATATAGGTTAGAAAAGAAAGAAAAATGGGAATCTGCCTAAAATATGCCTGCTCCAGATTTGGCAGGGTCTTCCATCAATGCCATTGTACCAAGTCATGGTATCAAAATCACTGGAGTGATCATAAAATTAAAAAAGGATGTGGTATGATTCCATGACCTTCCTTGCCCAACTTTGGAGGTAGAATCAAGCAATTGAAGGTCATTTAGGTATATTAGAGTGGAGTGGGAACAAGAAATGCACACATCTACCATGCAAATTGAAGTTTTCAGGACATCATTTGAAACAAATTAATAGTCACCTTCCTCTAGTTCAATACTAAGCCCTCTTCCTTTTCAACAGAAATTTTTGTTTGTTCCTTTTTTGTATGCTTGTTTTTTTTTGTTTTCCTGCTTACTTAAGTCTCTTAGACTTCAGTACCCCCAAGGAAAAGCATTCTACCCTTTTGGTTTATTTTTGTGTTGATTCAGACCATATTGTTCTCTTAGGGAGGGGATTGTTAATTTCCCACTGTCCTGTAGGCTATCATATAGAATATGAGAGAACAAGTTAACCATTATCCATTATTGAAGATTTATGTGGGAACAAATAATATCATTTAACAGAATTGAAAAAATATGTATAGAAATTATGATGTCTCTCAGTGACTTAAAATTTGATCATTTGGGACATAAATTATATGCATATTAGTGACAGATTAAGGGATTTAGAAAAGGTCACATATCAAAAATGATGATTATTTTTTTCTAGCTACCACATTTTAGGGAGGTTATTGATAATCTGGAGAGCCAGCAGAGTAGGGTTGTCAGTATAATAAGAGTCAAATAAGTCAAAGGAACTATTGAAGAAAAGTCTCAAGGAGGTATATGAAATATGTTGTCAAGTGTTTGAAATATTGTTGAATGAAAGAGTAGCTAGCTTCACTCTTCTCAGTAATGGTTAGATGTTGTAGAGACAAATTAAAATTACATTTAAGAATAGCTTCCAGACAATGTAGAGCTTTAAAAAAATTAATATTAGAATGGTTTAAGCATGACATTCAACAAAATAAATATTCCCTACTCAATAAAATATAGTGTATTTCTATTACTTCTAGGAGCAAATATAATTTTATCTTGACATTTAACCTCAATACAACCTGGTTCCTTCCTTTACTTGCAGTCTTCATACATATTACTTTTCTCTATGTTCTCTATAGTCCAACCATACTTAATAGTCAATAAATATTTATTAATCAGCTATCATGGAACAACCATTATTCTAAGTGCTAGGAAAACTAATACAGCAAAAGAAAAATAGTACCTACTATCAAGCAATTTATAATCCAATGAGGGAAAACAGAAACAAAAGAAAGTTGAAAAGGGGAAGAAAGAGAAAGGCACTCAGCTGAGAGCATGGTGAAGAAGTGAAAGAAGTCCCAAATTAGTGCAGCCAGTGAGGTTATAGATATCTAAAATTATTTTTGACAAGCAAGATCAAATAAGTCCAAAAGGAATGTAGTGGGACTGAGGAGAAGAAGAAGACTGAACATTTTATTGACTATAGGTATTGATCCACTTTCTATTCTTTATACGAAATACCCCGCCTCTGATCTCTTTGCCTTCATTACCAGCTATCCTCCTCTTTGGAATGCTCTTCTTCTGCACATCTGTATCTTAGAATACCTGATTTCCTGGAAGGCTCTGCTCAAATGACATTTCCTGTAGGAGAGTTCTGCTTTTCCTTTCCTTCCTTCATTCCCTTTCCCTTTATCTAGCTCTGAGTGACCTCTACTGTAAAGTTATATTGCATTTACTTTGCACATATCTTTTAATTACTTATGTATGTACATATTATCTCCACCATTAGAATGTAGTTACTAGAGGGCAGTGACTACTTTTATGTTTTTTTCTTTGCATAGACAGCATTTCACCCAGTGCCTGTGACATTATAAGCAATTAAGAATATTTGTTTCCTGACTAGCTAAAGTCCATCTTCACATGTCCTACAAGCAACAAAAGAGAACATTGTAAGAAATTATCTCCAATCTTTTTTCTTTTGATGCTTTATTAACTTCCGATTTACAACATTCATTTCTGCAAGATTTTGAGTTGCAAATTTTCTCCCCATTTTTCCCCTACCCACCACCCCAAAATAGCAGTCCCACAGGATAACCAATCTGCTCCAATCTGCTCTCTCCCATATTTTCTCCAATACCCCTTTCGACTTTTCCAGTGGATCTCTATGACCCAGTGCCTGCATATATTGCTTCCCAATTAAAACAGTATTAATGATAGTATATATATATATATATATATATACACATATATATATACATATATATATATATATATACACATATATATATACATATATATATAAACATTTGATTTTAAAACTTTGAATTCCAGATTCATTCCCTTCCTCCATTGTCACCAACACTTACTGGGAAGATAAGCAGTTCGATATAGGTTGTACATGTGTGGCTAATGCAAAACAATAACATAGTAGATATATTGTAAAAGACTGACTATATTTCCTTCCCTCCTATCCCACCTCCCACTTGTTCTATTCTCTACTTTGATCCTGTCCCTTTTCAAAAGTGGGTGCTTCCAACTTCCCTCCCCCCCAGCCTGCCCTCCCTTCCATCATCCTCCCTCTCATCCCCTTCCCCCCACTCTCCTGTAGGGTGAGATGCCCAATTTAGTGTGTATTTTATTCCCTCCCTGAGCAAAATTCAATGGGAATAAGGTTGACCTGTTCCCTTTTGCCTTCTTATTCTTCCCCTCCATTGTGAACATTTTCCCTTGCTTCTTCTATATGAGATAGTTTGCCCCATTCTGTCTCTCCCAGGTTCCTCTCTCATTATATCCCGCTCTTGGCTCATAATTTCACGTTTTAAGTATAATCCCTTCCTGTTAAATTGGTCCTGTGCCATCTATCTATGTATACCTATAAACATATACCCATAAACCCTTATATATAGACATATATATTTTTATTCCCTTCAACTACTGAAAAAGGTTTCATAAGTTACAATTATTGCTTTTTAATGTAGGAATGTTAATAGTTCAACTTTGATAAGTTCCTTATGATTTCTTTTCCCTGTTTACCTTCTCATGCTTCTCTTGCTTCTTGTATCTCAATGTTAAATTTTCTATACAACTCTGGTTTTTTCAACAAGAATGCTTGAAAGTCTTTTATTCCACTAAATAACCATTTTTTCCCCTAGAAACATGATACTCAGTTTTGCTGGGTAGGTAACTCTTGGTTTTAATCCCAGGTCCTTTGACTTCCGGAATATCATATTCCAAGCCCTTTGATTGCTCAGTATAGAACCTGCCAAAACCTGGGTTATCCTGATTGTGTTTCCACATTTTCAAATTGTTTCTTCCTGGCTCCTTGTAATATTCTCTCCTTAATCTGGGAATTCCAGAACCTCCCTATAATATTCTTAGGAGGTTTCTTTTTGGGATCTTTTCCAGGAGGTGACTGGTTGATTTTTCCAACCGCTATTTTGCCCTCTGGTACTGAAACATCAGGGCAGTTTTCTTTGAGCACTTCCTGGAGGATCATTTCTAGGTTCTTACTTTGATCATGGCTTTCAGGTAGTCCAATAATTTTTAAATTATCTCTCCTGGATCTATTTTCCAGGTCAGTGGTTTTTCCCATGAGATATTTCACATTGCCTTCTATTCTTTCATTTATTTGGATCTGTTTGAAAGCATCTTGATTTCTCATAAAGTCATTAGCTTCCATTTTGCTCCAATCTAATTCTGAAGCAATGATTCTACTCATTGAGCTTTTGAGATTCTTTTTCCATCTGGAAAATTTGGTTTTTTAAGCCATTCTTCTCCTTATTGCCTTTTTGAGCCATTTGAGTTAGTCTATTTTTTAAGGTGTTATATTCCTCAGTCAGGCTGTTGACTCTCATTTCATAATTTTCTTGCATTGTTCACATTTCTCTTCCCAATTTTTCCTTCACTTCTCTTATCTGCTTCTTAAGGTCCTCTATGGCCTGTAACCAGCTCGTATTTTTGTTTGAAGCTTTTGGTGCAGTAGTTCTGCCTTCACTGTCTTCCTCCTGTTCCATGCTTTACTCCTTTTTGTCCCCAAAACAGGAGTCTAATGTTGGAATCTTCTGTCTGCTTTGTTTCCTTTGCCTGGTCATGTGACCCCTCAGTCACTTTACTCCTGGGCTTTTTGCCACAGTAGGACTCTGCCACCAGACAGGGGAGCTTTCGTCCCAAACGCTGGGGTTTTCTCAGGTGCCAGAAGTATTAGATGGGTGCACTCTCTGAGGCCTCCCCATGCTCTGGCAAGCTCGACACACACCCCAGGACCTCTACCCTAGATTGCAATTCAGATCCAAGCAGGTTAAAACAAGTGTGATTACCCCTCAGACTGGTGCTTGGTCCCCCTACACTCGGCAGGCCAGGAGCTGAAGGTGCCACATGGTGCTGTCTGGTTGTGCTGGGCATCTCAGCAGCTTCCCGCCCCAGGGGCAAAAGCCACACAATCCCACTTACTGTGTCCCAAAATCCAGACTGCACTGACCTTTCATTTTGTCCTTTGCGTTTATGTGTTGATAAATCTGGAAAAGGCCACAGCTGGGGCTGATCTGGAGTCCCTCCACCCAGCTGCTTGTCAGGCCTGCCCTGGGGTTAAAGCCTTGGCATGGGGCTTGCCTTGGTTCCCAGGGTTGTGCCCAGCGGGAGATTAGCTTCTCTGTGTCATTTTGTGGGTTCTGCATCTCAAAAGTTTGTTCAGAGTCCCCTTTTTACGTGGATTGGGGAAGGCAGAAACAGGAGCAGCTGGGAGGTCCTGTTTCTATTCCGCCATCTTGACTCCACCCCCTCCAATCTTTTTTGATGGTTATACAGTAAACTTTGGAGGCATCTAGGTTGCACAATGCATAGGGCACCTGATCTGGAGTCAGGAAGAACAGAATTCAAATCCAGGCTCAGATGTTTACCAGCTGTGTCACCCTAAGCATGTTACATAACTTCTGTCTGCCTCAGTTTCCTCCACTATAAGATGAGGAAAATAATATTTTATATTCCCTAGGGTTCTTGTGAGGATCAAATGAAATATTTGTAAATCACTTAGCACAATGCCTGGCACATAGTAGTCAACTGACAAATATTTCCTTCCTTCCTTCCTTCTTCTCTCCCTCCCTTTCTTCCTTCCTCTCTTCCTTCCTTTTTATCTTCTTCCCTTCCTTCTTCCTGATTTCCTCCCTTCCTTCCTCCTTTTTTGATGTCTGTATTCCCAGTGTTTTTCCTCCTGAAATATAGCAAGTATGTGAGAAATGCTTTTCAAATGAATGAATCAATGAAAGAAAAGAACAACTTTTCTATTAAGCTGATTAAGAATTAAGGAAATTAAAAAAATTTATTTGGACTCCTTTTATAACTTTCCTAAGTCAAAAATATTTATGCGTTCATTCCTTTATTTTAGAAAACCAGTCAAAATCCTGTCATTGAGAGAGACAACATTTTTAAGGTGGGGAGATGTCTGTGAAGTCTGCTTTAAAATGGTGGCACCTGAGCTGAACCTTGAAAGAAAAGAATTGCAATCTCAGGAAATATAGAGAAAGACTGTGTCAATGTGCAAAGGTGGGAGATGGCAGTATAGAATAAAGGAATAACCATGTTTCTGGTTTGGATATGATATAAAGAGTGTGAAAGATAGGAAAGGAAAATAAGTCTGGAAAAGCTGAAACCAAGTAGTAGAGAAGATTAAATATTGGACTGTGGAGTTTATATTTTACTCTGCAGTAACTGATGGTTTTTGAGCATTCATGGTACTGGACATTTGTTATAATCTACTGGGTCTTAGAGACTCTTAACCTTTTCTAAAAGAAAGTATTTTAAATACAAAGAATAGCACAAATGCTAATGTTAGGTATCATTTTGAAGCATATTTACCTATAATATCTAATTTCTATTGTGCCTGGTTGAAAGTAGAGGTGTGTGTGGGATCCTATACTTAGATTGATATAAAGTAACTTTCTAAATGTATCAAAGCAGAACAAGTCTAAACCAAAAGCAAAACAAAGCCAGAAAGAAAAAGGGAGGGGGAGAAGGGATGCAAGAAGGAAGAAAGAAAAAAGCAGCTGTCATATTTTCTTTGCAAGTAATGCAAAGAAAATTGTTGCTATTTCTGTTGTTCTTATTGTTGCTCAGTCACCTCAGTCATGCTTGACTCTTTATAACCCAATTTGGGATTTTCTTAGCAAAAATACTTTCAGTGGTTTGCCATTTCTTTCTCCATTCATTTTACAGATTATGAACTAAGGCAAATAGGGTTAAGTAGTTTGCCCAGGGTCACACAGCTAGAAAGTGTCTGGGGCCAGATTTTAAATAAGAAAGATGAGTCTTTCTGACTCTAGGCCTAGCACATTAATGACGGAGCCCAGCAAAGAAAATTAGTATAAAGTAAAGCAAAAACTAATTTTAAAATGTTTCCTTTTTGAAACAGTTCATTGTGAAAATTCAGCAATCTGATAGAAATACATTTTAGTTCAATAAATTACAGTAAGTGAAAAACCACTAAATATAGGATTCCTTTTTGACGTCTATGAATTTTTTTTGAAATTTAAATTAAAAACTATATTTTGATATATTTGTATTCTTTTGTAATCCTATGTATGTTTTATGTTGAATTGTGTTTGTATTCCTTTTGTTAAATACTTTCTAATTACATTTATCTGTTTATTTTAGCATTTAAATATATATAGTTCCACTTTTTCTCCCTCCCACCTCTCCCAGATTCATTGAGAAGGCAAGGCATACATCAGCTATGTGTGTGATATCAGGCAATCTTATTTCCATATTAGCCACATTTTAAAAATAGCAAGAAAACGAACGAATTTTTAAAAATCTTTTTTGGAAGGAGGGAAGGTAAGGCAATTAAGGTTAAGTGACTTGCCCAAGGTTGCATAGCTATGAAGTGTTAAGTGTCTGAGTCAAGATTTGACCTCAGGTCTCCTGAATCCAGGGTTGGTGCTTTGTCCACTGTGCCACCTAGCTGCCCTGAAAAGAAACTTTTTAAAAAGTTGTTTCAGTCTTTCCCAGACTTTCTCGCTAGAGGTGGATAATATTTTTCATCATGGGTGTTTTGAAATTATTTCAGATCATTGTCTTGATCAGAGTAGATAAGCCTTCCAGAGATCTTGCTAGAATAGTACTGTTACTATTTGCAACACTGTCCTGATTCTACTCATTTAGTTGGTATCAATTCATAAAAGTAGACCCAGGATTTTTTGAAACCATGCTCCTTTGTCCTTTCTTATTGCACAATAATAATCCAACAAAATCACATACCACAACTTGACCAGGCATTTCTCAATTGATGGGCATCCCCCCAATTTTAAATTATTTGCTACCAGTAAGAGTTGCTATAAATATTCTTTTTGTACAAACAGTTCCTTTTTTCCTTTAATCTCTTTGGGATACAGACAAGTAGCAGTATGAATGAGTCACGAGACATACAAAGATTTGTAATACTTTGGGAATAGATCAAAATTTTTATCCAGAATGGTTGGTTAGGCCAGTTCACTACTCTACCAACAATGCATAAGAGTTCCTATTTTTCCACATACTCTGAAGCACTTAGCATTTTCCTTTTCTGTCATGTTAAGCACTGTAATGGGCATGAAGTATTTATTGTGTACCTAATCTATTCCACTGATGCCCCCTTTATTTATTAGTCAATACTAGATTGTTTGGATGACTATTGCTTTAAAATATAATTGAAATCTAGCACTGCTCTGTCACCTTCACATTTTTTTTCGTTGGTTTCCTTGATAGTCTTGATTTTTGTTCTTCTAGATGAATTTTATTATACTTTTTCCTATCTCTATAAAAATAGGTTTTGGTGCTTTGATTGGTATTGTACTTCATAATTAAATTAATTCCAGTAGAATTGCAATTTTATTATATTTTTCCATTTTTATTACATTTCTCCAATATTTCTCTAATTATTTAGATCTATCTTTATTTGTCTGAAAAATGTTCTATAATTGTGAACTTTGTTCTGAAGGTTCTGTAAGAGGAGAAGGAACCTGTCACTATTACTGAGTTTTCATAGCAGGTAGACTCCCATGTATTTAATATTGTGTGCAATTATTTAAAATGGAATTTATCTTTCTATCTTTTGCTGCTGGGTTTTATTGCTAGTTTATAGAATTGCTGATGATTTATTTGACTCTATTTTACATCCTATAGTTTTGCTAAAGTTGTTAATTCTTTAAAGTAGTTGTGTTTTTTTTTCAGTTGGTTTTCTTGGATTCTCTTAGTATACAATGATATCATCTGTCTAGAGTTATAATTTTCTTTCATCATTGTCTATTTTTATTCAATTTATTATCTTTATTTTACTAAAACACACACATTTATATGTGTATGTACATGTTTGTGTGGATGCATTTCTCATACAATATCGAGTGAGTAGGAAAAATAGACATCCTTGTTTCATGCCTGACCTTATTGGGAAGGCTTCTAGTTTATCCCCATTACAAATATGTTTGGATCGTGGTTTTGATTTACAGCAGTCATTTTAAGAAGGCCTCCACTCTTTCCTATGCTATCTAAATAGGGATAGGTGTTATATTCTCTCAAAAGCTTTTAGGCATCTGTTGATATAATCATATGCTGTTTGTTCTTTTTGTTATTGATGTAATCAATAATGTTTATATTTTTTTCTAATATTGAACCAGCCCAGCATTCCTGGTGTAAATCCCAACACTTTGTAAGTAAGATTTTTGTTGTGTATCGCTATAATTTCCTTATTAATATTTTATTGAAAATGTTTACATCAATATTAATCAGAGTTAAGCATATATTCCATATTCACATGATTTTTTCTTTGATTTTTCTCTATTAGGTTTACTATCCTTGAGGAATTAGGTAAGATTCCTTTTATACTTATTTCTTTCAAATTGTTTATATAGTATATGGGTAAATTTTTCCTTAAATGTTTATTGGAAACCATTTGAAATCAATCTGGTCCTAGGTATTGTTTTTTTGTTTTTGTTTATGACACAGATCTTTTAGGACTTGTTCAATTTCTTTTTCTAATATATGATTATTTAAGTATTCCATTCCCTCTTCTGCTGATCTAGTCAATTTTTGTTTTTGTAAATATTCATCCAGAGGGCAATTAGGGGGTACGATGGATAGAGTACTGTGCTTGATTCAGATGTATCAGGGAGACTCATCTTCCTAAGTTCAAATCCAGACTCACACACATTTTAGCTATGTGAACCTGGGCATACCACTTATTACTGTTTGCCTCAGTTTCCTCATCTATAAAATGAACTGGAAAAAGAAATAGCAATCAGTCTAGTTTGTTTTCCAAGAAAGCCCCACATGGAGTAATGGAGAATCAGACACAGCTGATTCATTCATTTTACTTAAATTTTCAGTTTTAATAGGAAATTATTTTTGAAAGTAATTATTAATGATTGTGTTGATTTCATTTTCATTAATGGTATAGTTAATCTTTTCAAATTTTGATACTGATCATTTTTCCTTCTTTCTTTTTCAGTCATATTAACCTACATTTTGCCTGTTTCATTTTTAGTTCATAAAAGCTCCTATTTTATTTATTATTTCATTTTTTAAGCTCTCAGTTTTAGTCATCTCTCCTTCAATATTCAGAATTTCTATTTAGGTGGTTAATTAGAAATATTCAATATCTTTTAAAGTAATTTAGTTGTATGTCCAATTCACTGTTCTTTCTCTTTTTTCTGATGTGTGTGTGTGTGTGTGTGTGTGTGTGTGTAATGGGAATGTAAATTTTTAAGATCTTCCCTGCCCCTAGGCTAAAGTGCACCTGGAGCCTGGGATGGGAGGCTTGTTTTTCAGTGGATACTTTTTGATTGGGCAGTGAATCAATAAGGTTGTTACATTCTCTGAGCCAGGAGAAGGCTATATAAGCCCTGATGTGTAGCTTTGTTTTGGGGCTTACTTTGAGAAGTATTCTGTGATTTGATCTGGACTATGGGAAGCCATTGTTGAGAACCCCCTGGCTTTGAAAAACCCAGATGTTGATGAAACCCAGATGTTGATTTGGTATGGATGTAATGGTTGGACAGTTTGGAAACTGTCTACTTGATCTGTTTTTCTGTCTTGATAATTCTGTCTGTATATTCTGAAGTTCGGGGTGCTGACCTTTTCCCCCTAAACTAGGTAAACGATACATATTTGAATGATTAAAGTAAGCTTGTTGACCCATTTTGAGTTGCTTTCCTTTATCAAAGCCGATCCAAGAACCTGTGCTGGCAGCCACCGTGGGGACACTTGGGGTGCTTGCTGCTACAGTGTGTGAGTGTGTATATTCCCTCACGTAATGTTTTGGTTGCATCTCACAAATTTTGTTATGTTTTCACATTGTTGTCTTTCTCTTTTGTGAAATTATTGAATGCTTCTATGTTTTGCTCTTTGAACTACTTTTTTTATAATTAGATTAATTATCTTCCAATTAATTTTTAATGTATATTTCCATAGACCTTTTAGTCTATGTATTTTATTGCATTTTGATCTGAAAAGGGTACATTTAAAATTTCTGCTATTCTTCATTTGTGTATTTTTTATGCCCTAACACATAATCAATTTTCATGAAGGTGTCATGTATAGCTGAGGAAATGTATATGCTTCTCTATTCCCATTCAGTTTTCTCCAAAGATTTCTTACATCTATTTTGTTTTTAAAGCAATCGGGGTTAAGTAACTTGCTCAAGGTTACATGGCCAGTTATTTCTGGGTGTGGTGCTGAGTGTCTGAGCCCGGAATTTGATCTCCCGGTCATCCCGACACTGGAGCTGGTGCTCTTACTCGCTGTGCTACCTGGCCGCCCCAACATCTATTTTTTTTTTTTGTTAAGTTCTATTCATGTCCTTAACTTCTTTCTTATTTTTTTATGGTTAGATTTATCTAGTTCTTAGAGTAGAAAGTCAAAGTCCCCCATAAGAACAGATTTACTGTTTAATTCTTTCTATAATTCTTTTCTCTTTTTCTTTAAGAATTTGTATGCTCTGCAATTTGTTGCATATATTTTTAATATTTATATCACTCCATTTAACTTTCTCTGTTTATGTCTTTTAATTAGGTATTTTTTATGTTTGCTTTTGCTTATTCTTTGATTATGATCCTTGGCTTGTTTTTTTTTTTTTTTTTTTTTTTTTTTTGCCTTTTGGAGGGCAATTGAGGTTAAGTAACTTGCCAAGGTTACATGGCTAGTATTTTTGTGTAGGTGTAAAGTGTCTCAGCCCGGAATCGAACTTGGGTCCTCCTGACTCCAGGGCCAGTGCTTTACTCACTGCACCACCTAGCCTCCCCTAGTTTTTTTTTTTTTTTTAGTTCAACATAATAAGCTGTGCTTCAACATCTCTCCCTTTATTTAACTCTATATGTGTCTTTCAGTTACAAGTGTGTTCCTTGTAAACAGCATGTTGTTACATTCTGGATTTTAATCCATTATGTGGTTTATGTTTTTTTTTTCAATGCAATTGGTTTTAAGTAACTGTAGTTTACCTTTTATTGGAAAAATCATCCCATTAACTTTTGCATTTATAGTTACTAGTACACATTTTCCTCCATTCTATTTTCTTCTGTTTATCCTTTTCTCTCATTTAATCCTTCCCCTTCCCAGTATTCTAATCACTGCCTCCCGTAGTCAGCCTTCTCCCTTTTCATCTTCTGCTTTTCTTATCCCCTTCCTAACATATTTCCTTGTTCACTAAGACAGATTTCTATACACAACTGATTGTAGGTATATTTGTGTGTATGCATATATGCATGTATTTCCCTGGGCAATTTTTGACCACAAAAGTAGTTAGTTATAGACAGACAAACAGAAAGGCAAACACAACAAACAGATAACCACTCACCTCCAGAGTCTGACACAGAGATCTAGGTCCAAAGAGCAGAAATGTGATCTTATCGATGTCAGGGGATGGTCTGGACTTTCTCAGCCTTGAGTTCTGAGCTCTGAAAAAATTTCAGATGCCGGCTGCTCAAGGAAGTTAAAGCTGAGGTGCCTTCATTCCCTGAGGCTGAGCGAGGATCTTGGGCCTTGGACAGCAACACAGAATGCTGTCAAATCTCACTAGGGGCTCCAAATGTGGTACTTTACCTTGATTAATGTGAGGAAGATCCAAGTAATAATTTTATAATGGACCCTTTATTAAAAAGCCATGTGAACAGGCCATGTGGCAGGCTGAGACTGTGTAATGCCAAGCAAAGGCAACTTCCCAAGGTTCAAAATACCAGCATAGGTGCTCTCCATTTTATTCAGTGAAAATTAAGAACAGAGAAAATCAAAATATAGCATAATCCAAAATATAGCATTCACCAAGTATAATTCAATAATCTCCAAGTACTACTCCACCCCTCAACATTATAATTCATTTAGTCAACCACAAAGCTCCTCTTCTCAAATGGAGATTAGTTTCCAATAATAGGTAAAGTACATTCATTTGGTCAATCACAGAGCACAAAAAAGTCAAAAGTTCCTACCCCTTCGATCACAATGGAATCTACCCCAGAATTACAAGCTTAAGCACAGCATTTAATATCTAAACAGAGGTCTTTTCTTCATCTTGACCTGAGGCAAGTTCTCAGCAATCTTTGTTCCTGGGGAGACAAAGCTTAGCAAGGCCACAAGATACATTTCCAGTGCCTTCATTAATTCATTCTCTGTCTGCAGAACAGTCTCAGGAGCTCTGAACCAACAGCTAGGTTGCAGAACCTCTGCAACAACAGCACTGTCCTTCATCAGTGGACAGAATTCACTCTCTGTCTGCAGAACAGTCTCAGGAGCTCTGAACCAACAGCAAGGTTCCAGGACCTCTGAAACAACAGCATGGTCCTTCACCAGTGGACAGAATTAACTCTCTGTCTGCAGAACACTCTCAGGAGCTCTGACCAACAGCAAGGTTGAAGAACCTCTGCAACAACAGGACTGTCTTTCACCAGTGAACAAATCTGGGAGAACAAAGTCAAAATAGACAAAGTACTCCTCAGTCCTTGGCAGCTCTGGGTGGCAGCTCTCAAAAGTCCTGGCCAATTCAAACTGGTCTTCAGCAATCATCCCCATCTGTCTCTGCATCCAAGATGCTGCTTCCAAAAAGTTCTTCTCCCTCTCTCTTTGCTTGTGTCTCTCTAAATTTATGTCACCAGCTCCTCCCAGTTCAGCACTCTCTTTTCATATCAACAAGTCCATTGCACAAGTGGGATTCACAAGCTCTGGGTTTTAACACAATCCATCCAAAAACCAAGCCACTACAGGGGGATCTTTAAATTCTCTTACTATTACAGCCAGCACCACCCATGTCTCAGGTACATCAATAGCAGTAGCAGCCAGCAACAGCCTCAATCTGGGGCAGAACCTTAGCTTATAAAATCAGGCAGTATTTAAGAATGTTAGCTTTTACTGGAGTTTCAGCTCAATTTTGTGTTCATTAAAGGATTGAGATCATTTGAAAAAAAATTCATTGAGAATAATAAAGATGAAAAGATAATGAAACAGGATACAAGTGAAATATAAATAGAAGATATATATTATAGATAAACCCAGGTCTTTAAATTTTCACCCTTAGTGTTAAATCTCTGTCTTTCAGTATGGATCAGCAAAAATTCCCTATGGCATATTTTTAGTGAGTTCTAACACAGTATGTGTCAGAGCACATCTTTCTGATACCAGTGTTGGCCCCATGTTCACTGCATGACTCCAGCTCTCATATATATGAATGAGACAAACAAAAATTATAGTACAGATTAAAATGCACATTTCAGCAGGAGTTAGACCATGTTATAAACATTTTTTTAAAAGGATGATACTTCAACTTTCTTCATCTCTTTGGCTTAAATTAGTCTCCATATCCAGTCACAACTTCATAGGTACTGATTTCCATGATACACTAGATAGAACCTTAAAATACCTGTAACTCAACTTTCTGCCTTTCCTGACCTGTTGTAAAGCCATGCATGTGCAGCTTTCCAGAGGACTGCTGCTGTGAACAGCTTCAAAGTTATGATTACACAGCATAGTGAACTCTTTATTTATTCAATAATAAATCAGAGCAAAACATTCAGACAAAACAAAGTACAATTGTGAACAATGTTCTCAACTTAACAACTTAACACTAAAATGGCCACATAGTTTTCTCCAAAGTGGTTACCTAATTTTAAGCAAAGCACATTCATTTAGTCAATCACACAGTCATTAATTCAATCACAAAGTACAAAAGTAAAAATTCTCCACCCCTAAGTCACAGTAAATCATAATCTAAATCAGTCCACAGTATCCAAGTAAAATCTTCTTTCTTGACTCAAAGCTGGCTGTCAACTTCCATGGTTCCTCTTCCATGGTCCCAGCTTCAGCTGTTACCTGGGTTCAAAGGCAGGCATCTCCCAGTTCCCTGTCCATCTCCTTGTCCAGTTCTTCATCCAGTTCCTGTTCCATATTGAAGTTCACAGTGGCCATTCTACCTCAAGGTCTTCACAGTTCCTGCTTCTGGGAAGATAAAGCTTGACAGAGCCACAATAATATACATACACATTGCTGGCACCATCAATTCACTATATGCCTGTGAAATCAACTCAGACCCACCAACAAGGTTTGAGAACTCAACACAAATCATCAACATAGAAATCAACACAGACCAACAAACAAAGTCCATGAGGTCAGCACAAATCATCAGTAAAGTCCCAGGGTCTCCAAAACCCTCCTCCCTGACTTCTGTAAACATACAACCAGAAAATCCTCTTTCAGGGCTTCCAGTAAGGTCCCTGGGCTTCTATACAAAGTATCACAAAAAATGTCAACACAGACAGAACATACAAACAGAATGCTGGGATACCACAAATTTTCTCCTTCTTGACTCTGCCACCACAAGAGTCCTCTTCTACAGACTATCTCTAGACTGGAAATTCTCCTTATATATGGTCATTAGCTCCTCCTCTTCCTGTCGCAGAAGTTCATGAGTTCTAGGGTTCACAAGCTGTGGGTTTCACACATTATGTTTCTTAACAGATTTGATACAAGCCTCAAAAGAGACTTGAACTGAAACAAGGTGTCAATTCAATAGCTGAAACAAGGTGTGAACTACATCTGTGCTTGCCATTAACCTGTCAATTTTCAATGTTAAATATCCTCCAGATTCTGATTGCTATTACTAGTGAGTTAGTTGTCATTAGAGAAAGGCACAAAAGCATACTCATTTTTTATATAGACATTTAAATGTGAGTATTTCCCAAAAGACTAACTCAGGACTATTTTGCATCATCATCATTGTCATCATCATCAGCCATAGTTAGCATTCCTATAACACTATGTGACAGGCATCATGCTAAGAAATGTATAATTATTATTTCCTTTTATCCTTACAACCCTGGGAGATAGGTGTTATTATTATTCCTATTTTATAGATAAGAAGAATGAGGCAAAGAGAGGCTAAGTGACATTCCCAGGGTCAGATACTAAGGGTGTAAAGTCTGATTTGAACTCAGGTCTTCCTCACTTCAGGTCCAGCATTCTATCCATTGTACTAACTAATTTCATTAGTTATATACTTTCTACATTACCTCATCAGTTCCCGAAGATTCAAAGATCATCTTTACTTAGATAACTTTCAATGTTATACAAATTTTAGTCACTTCCCTTAACTTTAGTCCCACACAACCAACCAAACATTCAAATGTTCAAACTAGATTTTCATAAATATATTCAACTCAACATGCCTAAAAGAGAGCTATTGAAATTTCTGCCCAAACATACTTCTCTTTAAATTTCCCTATTCCTAGCAAAAGTATCAACCCTTTTGACAATCCCTCACATTCATAACCTCACTATTTCCCTGAGTTCCGCAAACTTCTTCATCCTTAATGTCCAAAATTGGATGAATTTTCCTGTTTATTCCTTAACAACAATTCTTGAATCCAGCTTAATCTCATTATTTACATCGCTACCACTTTAATTTAAATGTTCATCACTTCTTACCTAGATTATTTAAATAGCCTCCTAAATGGTCTCTTTACATTGTGTTTCTCTCTTCAGTCCATTTTATATCCTAATGAAAAAGTAATTTTTAAGTTCAGATCTTACCCTGACACTTCCTTTGCTCAATAAATTTTATTTCTCAATAAATTTCAAGTACTCCCTATTGTCTCTAAGATAAAATCTAAATTCTTGTATTTGGTTTTTAATATATTTTACAACCTGGTCCCAATTTATCATTTCAACCTCACTGTACATTATTACCACCACCTTTCCCTATTTGTCACTCATTACCACTATGTGATTGAGTCAAATTGGCCTGCATACCTAATCTGTACCTCCTTCTTCCATATCTCTACCTTTACATTGATTGGCCTCCATCCCTGTGATGTAATTTGTCCTGGCTACCAGCTTATATAAAAACTGTCTTCCATCGAAACATAGCTTACCTATTGCTTTCTGCATGAAAATATACCTTATCCTTCCAAGTGCTAGTGTGCTCCATTTTCCATTCTTTATATTTTATTACTTTGAATGGCTGGCTCAAAAAACTTTGTGAAGTTTTAAACTTTTATAACTTCAGAAGAATAACTACTACAAACTTAAAATGACATTTGAAAGTTTAGTTATATTTCTTATACACTTATTTGGATTTATCAGTTCTGAAGAATGCTTTCTTTTAAATTTTGATTTCAACTGAACTTGGCACAGTAATAATGCATTGTATATGCTACAATTTCTGGTTAATATTTTCCTAGATCAGTGGAGAGATAGAGAATGTGCTTTTGCTTTGCCACTTTGACCACCTAATTTATCCTCATTGTAATTTTTCTTGTGATATTATATTGATAATTTCCTGTATGCATCAAAATCTCATTCTCTTAATGATCTTGAGATTTGACTTACAAATGCACCACATCACTGTGGAGCACATGGTAAAAGTTTTTAAGAAATTCAAAAACTTACCAGCACACCCCTGGATTTTTCTATAACATTGCCGGAGCTTAGTAGGACTTCAGTAAAACAGTAGAAGATTTGAGGAATAACATTATAACCAGACTGAAAGTAACCTAATAACAATGATAAAAGAAACAACAATAAACATTTATAAATGCTTTATGGTTTGTAAAGTCCTTTACATTCAATTATCTCATTTGAAATTTTAATCATGACCCACACCTACACACACCCAGTCATGCATTTGCTTCCTGTCCCATTATTATCCTTATCTTTCTGAAAATCTTTTATAGAGCATCAGCAAACATGCTGTAATCCATTCTGTTGTTCTTTTTATATCTCAGAGATTTCAGAGTCCATCAACTATTGTCTCTCACTCAGTCAACTTCCGTTTTCAAATCATAAATCTTTTCATAATGCCTTTTGCATGGTTTCTCATGTGTAGGGCTTTCTTGGAAATATATTGCATTTTACTTTCATCCACTATCAGTCTTTTCATTCTGTGTTCTATGGAGTTTGTAGTGTTCTGTTATTCATAATCATATAGAACTACATGGAAAATATTAATTAAAATGTTTTTTTTTAAATAGGTGAGCAGCTTGGCATCCTTGAAAGTGCTGTACAATTTTCCAAATTCTATACAGCCAAATCAAAAGTATTGAAAAAAACTATATTATATGATGTTATGGGATAACAAAAGTAAAGCCAAGGTCATGCCACTACAGAGTATCTAGGTGGGCATTTACTAATCAAAAAAGGGAGATACCATAGTCACATTTGAAGATTCTTTTAGGAGGTGTACAGGAACTTCAATCCAAGTGTCTGATAAAGGAGATCTAAAGAACACAAATAAGAAAGAAGTTTAAGGTAAGAGTGATATAAAATACATACAAAATAGGATGTTGCTAGTATTTTTTTTAATTGGTAAGCAAATATAATCAGTAGAGAGGCAAGATTAAAAAAGTCATGATCTTCCAAAAGTCATGGGTGAGCCATGTGACCAATTACCATTATTATTCATACTCCAGTGGCTTGATTTGCATTCATAGATCTTGGTTTTTTTACTGGACCATTTTTATTTTTATCTATAATCAATACCCTCACACTCTGGTGCCTTCCCTGATCCAGCACAGTGATGTTAATCAGACTCATATTCAATCCTCAGTTTGGTCCTTATTTCCACACAGTTATCATTGATTTCTTATCTTATTCTCTATAGTGTTTACACATGGTATATAGAAGAACACAACAGAACTGTTGGGGGGAAAAAAAGACTACGATGTCACCAACAACTTCCAAAATGTAGTATTGGCAACTGTAACATAACTAGTGTAATTAAGGAATAAGAAAGGTGGTTATTCATTATGGTAGATACAATATTAGTTATAAACTTGTTGCCTTTAGGCAGAAATTACTTGTTTAATAGTGCTGAGAAAGATAATTCCTTAAAACCTTCAGGGAACAGAGAAGAGCACAGCTGATTGGGCAAAATACAAAAAATATATTTTCTTCCCTACATATTTTTATATGCTTTTCTGGTAGGTAGACTGAAACACTGAAAAGTAACCTGAGGGAATTGAGATACAATTGTGGTGAAAGTTGGAGTGAGGGTTAATAAAATAGTGCCTGGGAATGCGATTTAAACTTCTGAACAACAGAGTCAAATGTAGGAAGATTTCAAAGGGAATGCATGCATTTGCCTGGTGTGACTGTAAGGTGAAAAGGAAAAGGGAGGGAGGCAACTATGTATATGTACTGAGCTAGATAGCCTGGAGAATAACCACTTTGTAGAAAGGATAGCAATTGAGACATCTAGAAATTCTCAGGAGATAAAATTCAAGAAAAGATTAAGAAATAAAGCTCATGTTCTCAAACATAAATGTCTATAGAAAAATGAACAAAAGCTCCTTGGTGGGTAGGGATTTGTTTCTTTTTGCTTGCATTTGTGTCCTCAGCATGATACCTACCACATATTAAGCACTACTTAATAAATGTTTCTTGACTCGATTACAATGATGAACAAGAAAGATGAAATAGAAATCCTGGTGAAAGGAAACACATTTTATATTTTAGGCATCATTGAGACTAATTTGCATGAGACCAGGGACTGGAGAATGACTCAGGAAAAATATGCCTAATTGAAAATAAACAATAAAAGAGGAATAAGGCATTGTATGTTAAGAAGATAGACACATCTGAATAAAGCCAGAAACTAAAAGAAAAGAATTTAATAGAAAGTAGTCAGCCAGAAAATAAATCTTTCAACATAGATTTATTAATTACCAGGTAATACACTAAGAATGTGGGTGAAGTTGAAGCAGGCAGGCATTTCTAACATGGCATCATATCAGGACCTGGAGGAGTCTATATTCTCCATCCACCACCATGCAACACCCCAGTTAAACTCTAGAAATGCTCTGAAAACCAAAGCAAAATGGAAATATATTCTTCCATCCAATCCAGGTCTATAAGAGAAAGCTTCCAGAAATTTGTGAAAGTTCTCTGTGATGTCATAAAAGAAATAGAACATAAAAAACTCAGATCCACAGCAGAAGTGACATATCAGGCACCCATGCAATGCAGCTTGAACTCAATGAACAGGGAGAGATAGGTTCAAACCAGTACCTAGACACCCTGTTCTAATATAGAACCTCATAGAGCCTGCAATCAAACCATAGAAGTAGACAGGTTGAGACTGCTATTAAAATATTTTCCAATCCATACCTTCTCTCTTGAGTGTACCATCACATGCTTTCTCAGCTAATCACCTTGTCTCATAAATCACCAAAAAACTAAAGGTATTCACAAAGTAAAGACATTTACCACTTCTCCCATCCCCCTTATTTCACACCATTCAGACATCTTTCTTTTTTCTTCTGTTTCCTCCCTCATTCTAGTCTCATATGAAGAAATTATTGTTCTTGCCAAGGCAAATCCTTCTAAAACTACATTTGTTAAGTGTTTGTATGTTTCAAGCACTGTGCTAAACATGGAGATATGAAGAAATATGAAAATGTGATCTCTGTCCTCAAGATGCTCACAATCTAATGGGGAGGGTACGCCACATAAATAATTCCTTTCTATCTATTTGCCCACACACATATGTATGTATGCATACACACATATGTATATACATAATATACATACATATATCGATATGTATATTGCATAAATGTATATGTGTATACACACACACATATATATGTATGTATTGATACAGAGAGAGAGAAAGAGACAGAGATAGAGGCAGAGAGAGAGAGACAGAGAGAAATAGAGAGAGAGAAGGCATGGCAGTGGGAAGACTTGAGAAAGCTTTTATTCAAAATATGGGATTTGATCTTACTTGAGAAGGAGGAGGATGGGGAAGTGAGGAGGTAGAGGTGAGTAGAAATATAATGTAGGTATATGAAATAGTCAATTAAAAGTTACTGTGCCTTGAGATAAAGTATAATGTGTAAGGAGCAGAAATTAGACAGCATAGCTGGATCAATGAATTTAGGAAGAGGGCAATAAGGTATAAAAAATGACTCCGTTGTGAATACAAACAAAACATTTTTTTAAATGATCATGTATCTAACAGTAAGAGAGGAGGATGCAGTGTGTGTGTATGTGTGTGCTCATGTATGCATGCATATGTGCTTGTAATGGCAAGCACAGTGGTTCACACTTTGTTTCAGCTATTGAATTAAAACTTTGTTTCAGTTCAACTTTCTTTTGAGCCTTGTATCAAGTCCGTTAAGAAACAGAATGTGTGAACCTCACAATTTGTGAACCCTAGAACTTCTGAACTCCTGGGGAGAAGCTAATGACCATATATAAGGAGAGACACAGGGCTTGAGATAGGAAGAACTGAAAAAGAGGACTCTTATGGTGGCAGTCAAGAAGGAGAAAACGTGTGGTATCCCAGCACTCTGTTTGTCTGTCTGTCTGTGTTGATGTTTGTTTGTTATACTTTGTACAGAAGCCCTGGGACTTTACTGGAAGCCCTGAAAGAGCATTTTCTGGTTGTATGTTTATAGAAGTCCTGGAGGAGCATTTTGGAGGTCCTGGGACTGTACTGGTGATTTATGCTGACCTCTGGGACATTGTTTTGGGTCTGTGTTGACTTCTATGTTGATGATTTGTGTTGAGTTCTCAGACCTTGTTGGTGGGTCTGAGTTTATTTCACAGGCAGAGAGTGAAATTATGATGGTGCCAGCAATGTGTATGAATATTATATTGTGGCTCTGTCAATCTTTGTCTTGCCAGAAACAGGAACTGTGAAAGACTTGAAGTAGACTGGACACTGTGAACTTCAATAGGGAACTGGACAAAGAACTGGACAAGGATCTGGACAAGGAACTACGAGCTGCCTGTCTTTGAACCCAGGTAACAGTTGGAGCTGGTGCCACGGAAGAGGAATCATGGAAGCTCAGAGCCAGTCTTGAGTTAAGATGAAAGAAGATTTTATTTGTATACTGTGTACTGACTGAGAAGATTGTGATTTATTGTGACTAGGAGTGGTGAACTTTGACTTTTGTACTTTGTGAGGGAAGTAAAAATTTTGTGATTGACTAAATGAATGTACTTTATTTAAAACTATGTGACAACTTTGATGAAAACTGTGTGGCCATTTTATTGATAAGTTGTTGAGTTTTGACATGATGAATACTGTATTTTGGTTTTCTGTGATAAGTTGTAGCATTGTGAATGCTGTACCTTGATTTTCTATGAATATTTTGCTCTGATTTGTTATTGAACAAATGGAGAGTTCTCTATACTATGTAATCAAAACCTTAAAAGCTGTTCACAATAGCATTCTTCCCAAAAGCTGCTTGTGTTTGGCTTTACAGTGCTGTGTGGGTGTGTGTGGGCATAGTGGGAGACATGATTAGAGTTGAAATTTTGAAAATAAAATTTCTTTGGGAGCTGAGAAGAGAATGTATGAGTAAGTATTCAATAAGACTTGAGGCATAGAGACCATGTAGAAGAATATATAATAATCTAAGTGGCAGGTGATATAATCTGGCACCAAGGTGGTGACTCTGTGAGGGAAGATAAGGAACATATATGATACATGTTTATGTATATATACACACAGACATCTTTACATTCATATAGATATACACATATTTATGTATATATGGAGAGAGGGAAAGAAATGAAAAGATTTGCAACATACTGGATATGTAGCATAAGTGGTTGTAAGCATTGTTTGTTTTCTGGAAGGAGAGAAATGTTCTTGAAGTAAGTAAAAATAAAATTAGAAAGATAGAGAATTTGGTTAGGAATGGATTCTGTCTTGGAAATATTGAGTTTGAAATGCCTGTTCTCCAGAAAATCACTTCCACTAACACCCTCACTCTCTCTCTTATTTTCAGTTCCTCCATATCTACTGGCTCCTTCCCATTTGCTGGAAAATATGTCAATTATTTCCTCATAATTAAACTACCCTCACTTGATTTGTCCATCCTCCCCATTAGTGACACTATGTCATCACTTCCTCTTCTACACACTTGTGAACCCTGACTTATAAATTTGACTTCCAACACCATTATTCATTAGAAAGTGTCATATTGGGGGCAGCCAGGTAGCACAGCAAGTAAGAACACCAGCTCCAGTGTTGGGATGACCTGGGGATCGAATCTGGGCTCAGATACTTAGCACCACATCCAGAGATAACTGGCCGTGTAAGCTTGAGCAAGTTACTTAACCCCAATTGCTTAAAAAAGTGTCATATCTAAGGTTACCAAAGGTCCTATAATTCCCTTGATATTCTAGATTCTGGGAGCAAAATGGAAATTGAAAGAATCTAAGAATCACAACATGAAAGAGATTCCAAAAATAGAAATTCCTGGGAAGATAATAGCTAAATTTGAGAGCTCCCATGTCAAGGAGAAAGTACTTCAAGCCATGAGAAAGAAACAATTTAAGTATCATGGAGTCATACTCATGATTATATAAGATTTAGCAGTCTATATTTTAAAGAATCAGAGGGCTTGCTATATGATAATCCAGAAGGCAAAGAAATTAGGATTAAAACCAAAAATCATCCACCTAGGAAAACTGAGTATAATTCTTCAGGAGAAAATGAATATTTAGTGAAATAGAGGACTATCAGGCATTCCTAAATAAAAGACTAGAGTTGAATTATTTGAAAAAAATCTTGAAATATAAGCTCCACAAGAACTATTAAAAGATAAAAAAATAATAAAACATGAGATTCAATGAGGTTAAACTGTTTATATTCCTATGTGGCAATATAACATCTGTGATTCTTTAAAACTTTTTCACTATATGGGCAATTAGAAGGAGTATACACATAGACAGGGAGTATAGGTGTAAAATTACTATGATGGGATATTATTCGCAAATACAAAATGATGGGGTGAGAAAGAAGATTGTACTGGAATATTATTCTAGAAATGCTAGTTATAGTAATAAGAGAAGAAAAAATGAAATTGAAGGAATTAGAATAGACAATGAAGAAATAAAACTATCACTCTTTTAGACAATATGATGATATACTTAGGGAATCAAATAAAAAAAGTAATTGAATCAATTAACAACTTAGTAAAGTAGCAGAATATAAAATGAACCCATGTAAATCATTAACATTTCTCTATATTACTGGTATTTAGAAAGAGAAATTCTGTTTAAAATTACCAAAAACAAAATAAAATTCTTGGGAGTCTATCTCCCTGTCAAGACAGACCTAGAAACCATATGAACAGAATTATAAAACACCTTTAACACTAATCAAGTCAGATCTAAATAATTTGAAAAAAATATTAATTGCTCATTGGTAGACTGAGCCAATAAAATAAAAATAGCAATTCAAGTAAAATTAATATATTTATTCAGTGTCAGGTCAACCAGATTATTATTTTATGGAATTATAAAAAAATAACAAAAATTTATCTGGAAGAACCAAAAGTCAAGAATATAAGGGAGTCAATGAAAAATAATTTTTACATATAATGGGGGAAATTACAATTTTTTTTTAATCTATGGAGGAAATCAGTCTAGAAAAGATAGAAAGGTTAAGAAATGAAATTATAAGAACAAAAAGTATAACAGTTTTGATGAATGAGAGAAAGAGAATAGGCTGATCTAAAAGCAAATAGAACTCATCCACCATTATAGATGTTTTTTAAAGTAATGAATAGAATATGAAAGGAAAAGTAGATAAAATGACAGGTATCTATGGTCTTGTAAGGTTAGCATCAGAACTACAATGCTCAGAAACAAGATAAGTTTTGGTGGGGAAAACTAAGAGAAAAAAAACAGTTTTTTTTTACCTTATAGAAAAAAAGAAAAAGATCAAAGAAATTTGTACAGTTCCCCTCCCTAGAAAGGATAAGTTGCAAGCATTAATCAAAGTAAGAGGTCAGAGCTATTTAATTCTTGTCACTTTTGTTTTTCTGCCAAAGAAAATGATCTTTGGAATGAAATGTATAGAAAGAATATGTCTAATTTGGAGTTGTTACTAATATACATATGCATATATATGTGTGTGTATGCATATAAAACATAGATATACATATACATATAGATATATGTAGATACATGTAGATATGGATGGAGATATACACAGATATACATATATGCATGTATGTGTGTGCATCTCTCTCTCTCTCTCTCTCTGTCTCTACCTACCTACCTACCTCCCTACCTCCCTACCTGTCTGTCTGTCTATCTATCTATCATATAGTAAGAAAGTACCTAGAAATCCTTAATGAGCTCATATAACCTCAACCAGATGAAATAAAATTTCAGGTATTGGAAAATTTGTCTTTTTCTAATCCTATTGTGCTTTTCCCATTTTCTGCAATCCTTTGAAGATTACTAGTGGTTGCTCAGCAGTTAAATGCACCACTTTTTTTTTTTCACTGTCTGATCTAGAGCCTAGTGAGCTTGGTCTACACTCAAAAAAAATCTTTGTGTTTTTAATGAAATATTTAGTAAGTAACCCACCTATTTTTATGAGTACTGGAGCTAATCTGGTTGAAAGGAAGGAATTATGTAGATTTACTTTAGCCTATTTTTTTTTTTTACAAGTACTTGATACCAGATGAACTAGTTTGGATAGAAGTGGGTATGATTGAATGACCGTACTGAAAGAGAACTCATTTAGCTTGTTGTCAATTTACAAGAAAGTGTTTGGTGGAGTCCCCAAGGGATAAAGATTTAACCTTAAAATTTCTATAATTTTAGTCAACAGTATGCTTATCAAATTTGGAAATAATCCAAAAGTAAAAGTGATAGCATGATAGTCAGGATGAAAAAGATTTTAATAATCCAAATTATTGAACTTAATAAAATAATATAGTCTACACTTTAATTCAGAAAATTAACTTGAAAAATATGAAATAAGGGAGAAACAACTAGATAAAAGTTTGAAAAATACATAGCAGTTTTAGTGGATTTTAAGCTCAAAATGTGTCTATACTTTTATATGGGTGCCAAGAAAGCTAATGCAAGCTTAGACTTGCATTAAAAGAGTCCAAGCCTAAAGGAATAAGTAAAGTGTTGATTTTATTTTGCCCTATTTTGTTCAAACAACTTTGCAGTATTGGGTTTAATACTTTATACCGCCTTTTAAGAAGGACATTGAGTTGGAGATTGTTTGAAAAAAAATCAGTTGGGGAGTTGAAGCACCTTAAGTTCATGCCTTATGACAACTGGAAGAAACTTGGTATATTTAGCCTGAAAGAAATAAGATTTGAGAGCTTGAGAAGGTGGCATGGTATCTGTCTTCACACATTTGAGGGGGCTGTCTCACACAACTAAGATATCCATTTTGCTCTATTTAACCACAAAGGGCAGAATTTATAACAGTGGGCAGAAACAACAAAAGGAATTTTTGACTTAATGTTAAGTATAATTTCTTAACTTGAGCTTTCCATTAATTGCAATGGGCTGCTTTAAGAGGGAGTGAGTTCCTTTATATTGGAAGTTGCTAAACAAAAGCTGTCTAAAGAACCATCAGCTGTGTTAGGGATCATTTTTTTTGGTAGTACAAGTTGAGCTATCATCACTGAAGCTCCTCAATGATAAAATTAAACATTTCTATGATTTTTGTGCATCTCTGTCATCCCTTCGGGCTTACTAGATATGGTGACCTGACTTCCTCCATAGCAGGAAAATATTCACTGAAATGTTGAGGCTGTGATAGCACTGTAATTGTTCTGGTTTTTCAGGTTTTTTTCAGGTGTGTCTGACTCTTCATGACCCCATTTTTGGTTTCCTAGGCAAAAGTACTGGAATGGTTTCCCATTTCCTTCTACAGCTCATTGTATAGATGAGAAAACTGAGGTAAATAGGGTAAAGTAACTTGCCCAGGGTCACACAGCTAGTATGTGTCTGAGGCTAGATTTTAACTCAAAAAGATATCTTCCTGACTCTATAACCCATACTCTATGTCCTATACCACCTAGCTGTCCTAGCACAACAATTTAGATAAAATATAAACTACATATGTGAAATAGCAGTTTGAAACTTTTCCTTATCTTTCAGAGAACTATTTGAGAATCCTGGATATTGTACAATGACTATTTCTAATTTTTTTTCCTCTTCAAGTCCCTGTCAGTATTTATAGCAAATGACAGTTCATAGATTTAAGCTAGAATCTTTCTTAGAATTCGCATACTCTAACTTCCCTACCTGTTAAGTGACACTTTTAAGTACAGACTGGTACAAAATAGCAGAGTTTGGATTCAAATGAAGGTCCTCTGATTCCAAAATCTTGGACTATCTCTGCTATACCCCAATGCCTGTTTAGCATATCAAGACAATCCACCATGAATTCTATCCACTCTTCCCCCCCCCCCAACTTTACACATTTCATTTTATTAAACATTTTTTTCCCCTCTCCTCTATCTCAGAAGATGAGACGTTTTTGCTAAGGTTACTATGATTATTTTATCTCTATATCCCAAGGTCACTTCAAAGTTTTCTAGATCTAGTTCAAAAGGAATGTCTGGATTTTAAGAGTTCTAAACCCCATTCTATTTCTAACATTCTGTCAGATATGACTTGGTATTCTTTTTTTTTTTCATGGAGAAAAAGAATGATTAAGATTCTTCACATTTGCTTATTTGTTTTGTTGTTGTTATTGTGGTTTGTCCTTCATTTTTGAAGAGGACCGACAAGGGGTGAGGTCTTCACTCATGAGTGAATTGGTCATCATCTTCACTTTCACTGCTAGTGCCTTCAAAATCCATTTGTGAGACAAAATTTAAGATCACTGGAGATAGAGAAGGATGAAGTGGATGATATTAGTGTCTTCGATATTTGATCAGGCTCTAAGCATTCCACAGCTACACTCACAGTCATGGCTTTTGGAACAAGTTGTTCTCATTTGCCCATTTTGCAGAAGCCTTCATATGGTTGGGGTAGACACCCCTGATGGGAGGTCTCACTAATGGATTTGTATCCTATCATTTACTTCGTCTACCCTCTCTTCCAAGACAGTTTCCTGGAGTGTGGCTGCTACCCATCCTATAGCTTATTGGAGCCACAAGTGAATTTTGAGTGTCAAGTAGATACCAAATGTGGACAAGTAGCCTTGCTAAGGGGTGAGCAAGCCCTCACACCAGAAGTATTAGTCCTTCTTGAACTCTCCATATATCCTTTGCTTACTTACATCAGATAGGAAAAACCTGCCAAATACATGCTTAAACAACCTAAGAATGAAATGAATATAAAAGATTACATACTCAGTTTAAAATTAGTGAATCCTGAGGTGGCTAGGTGGTGCAGTGAATAGAGAATCAGCCCTGGAGTCAGGAGAACCTGAGTTCAAATTCAGATCACACACTTAACACATACTATCTGTGTGACCTTGGGCAAGTCACTTAACCCTAATTGCTCCTTCCAAAAACAAAAAAAAATTGTCCATTCATTTGAACCCATCCTCATGTAGAACATTAATATTAATTATTCCAAGCAAATTACAAAGCACATACATCTGGATATAAAGCCAAAGAATCTCTACTCTGACTTCTGTTAACATTTTGCATCCTTTAATACACTTCTTTTAAGTCCTAGTCCAGGACTCTTGGGATCAATTTCACAGTGTCTCACAATTAATAGTTGCTTGACTAATACTAGTTTTATAACAGGGAAGTAGCAAAAACAAGAAAGGTGTATGGAATGATTTGAAGGGTGAGAGTGCCTCCTTTGTTTTTTCCAACTGGGTAAAGATGTTTTCATACAGTGTGAGAATCTTTTTTTTTCTATTCTAAAGGATGTATCCACATATTTCACACATGATGAGAAGCCTCACAGATGTGTGGAATCTGGCAATATCTAAGTGAATAATTCTGAATGGTCATGTGCATTTTAAATTATTCACTTTCAATATTATTACATTTTTTCCTTCATAACTATCCTACATTAGTATTTAGATATATCCTATTATAGGACTTGTCTGCCATAAATGCATGTTATATTAAACTTCTGTTTCATATAGTTCTGTCTTTTTGAAAATGTACAATTAGATCCTGTCAATGATCAAAAAATCATTTTACACTTAGTGCTGCCTCTCAGGCCACTTCCCTAACTCCTACTCATATTGGTATACTGGGGCCCCAAGAGGGTCCACTGCTGTTATTACTCACTATTTTATCAGGTAAGTCTCAGGAGCTTGATTTCTGCCACTTTGGTTCATGACACCCCTCCGATGTGCTGCCAATTTTTAAACAGTCAGACTTGATTAGATTTTTAGAAAAGGACATACACTGAGGGAGCATGGAAAGAGAAGTTGCTATAAAACATTTTCCCAAACACCAAGTACATTCTTCTCCTCCACACATAATGTCCCTGGGGAGAGTATGGTTAAATTTAATACACAAAGGGAGTACAGAACATGTTTAGGGGAATGTGTGTGGCAAAGTGGCACCTCACTTGGTTTAGACTATAGAGTCCTTTTCTTTCTTTTATAGAATCCTCATGAAGTTCTCACCCCCTCTCCCCCAGCCCATATAATTCACTGCTGGGCCCTGAGAATTAGTGACTTTGTAGAGTCCATAGTTCACACTATTTTCCCCTTTCATAGTCATACCCTCTAAACTTGCTTCATTACTAGGTTTGTTATCCATTTAAATCCATCTACGTTTATGTTTGTCTGTGATTTGTCCTCAATGTGTCTTTTACTGCTTAAAAGTGAATTTTTTTTTTTTGTTTTCTGACATTGATTCAGTCACTCTAATAACAGGACCAGTGAGTAGGTGCGGGTGTAACACACCCATTGGGTATACAATGCACTGTTCCTGCCTTTCCTGAGACCATCTGATACATACACAAGGGTCTATCTAAGGCATAAAAATCTTCAACATTTGATCTCTTTGCTTCTTTCTGTTTTCTGAAGATATTATTCTACCTATTGAAAGTCTCTAGAGGTATAGTTAGTCATTCACCTCTGCCTTTCTTTGTAAATTTTTGCTAATTTAAATAGTATTTTATTTTCCCCAATTACATAAAAAGAAAAAAGAAATTTAGCATTTCTTTTTACAAGATTTTGATTTCCTAAATTTTCTCCCTCATCTCCCCTCTGCTCTTCTGAAAATGGCACACAATGTGATTTAGTTTATACATGTGCTACCACATAAAGCATATTTCCATATTTTTCACAGTTGTGAAAGAAGAAAAAGATCAAAAGGAAATAAAACCATGGGGAAAATAAGGAAAGTGATAAAAAAAATATGCTTCAATTTGCATTTAAAATCTATCTGTTTTTTTTTAATTGGAAATGGATATCATTTTCCTTCTTGAGTTCTTTGTATTTGTATTAGATCATTGTGGTGCTGAGAAGATCTGAGTCATTCGTTTTTCATAATCACACAATGTTACTGATACTATGTACAATGTCTTCATGGTTCTGCTCATTTCACTTTGATCAGTTTGTATAAATCTTTCCAGGTTTTTCTGAAATTTTTCTGTTTATCATTTCATATTGCACAATAGTATTCCATACTCCACAGTTTGTTCAGGAAATTCCTCAATTGATGGAAACCCTTCACTTTTCAGTTTCCAATATCTTGCCACCATGGAAATGGCTGCTATAAATATTTTTGTACATGTAGATTCTTTTCCCTTTTTATGATTTCTTTGGAATACAGACCTAGCAGTAGAATTGCTGGGTCAAAAGGTATGCAAAGTTTGGTTGACCTTTGGGCATAGTTCCATATTGTCATCCAGAGTAGTTTGATCAGTTCACAACTCCACCAACATGCATTAGTCTTTTCTCACATCCTCTGCCATTATTTTTTTAAAATTTTTAAGCAATCGGGGTTAAGTAACTTGCTCAAGGTTACACGGCCAGGTGTTTCTGGGTGGGTGCTAAGTGTCTGAGCCCAGGATTCGATCTCCAGGTCTTCTCAACACTGGAACTGGTGCTCTTACTCGCTGTGCTACTTGGCCGCCCCCCTCTGCCATTTTTTAAATCATTTTACATTTTTTGTCAGATTAGCCAATCTGATTGGTGTGAGGTCATTTCAGAATTGTCTTAATTAGCATTTCTCTAATCAAAAGTGATTTAGAGAAACACTTCTTAAACTGTGGGGTCAAGATCCCATAGAGTGTTGCAATAGTGAATTTGACAACAGTAAAAGGTTTTTGAACTTGTGATGATAAAAATTTTATTCAAATTCAAACTCATAATGAATCCAAAGTGTTTCTGGCAGTGCTTGCCCATGTTGCATCATGCAAATTCACTGAAGCCTTGATTCTAAATACATAATACATATACTGAACTACATGTGCTATCATACGACACAGTAACAACAAAGGCTGCCAGAAACACCTTGGCTCAGATTCAAGACTATTGAATGTCATGAATTGTAGTGTTTTTGATATATATGCAAAATTTTCTGCTTTTACAGAAACACAAGAGATTACAGAAAATAATGACTTTTAATATTTTCCTACCAACATTTCTCAGCATGTAAGTATAAAATAAGTATATTTTTTTGTATTGTGTTGTGTTAGAATGCTTGACTTAAAAAATTACTGTTATTTCCTTCTATTGCAGAAGTATAATTATTAATATTATTAATAAGATAATATAAATATTATTAATAATATTATTAAAATATTACATAAGCATAATACAGAGGTTTAATCACAGTAAGTAAAGACTAAAGCCCTTTAATAATATTTCTCCACCATCAATGCTGTATGTGTGTGAACATCAATTTTTTTAAATTAAGCATAAATTAAGCACTGTTAATGCAGAGACTAAAGCTAGTATTTATTTGAAAATTATTAGCAAAATTTATTTATACTTTAGGACAAATTTTTTTCAGTTGTACATAACTGGCTAAATTTAAATAGAAGAGGTAAAAATACTTATGACAACGCTATATAGTCTTCACTACAAGGTTGTAGATCACCTAAATTAATAATAATAAGAAAATTTGTTGAATCATTTTGAAAATATGGATTTATTTCTAATAATGGTGATGGTGTAAAAAAAACCTCTTTGCTTAGTTTATAATGAAGTTCTAAGGGCGGCCAGGTAGCACAGCGAGTAAGAGCACCGGCTCCAGTGTTGAGAAGCCCTGGAGATCGAATCCCGGGCTCAGACACTTAGCATCCACCCAGAAACACCTGGCTGTGTAACCTTGAGCAAATTACTTAACCCCAATTGCTTAGGGGCGGCCAGATGGCTCAGCGAGTAAGAGCACTGGCTCCAGTGTCGGGATGACCTGGATCAAATCCGGACTCATATACTCAGCACCACACCCAGAAATAACTGGCCGTGTTACCTTGAGTAAGTTACTTAACCCCGATTGCTTAAAAAAAAAAATTATAATGAAGTTCTGATGGCAGGGAGCATGAAACCTGTCAAACTAAAGGGACAGTTTCATGCAAAGCATTCAGTGTACTGAAATAAACCAAAGGAATATTTTGAATGACTTTAAAAATCTTCAGATAAAGAATAACAATGTTTTGAGAAATTTTCTAGTCAATGAAAAGTATTTACTTGCATCTTACAAAATTATTTAATTGCAAAAACTAAAAAGCTCTATATAATTGGTGATGACCTCCTGTTACCTTGTTATTAAAATGTTCAAAAAAGTT
>NW_027185793.1:8424147-8438132 GCF_028583685.1 Petaurus breviceps papuanus
TTTTTTGTCAGATTAGCCAATCTGATTGGTGTGAGGTCATTTCAGAATTGTCTTAATTAGCATTTCTCTAATCAAAAGTGATTTAGAGAAACACTTCTTAAACTGTGGGGTCAAGATCCCATAGAGTGTTGCAATAGTGAATTTGACAACAGTAAAAGGTTTTTGAACTTGTGATGATAAAAATTTTATTCAAATTCAAACTCATAATGAATCCAAAGTGTTTCTGGCAGTGCTTGCCCATGTTGCATCATGCAAATTCACTGAAGCCTTGATTCTAAATACATAATACATATACTGAACTACATGTGCTATCATACGACACAGTAACAACAAAGGCTGCCAGAAACACCTTGGCTCAGATTCAAGACTATTGAATGTCATGAATTGTAGTGTTTTTGATATATATGCAAAATTTTCTGCTTTTACAGAAACATAAGAGATTACAGAAAATAATGACTTTTAATATTTTCCTACCAACATTCCTCAGCATGTAAGTATAAAATAAGTATATTTTTTGTATTGTGTTGTGTTAGAATGCTTGACTTAAAAATTACTGTTATTTCCTTCTATTGCAGAAGTATAATTATTAATATTATTAATATGATAATATAAATATTATTAATAATATTATTAAATATTAATATTATTAAAATATTACATAAGCATAATACAGAGGTTTAATCACAGTAAGTAAAGACTAAAGCCCTTTAATAATATTTCTCCACCATCAATGCTGTATGTGTGTGAACATCAATTTTTTTAAATTAAGCACTGTTAATGCAGAGACTAAAGCTAGTATTTATTTGAAAATTATTAGCAAAATTTATTTATACTTTAGGACAAATTTTTTTCAGTTGTACATAACTGGCTAAATTTAAATAGAAGAGGTAAAAATACTTATGACAATGCTATATAGTCTTCACTACAAGGTTGTAGATCACCTAAATTAATAATAATAAGAAAATTTGTTGAATCATTTTGAAAATATGGATTTATTTCTAATAATGGTGATGGTGTAAAAAAAACCTCTTTGCTTAGTTTATAATGAAGTTCTAAGGGCGGCCAGGTAGCACAGCGAGTAAGAGCACCGGCTCCAGTGTTGAGAAGCCCTGGAGATCGAATCCCGGGCTCAGACACTTAGCATCCACCCAGAAACACCTGGCTGTGTAACCTTGAGCAAATTACTTAACCCCAATTGCTTAGGGGCAGCCCGATGGCTCAGCGAGTAAGAGCACTGGCTCCAGTGTCGGGATGACCTGGATCAAATCCGGACTCATATACTCAGCACCACACCCAGAAATAACTGGCCGTGTTACCTTGAGTAAGTTACTTAACCCCGATTGCTTAAAAAAAAATTTATAATGAAGTTCTGATGGCAGAGAGCATGAAACCTGTCAAACTAAAGGGACAGTTTCATGCAAAGCATTCAGTGTACTGAAATAAACCAAAGGAATATTTTGAATGACTTTAAAAATCTTCAGATAAAGAATAACAATGTTTTGAGAAATTTTCTAGTCAATGAAAAGTATTTACTTGCATCTTACAAAATTATTTAATTGCAAAAACTAAAAAGCTCTATATAATTGGTGATGACCTCCTGTTACCTTGTTATTAAAATGTTCAAAAAAGTTCGAGGAAAAAATATGGGAATGAAATTCATAAAATACTTTTATGGAATGATATTCTTTCTAAAGAATTTCTGAAATTAGTAATGCTCAATTTCAGAAACTTATTACCAGGCCTAAGGGCAGCCCAAAATTTTCAATTCACTTCGATGAAACAAACAATATATCTGACATAGCACAGTTGTTACTTTATATAAGATATGTTTATGAAGTGAGCAAACACAAGGAATTTTATCACTCTTTGGAAGGGTGCAAAAGAGGGGAGCATATATATCTTAAAGTTAATGAATTTTTCACAAATGAAGGGTTCCAGTGGAAAAATATATTCCAGTCTGTTACAGATGGTGTTGGAGCAATGATGGACAAAAATGTTGAATTTGTAGAAAAAGTTAAAGCTGGTGGAAAGAAGCATATCCCTTTTACTCATTGCTTATCTATCATGAGGCACTTGTAGTTAAAACAATATATATCACCAGAATTAGATGTTGTGCTTCACAATACTATCAAAATAATTAACTCCATTAAAAGCCATGCTGTTAACAGTCATTTGTTTCTAAACCTTTGGAACGATATGGACTCCAATTACAAAAGTTGATTACTTCATGCAAAGGTAAGATGGCTCTGAAGATAGAAAAATATAATCAGTTATTGAAATGGAAAAATAAGGTTCTTTTTTTTTCAAATGCTTTATTAACTTCTGATTTACATCATTCATTTCTGCAAGATTTTGAGTTACAAAATTTCTCCCCGTTTTCCCCTACCCATCGCCCCAAAATAGCAGTTCCACAGGATATCCCCTCCTCCAATCTGCTCTCTCCCATATTTTCTCCGATACCCCTTTCGAATTTTCCAATGAATCTCTATGCCCCAGTGCCTGTATACCTTATTTCCCAATAACATGTAAAATAGTATTAATAATAGTATATATGTACATATATATGTATATATGTGTGTATATGTATATATACATATACAAATATATATTTAAACATTTGATTTTAAAACTTTGAATTCCAGATTCATTCCCTTCCTTCCTTGTCACCCACCCTTACTGGGAAGATAAGCAATTCAGTATAGGTTGTACAGGTGTGGCTAATGCAAAACAATAACATTGTAGATATATTGTTAAAGGCTGACTATATTTCCCTCCCTCCTATCCCACCTCCCATTTGTTCTATTCTCTACTTTAATCCCATCCCTTTTCAAAAGTGGGTGTTTCCAACTTCCCTCCCCCCCAGCCTGCCCTCCCTTCCATCATCCCCCCTCTCATCCCCTTCACCCCTACACTCCTGTAGGGTGAGATACCTATTTAGTGTGTATTTCATTCCCTCCCTGAGCCAAATTCAATGGGAATAAGGTTGACCCATTCCATTTTGCCTTCCTATTCTTCCCCTCCATTGTGACCATTTTCCGTTGCCTCTTCTATATGAGATAGTTTACCCCATTCTGTCTCTACCCATCTCCTCTTATATTTCCCTCTCACCTCTTAATTTTACCTTTTAAGTATCAATCCTTCTGTTGAATTGATCCTGTGCCCGCTATTTATGCATACCTGTAAACATATGCCCATAAACACTCATATATATTTCTATTCCCTTCAACTACTGAAGTTTCATAAGTTACAATTATTGTGTTTCCATGTAGGAATGTTAATAGTTCAACTTTGATAAGTTCCTTATGGTTTCTTTTCCCTGTTTACCTTCTCATGCTCCTCTTTCTTCTTGTATCTGAATGTCAAATTTTCTATTCAACTCTGTTTTTTTCAACAAGAATGCTTTAAAGTCCTCTATTCCACTGAATGACCATATTTCCCCCTAAAAAATGATGAACAGTTTTGCTGGGTAGGTGACTCTTGGTTTTAATCCCAGCTCCTTTGACCTCCAGAATATCATATTCCAAACCCTTCAATCCCTCAGTGTAGTAGCTTCCAGATCCTGGGTTATCCTGATTGTGTTTCTACAATATTCAAATTGTTTCTTCCTGGCTGCTTGGAATATTCTCTACTTAATCTAGGAATTCCAGAACCTGGCTATAATATTCCTAGGAGTTTTCTTTTTGGGATCTTTTTAAGGAGGTGATCGGTGGATCCTTTCAACCTTTATTTTGCCCTCTGGTTCTAAAATATCAGGGCAGTTTTCTTTGAGCACTTCCTGGAGGATGATTTCTAGATTCTCACTTTGATAATGGCTTTCAGGTAATCCAATAATTTTTAAATTATCTCTCCTGGATCTATTTTCCAGGTCAGTAGTTTTTCCCATGAGATATTTCACATTGCCTTCTATTCTTTCATTTATTTGGATCTGTTTGAAAGCATCTTGATTTCTCATAAAGTCATTAGCTTCCATTTTGCTCCAATTTAATTCTGAAGCAATGATTCTCCTCATTGAGCTTTTGAGATTCTTTTTCCATCTGGCATATTTGTCTTTTTAAGGTAATGTTCTCCTCCTTGCCTTTTTGAGACTCTTTTGCCATTTGAGTCAGTCAGTTTTTTAAGCTATTATTTTCTTCAGTCAGGCTGTTGACTCTCATTTTGCAATTTTCTTGCATTGTTCTCATTTCTCTTCCTAATTTTTCTTCCACTTTACTTATGTGCTTCTTACGGTCCTCTATGGCCTGTAACCAGCTTGTATTTTCCTATGAAGCTTTTGGTGCAGGAGTTCTGACTTCACTCTTTTCCTTTTGTTCCATGCTTTGCTCCTTTTAGTCCCCAAAATAGGAGTGTAATGTTGGAATCTTCTGTCTGCTTTGTTTCCTTTGCCTGGTTGTGTTGCCCCTCAGTCACTTGACCCCTGGATTTTATTTTTCCACAGTAGGCCTCTGCCACCAGACAGGGGAACTTTTGTCCCAAACACTGGGGTTTTCTCAGCTGCCAGAGGTATTAGATGGGTGCCCTTTCTGAGCTCTCCAACTGCTCTGGCAAGCTGGACACATACCCCAGGACCTCCACCCTAGACTGCAATCCCCATCCAAGCAGGTTAAAGCAAGAGTGATTACCCCTCATACTGGTGCTTTGTCCCCCCACACTCTGCAGGCCAGGAGCTAAAGCTTCCATGTCTCGCTGGCTGGTTGTGTTGGTACCTCAGAGGCTTCTTGCCCTGGGGGCAAAAGCCACATACTCCCACTTTCTGGTCCCAAAGTCCAGACTGCACTGACCTCTAACTTTGTTCGTCGCAATTATGTGTTGAAAAATCTGGAAATGACCACAGCTGCTGCTGATCTGGAGTCCCTCTGGCCAGTGGCTGGTCAGGTCTGCCCTGGGGCTAAAGCCTTGGCATGGGGCTAGGCTTGACTACCAGAGTGCTTACCTGGATTTCTGCTGGGCTGTCCTCAGTGGGAGGTTAGCTTCTCTGTGTCATTTTGTGGGTTCTGTAGCTCCAAAGTTTGTTTAGAGTCCCCTTTTTACATGGATTGGGAAAGGTTGAAGCTGGAGCTGCTGGGAGGTTGTGCTTCTACTCCTCCATCTTGGCTCTGCCCCACCATTCTAAAGTTCTTTTTTTTTGACTAAGCAGAAGTTCAATTTTGCTATTTTTTCATAATGACTTTTCAAACTGTTATTTATCAGGTAGTTTTGAAAAACTCAGTGATTTAAAAATATTGCTTCAAGGAAAAAATTTATAACATATACATCTTAAAAGATAAAATTGAAAATTTTACTAAAAAAAGTTAACATATGAAAGAATAGGGTGGTCTTTAGAAATGTTTATAGGTATCGATGTCTTTATATTTGAAAATAACCTTTCCAATTATTTAATTGTAAGAATTAAAATTGATCATCTGAAGTGTCTGGAGACACATTTTCAGAAATATTTCCTTTCAAATTTTAATTCTAAGAAACTAATTTGGGTTCATAAACCATATTCCATTGAAATAAAAATAATACATCAATCATCTGCCATTAAAACTTCAAGAAAAAAGGGCCAATTTATGAAGTAAAACAGGCTTTAAAATTTGAGATTCCTAAACTATTGTTGAATAAATCTTGACTTGGGTTTAGGACAGAATTTCCAACAATTTCTGAAATGGTCTGAAACTTATTTATGTCATTTTGTTCTATGCTTTTATTTGAAGTGGTTTTCTCAGCATTGATGGTTATAAAATTTAAAAATTGATCAACTCTGAAAAATGTTGAAGATGTGCTATATCCTATAGTATCAAATACTTTTCCAATATTTAATTCTTTATGGTAAAATAAGCAAACACATTGATCTCATTAGAATACAAAGTTGATTTTGTTTTCAATAAATGGCAAAATTATATGTATACCAAAGAATTGCTTTAACAAATTTCTTTATGATGTATTGTCAGTAAATGTTTAATTTGTATACCTATTTCATAAACCTACATACCCAGGGTCATGTAATAATTGTATTGGTTGAAGCAGGCTGCAAGTGTAAAATCTTTAAGAAGTGCTGATATAGAGAACTTCTTCATATACCTATAGATATCTTTGACTCATTTTATTATTTGACAACTGCCTGCTCATATCCTTTGACCATTTATCAACTGGGGAATGGCTTGTATTCTCATAAATTTAACTTAATTCTCTATATATTTGGGAAACTAGGACTTTATCAGAGACACTTGCTGTAAAGATTATTTCCCAGCTTTCTGCTTTCCTTCTAATCTTGGTTTCATCGGTTTTGTTTGTACAAAAGCTTTTCAACTTAATATGACTAAAATTATTTATTCTACATTTCATGATACTATTTACTGTTGGTCATGAATTCTTCCTCTCCCCATACATCTGACAGGTATTCTTGTTCTTCTAATTTGATTGCTTCATTGACTATGGTACCTTCTAGCAAGGTGTAGTTTCCTTCCTAATCTCTTTTAATTAGGTATATTTTTGCTTTTACTTTGTCTTAATTCAGAATTGCTACCCTTGTTTCTTTTGTTATTGTTGTTTTTCGTTTGTTTTTAACCTCAGTTGAAGTATAATAGATTCTTCTCCAGACGCTTACATTTACTCTGCATGGATCTCTCTGCTTCAAGTGTATTTCTTGTAAGCAACGGATTGCAAGATGTTTTTTTTTTTTTGATCTGCTCTTCTATCAGTTCCATTTTATGGGAGAGCTCATCCATTAACATTCACAGTTACAATTACTATCTGTATATTTCCTTCCATCCTATTTTTTCCTCCAGTTTGTTCTACCTCTCCTTTCACAATTTCCTACCTCACCAGTGTTTTGTCTGTATACCACTTCCCTGATCTGCCCTCCTTTATGTCACACCCCCACACACACACACATACTCATTTACTTAATCTCCTCCCCTCTTACTTCCCCCTTGAGTAAGATAGATTTTGTTATTCAACTGATTATGAATATCATTCCCTATTACAGGCAATACTGATTAGAGTAAATTTCAAAGGATGCCTATCACCCAGCCTCCCATTTTCACCTCCAATCTAATTGGTCTTTCTCACCTCCTCACAAGAGACAATTTACCCCATTCTTCTTCTCCTTTCTTTCTGTACTCTTTATTATCCTCGTTTTTATCCCTTAATTTTCTTATGTCATTCCCTCGAATTCACCTTATAACTATAACCTCTGTCTATGTTTACTCCTTTTATCTGTACTGTCAGTGACAAAATGTTTAAGATTTACAAGTATTATCTTTCTGTTTAGGGAAATAAACAGTTTAACTCTATTGAGTCCCTGGTGTTTTCTTTTCCTTTTTTACCTGTTTATACTTCTCTTGGGTTTTGATATGGGAGGACAAATATTTTGGTTAGTTCTAGTCTTCTCATTATGAAGGCTTGAAATTCTTCTATTCTGCTGAATAGTCATTTTTTTCCCCTTGATATATTATACTTAATTTTGCCAAGTAAGTGATACTTGGTTGCAGTCCTGGCTCCTTTCCTATGACCTCTGATCATTTAATGTTGTAACTAAAAGACCCTTTATGATCCTGATTGTGACTCCTGATCTTTGATTTATTTCTTTCTGAGCCCTTGCAGTATTTTTACATTAATATTATAGTTCTAAAACTTGGCCACAATATTCCTTGGTGTTTTTATTTTAGGATCTCTTATCTAAGGTGATCAGCGGATTCTTTCAATGTCTATTTTGCACTCAAGTTTCAGCATATCTGGATAGTTTTCCTTGTTAATTTCTTGAAAGATGCTCTTCAGGTATTCCTTTTGATTATGGCTTTCAGGTAGCCCAATGTTTCTGATATTGTGTCTCCTGCATCTATTTTCAAGTCAGTTGTTTTTTCCCATGAAGTTTTTTTTCATTCTTTTGAATTTGTTTGATTGATTCCTAATGTCTCTATGAGACATTAGTGTCCACTTGATCAATTCTAACTTTTAAGGTATTGTTTTCTTCAATTAGCCTTTATACTTTCATTTCCATTTGGCCAATTAAACTCTCTAAGGAGTTGTTTTCTTCATTGGATTTCTGCATCTGCTTTTCCATTTGGCCAATAATAGTAAATAGTATATACTAAAGCAGTTTTCTTGATTGTTGGCTCTTTTTTATTATAATTCTCTTGCATCACTCTCATTTCTTTCCCTAATTTTTCTTCTATCCCTCTTATATGATTTTAAAGCTCCTTTTTGAGCTCTTCCATGAGATCTTTCTGGCTTTGAGATTACTTCCCATTTTTTTTAGGATTTTGCTGACAGGTGTTTTCACATTTTTGTCCTCTTCTGAGTGGTTGTCTTGGTCTTCCCTGTCACCATAATAACTTTCCGTGGTCAGATTCCTTTTTTGTTATTTTCTGTTTATACCCCTGGTACCTTTTGTTTGTTTGCTTGTTTTTTCCTTTCTTTTAAATGTGAGCTCTGCTTCCATGGAGAAAGGGACAATGTCTCAGGTTTTTTGTGCTGGTGATTACATATCCTGGATATTTACCTGGTGCTACAATGACATTGCTCTGAGGTCCACAGGGACCTTCATATCTGGTGCTGCAGTGTGGGGGTGCGGAAAATTGGCTGGCACTGTGAGTGGTAACAGGGATCTGGTAGCTTAACTGGTGCTGAACTGGGGTCTTAGTGGTGGTGCCTGGTATGTGCTGTGGCCCATTAGGGTATTTCTGTGTTCCCCAGTGTCTACAGTAAAGTACTTGGAAGTCCTGCCACTGCAGGCTGTCTGTTTCCCCAGAGATTACACTGAACCATATGGTACTTCTCTAAGCTACCAGTTCCCATGGCTATGCTAAGGCACATGAGAGGTCCTGGTGTAGATGTTTGCCTGCTCCACCAGATTAGAGTTCAGAATCCCCCAATGGTATGCTGAAGTAGGGGTTACTGCTGGCTTGATGGGATGCTTCCTGTCATGGGCTGCACTCTTCTTTCATCCAAGTGAGATGGACATTTCACCCCATTTTTTGCTGGTTCTTCTGCTCCAGGATTTGTTTTGGGACTCTGTTATATGGTTGTTTGGAGGTGAGTACAGGAGAATTGCAGTGGTTTAATGCTTGCTCTACCATCTTGGTTCCCAGAAGCACCTTTACCTTTCTTGACCCACCTAAAAATATTCATACTTCATAAAGAGATTCTGTGGTGCAAAATGCAAATTACCAATTCAAAAGTATACCAAGCCCTTATGCTGATTTCATGGTATAAATGGAGAGTATAAAACATAATCCTGCCCCATTAAATATATGAATGAAAAATATACAAAAGCACAAGATTTAAAACTAGAAGGGACATTGAAAGTTAAGTAGTCCAATTCCTTCAGTTTGTAGATGTGAAATTCAAGACCAAGAAGTTGAAGTGACTTGATCAAATTTCCAAAGAAAATTAACAAATTCATTCAGGATCTAAACTCACATTTTCTGAATGTACAGGAAATTGGTTTTCTGCTACCTTCTAAGAATTAAGATCACTTGTTTGAATGTGAAAATTTAAGTTTAATAGAATTTCCTTGTCTTTGGCAAACTCAAAGAGGATCTAATATTTTGCTATAGATGGGAGAGATATTGACCTATCTAGCTAGTCATCACTAGAATTTTTTAATACCATGTACTTGACTGTATATACATTCCAACAAAAGCTGGTTTAAAATATAATTACCTTAATTGAATAAGGAAACTACAACAATATCTGTCACAATTAAAGTAAAATTAATCAGTTTTGACTTGATCTTCATTTGGTTTTATACAACCTTAAATTTATTTTTTTTCTTTTTCTATATAATGCAAGTCATTTCTGTCTCCCTAGCCCTATCCCCAAACAATTTCCTACTCTAGGCTAAGTAGAGAGGTCACTGGAGTGAGAGACATTATGCTTGAATTCCTGTTTCTAACAGATATTTTTTTTCTTAATTCAAGTTTTCTCACCCCCTGAAGTCTCTCTGTGGACCCTTTGGTCAACCTGTGAGACCAAAGGCAAAGAATTCTTTTTTTTTTTTCTTTTTGGAGGGCAAGTGGAGTTAAGTGACTTGCCCAAGTTCACACCACTAGTTTTTTTTTTTTGTTTGTTTATGTTAAATTTCTGAGGCCAGATTTGAATTCAGGTCCTCCTAACTCCAGGGCCAATGCTGTGTTTCTAAAAGATAACAGGTTTTGTGAATCAGTTAAATCATTTAACTTTTTAGCACTCTAGGTAACTTTTTAAGGTTATAAACTGTAGATAGTTTCCTCACTGTGGGATTTCATACACCAATAAAATCATAGGACTAGACAAGAAATAAAAGACAAAGTTCTTACTATGTGGATTTTGTCTGAGTGGAAAAAGTTTGCATAATCTAATTGAATATATGACAAAGAGCAATAAATTCTAAAGCTATTCAGTGTGTGACGGTGTGGATGGGGTAAGAAAACCCAAATCGTCACCCTCTAATATTGACTTCCTTTAAGGACTGAACAATGATGGTCCATATAGAGGGATCATCATCCTTATATACATTGATAAAGTCACTCACAAGTGAATAGCAGACATAATAGATTCTGAGTCATTTCAGTTCAAGGGAACATATTGTCATCACCTACATTCTTTCTTTACATCTACACTACTTCAAAATGATGTCAAAAACATTCAAACTCCTTATCATTTTTGTTTTATTATAGTCATTATTGTTATTTGTTGTTGCTGAATTGTTTCTAATTCTTCTTGATCCTATTTTGGGGTTTCCTTAGCAAAGATATTGGAGTCATTTGTCATTTCCTTCTTAAGTTCATCTTATAGGTGAAGAAGTGATGCAAACAGGGTTAAATGACTCATTCAGGGTCACATCGTAAGTGTCTGAGGTCAGATTTAAATTCACAAAGATGAGTCTTCCTGATTGCAAGCCAAGTGCTCTATCCACTGTACCACCTAGTTGCTCAATACTATTATAATAGCAGTGAAAGTTGCATTTTAGAAATCTGGCTGAAAATGAGAGAATTTTAAATTATTCTGCAAATTAAAGTGAACCAAAAAATTTGGGTAATAAATACAGGGTATCAGCAAATGAAAAAGCATTTTCATGTTTATGTTGCACAACCAATCTACCATTTTGATTTTGAGGTTCAAATGCTTTTTGTTGTGCTGCAAAAAATGTTTAATAATAAAGCTCTTCCATCTGAACTGATTCAGATTATGTCAGCCAGAATATTGCCCTAATCACAGGCAGTTTAAAGATTTTTAAAATGTTCACCGATAATCATAAAATAGCCCACAAAGCAAACACAGTGATAATTCTGTTTAGATCTTTGGGTCTGGGAATAAATGGTCCTCATTTTGTATTTACCACACAAACATATTTGATACTAAAGGGGTTCAGGCAAAAATATAGTATTCTACCAAGAAACCTTAGACTGAGGATTTAGTGGCCTCGGGTCAACAGATGTGTTTGTGTAGACTAAATACATTCATTGTATTTTAAGTATTCCTTAAATGTAGAATATTTCCAAAAATGCATTCCAAGAAATGTCTGAATGCAAAATATTAGTATACACCTGCAATAATGTGGTGGAGGATAAGACTGTGAATTTCACAATTGCTTTTTTACCCCTTTAGGAAGATTTGGTATGAAAATATCTTGCTTACATTCATTGGAGTGAGGCTTTATTTACTTCAGCTATTAAGTTTTGATTTATTAGTCAGTGACCAAATAGTCTAATAATGGCACCATGTTTGAGTTTTTCCTCTCCCACCTTAGCTTGTCAAAAAAATTTACATATTTATATACGCATGCATTAGTGTGTATATATATGTGTGTATATATATGCATATACATATATGTGCACATGCACATATATCCTTCTATACATTTATATATACATAATTATCCATGTTAACTTGAATTTTCTACTTTATTTGTACAACATTCATTTTTTCATGCATTAAAATATCATTGAAGAGAAAATGTACTTTCTAAGCAAAATAGTAAGTTATTATATAAGTAATTCAATCTTTTAAATAAGTTAGGAGCTATAAAGCTTAATTACATCTACTTTATTCACTTTCTTTCTTTTCCTGTAATTTTTCCAAGGCATAAAGTACAGCCCAAGGAATGATCCTTGGGAGACACAGGAGTTCATTTTTTTTTAAACTGGAAAAATACTGTAGCTGATCCTGATCATACGGTACCGCCTGATCTTGAACATTAAAGAAAGATCACAGAGATTGTCACATAAGTAGTCATTGAATTTCCATGAATCATTTTATGATCAAATAAAAATTAGGGCAGTAACCAACTTTCTCCTTAATGCAACATAAATACATGATAAAAGATTAGTGGCAGGCTTCACCCTACACCTTGATATTGTTAATGAGTGGAAAAACTCATTTTTGTAAAAGACTTTTTTTGTGTTGGTGATATAAAATAAATAAAATGATTACTTTAGTTTGAATGGCTTCTCACTGGCATGAGTGCTAGTGTTCAATTGAGTTAACTTTTTTAGTTACCTGGTTTCCATGAATGCTGCCTATTTTTAACCCTCATAGGAAAAAAAAGTAGATTGAGTATGGTTTATATAATATATCTTAAAAATCAATAAATATCCATTTTCTGTTATATGTTACTTCTGGAAATTTATTTTCCTCCTCACCCAATAGACTTTGGTTTAGTTCACATTCTGACTATAGCATGCAGGATCTTGTTATTTAGTCTGGTGTTGCCAAATGTAACTATAGATAAATAAAGAGATAGAAATAGACACACATAAATGTAAACACAGATTTAGTTGGAGATAAACATATAGTCACAGACATAAATGATATAGATATAGATAATAGCAGCATTCATTTAACAAGAATTCTAATAGTTGGATTTAACTTAATATGTGCTTTTTAGCTTATGCCTTGAGGTTCTAGAAATTATGGGATCATTTGAAATAAAAATGAAAAGAAAAACATAACATGGCTATTCATGATTTTGATCTGGCCTTGATAAAGGATAATTGTGGCAATGACTGGGCAGTTATATGATTGCTATTTTTGAGTGGTAGTTACTACCAGTAACTCTCAGAGGTTGTTTACAGAAAAGCAAGACATCTAATCCTTTCAGTCAAAAACAATTGTCTACTCAACCACCAGTTTGGCTGAATGTTTCATTGAATTAACCAAATGTTTTGGCAGAGCTACAATGTCAATCACAATGGTTAAGAATATTTTTTGGAGGTTCTGCCACTAAAGTTCCAAAAGCTTTCCATTAACTCTCTTTATCTAAATTGAACAAATGCTAAAACACCCTATTACTACCTATAAGCTCTTGACAAGGGCAATATTTGCATGGAAAATAGGGAGTCTGGTTGACAGTATACTGGAAATGAGACTTCTAGTTGTTTGTCAAGACTGCTTTGTTTTTAAAGATTTTGTTCAGTGGGGAATTTGGAGCAACACTCTGTAGAATAAATACCTAAAAGGAAGACTTTTTTGCCTATATTTTTTTTATTTTGAAGACTGTGTATGCAGCATGTGTTTAAAGTATATGCATTATATGGTATTGGATACAAATGAAAGTCCATATCTATCCTGTCAGTAGTATCAGAGATAGCCTTGTTATGCATTTTCCAATAACAAGTCTGACAACATACTCAGCTTCTAAGCTGCCAGAGGCTAAACTCATTGGTGAGATAAATTATACTATCCCTGAGAAAAAGAAACCAGCCCCCTATCACTTTGTCAAAAGAGCTTGGAATAAAATAAAGGTACCTACTGCCCTTCCATCCCACTTAGAGGTACTGAGACTATTATAAAAGAGTTACATGGATCATGAGAATAGACTATATCCTAGGATATGACATATCTAGATGAATGAAGTCAGTCTGTACACATGATGGACTTTTAGGAAGAAGTTTTTGAAAAGAAAATTCCTAATTTAAACACATTGTCTCAACAGCAAATGACCCTGCATGTTACACTGCATTCTTTGTTAAAAAAACAAACAGGGGTGGCTAGGTGGCACAGTGAATAGAGCACCAGCCCTG
>NW_027185793.1:8438532-8453330 GCF_028583685.1 Petaurus breviceps papuanus
TCTCTCTCTCTCTCTCTCTCTCTCTCTCTCTCTCTCTCTCTGTCTCTTTGTGTCTTTGTCTCTCTCTGACTTGTATCTCTCTGTCTCTCTTAAAGGGGAACAATCCTATAAGGCAAGTTTCTAGAATTCAGACAGATTTCTATGATTAATCAAAGCCATGTGATTAGTAACCATAACAGCTGCAAAGTTAGGTTTATACTTTTTACCATTATTTGAACAGTTTGAAGGACATCTTTTCAAATTCAGTTCCATTTGTTCTTTGCATTAATAATGTTTTCAATAGACTAAAACATTCCTATCATTACAGTGTTACCTTCCTCTCAGACTCAGTTGGACTGTGCATATCGATCCAAAACAAAATGGCCTCTTTTAAGTTTAGTAACCATTTTTGTGGGCCTAACAGTGTTTCCTTTCCATGTTATACAACCAAGAAATTTCTTGCAATACTTCAAAATAAACCTTGTCTTAATCATAAAATTTGGTTTAATTGAAGGAACTAAATGATCATAAAAGTTGGTTTAATTAAAGGATTTAGAAGCAGTAAGAGGACAGATCTAAATAAGAGAATTAGCAGTATTTATACTTATTGGCATGACTGATATGTTCCCTATATTCCCTGAAATTTTTATCTTTGTCCTTTTCTAGGGCTACTACACTGAGAATCACCTATTTAAATTATTAAAAAAAGAAGCTAAAATTGCACATTAAGGTCTACAGCAGGCAGAGAAATTAGATATAAAATAGTCCAAACCTTTTTTTTTTTAATAGAAGAGGAAATTGAAACCCAAATAGGTTAAATGAGTTGTACAATTTCATACAGGTAGAAGAAAAAGCTAAGATTTGAAACAAATAATTAGATTCCTAATCTAGCATTCTATCCACTATAATTTCTTCCTCTTGGATGTGGTGTTGTTGCCTCTAGCTGAGAAGTAATCATACCCAAGCAAGAGACTGTAGTGAACAAAATACATAAAATATTTGGGACTCAATATGCTAAAACTAACTGATAACTATATAGATAAAATTATAAAATATTTCTTAAAGAAATAACTCAAACAACAAGATACATCCATTTCTCATGGATGAGCTATCACCATTTTTTTTTTCAAATGAAATTGCTCCCTAAATCAGATTTCATTTTTAACAAGCAAAATATCAAGGGGATACTAGAAAGGGCTATATACAATCATAACAGACTTCAATTTGAGGGAGCAAAATATTTAGAATGGCAAAGAAAACAATGGGGGAAAAAAACTAAGAATGATTTAAGAATAGCACTTATAGGCTTCAAAATATATTATAAAACAGCAATCATCAAAACTATTTATCAATACACCAGACTAGACAAGTAATTGGAGAAAGAAATGGCAAACCATTCCAATATAATTTTCAAGAAAACCCCAGATGAGTTCATAGAGTGAATTCATGGCTGAAAAACAACTGAACAAGTACCAAGCAGAGGTAGTTGAATTCAACAAGCCATTTACAATAAAGACGAAAGTTAATTACCTAGAAATGAATTGCCTATTTGATAAGAATTTCAGAGGAAAAAAAAACACTGGAAACCCTTCTCAAAAAATGAGATTTATGCCAAAAACTTGCACCCTATACCTCTATAAAGTGAAAACAGACTCATGCCCTAAATAATAAAGGTCATAGTATTAAAAAAAATTAAAAATGATTAGGAAAAATTTTTGTGTGTGATTTTTTTTTGTGATTAGGCAGTTATTTCCTTGGCTAAATAATAATAGTCAATTACAAAAAATAAAGTAGATAATTTAAATTGCCTGAAATAGTGAAACTTTTGGAGGAAAAAAAAACATTGCAACTAGGACAAAAAGGAAAAGTGTTAAGTGAGAAGAATATCTGTATCAAGTGTCTTTGATAAAAGTTTAATATCTACAATATTTTGGTATGTAATTAGGATGAAATATTTTATTACATTATTAAGCTTTGATGACTTAAATTTGAACTAAGAAGTTTGAAGTACCCTGTCTGTATGTATATGTGTAATATGTAAGTATGTATGTATATTGTATATATCTTTGCATATATTTGTATGTATTGTATGCATATATGTGTATATATGTATTTGTCAGTGTGTATGTATATATTATATATATACATATAATTATCCAAGTACCATATATATACACACATATACATATGTATCATATATTATAAAAAGTCATTCCCAAAAAATTAATTAAAGGCCTTAAACAGTTCCCAGTAGAATTGAAAATAAATAGCCATAGAAAATAATGTTTTATATGACTAACAGAAAAAGCAACTATAAAAACCTTTTATATTGGGGATGGAGCCATGTTGGCATAGTAAAAGCAGGGACTCACCTGAGTTCTCCCGTAAATTCCTTCAGATACCTCTGAAAAGTGAATCTGAAAAATTTTAGAGTGGCAGAATCCACTAGGAAACAGTGTGCCTGATTTCCAGCCCAGGAAAACACACCGGGTGGGGGGAGAGCAGAGCATGGTCTGTGCCAACACAAACCAAAGCATAGCAGAGCAGGAGTGGCCCTAGTGAACTGAATCACCAATAGCAGTAGCAATTCTCCAACCTCTCAACACAGGGCAGGGGTTTCTCAGAGCTGGGTGAGAGACAAGCATAAGACCTGCAGCAGCAGTAGCAGCTGCTCCTGGGTCTATCAGTCCACAAAATAGATGTTTGAAAGTCAACTACTTGAACTTCCAGGAGACAAGATGGTGGAGTAAACCTCAAGTGCTCTCGTCCCCACCTTGATGATATTGAAAAACCCAGAGAATACTGCCTCAGGAAATATCCTGGAATAGTGGAACAAACAGAAGGGGTACAGCAGTTTTTTTTTTTATTTGAGAGGCTAGGGAAATCAAATGGAAGGGTCCCTCTTGATGTGACTAAAGGGGACCAGTGAAGTATGGCAGTGTCCCAGCAAGTCCCACCTCAGAGGATTAGTAGGAGATACTGAGCCACAGAGGTATGGAGTCAGCAAGCACCAACACCCGGATCCCAGACGTGCATTTACATAGTTGGGAAATTCTAGTCCAGGGTTGGGAAGTTGAAGACCTGAAGGGATTAGACTACACCTCCCCTGCACCTCATGCTGTGAGCTTCATTGTAACACCAAGGAAACACAGACAGATCTGACCTCTGCCTCAGCCTCAGGCACACACTAGCCAGCTCCAGCCTTGCACTAGGTAAGATGCAGCATCATATAGCTTCTGACAGAATCAGAGGCCACAGCACACAAAGCCACTAACCAGGCCCTTAACTCTCATCACAAGAAGTGTGGGTCAGAGTCCCATGTTCCCTCAAAGCAGAGATTCACTATAAAAGCCAGGAAATAGGCAATCACAATGGGCAAAAAGCAAATGAAAAACAGAGTCCTTAGACTCCTACTATGGAGACAGGGAAAATAAACATACTCTTTCAGAAGAGGACAGCATTGACACTATGCCCATATCTGAAACCTCAAAAGGGAATATGAGCTGGTCTCAAGTCCAAAAAGCATCCTTGGAATAGTTCAAGAAGGACTTTAAAAGACAAATTAGAGAGACAGAAGAAAAATTGACCAATTATTTTTACAATACAATTGACAAAATGGGAAAGAATTTCACTGAAGAGAGGAACTCCTTAAAGAGTAAAAATGACCAAATGGGTAAGGAGGTACAAAACCTAACTAGAGCAAATAAATCCTTAGAAGGAAAAAAACGGTCAAATGTATAAAGAGCTTCAAAAATGTACTGAAGAATAATATTTGTTAAAACTTAGAATTGGACAAGTGGAAGCAAATGACTCTACTACGCACCAAGAATCAGTCAAAATCCAAAGAATTAAAAAAATATAAGAAAATGTAAAAAATCTCATTGGAAAAACGACTGATCTGGAAAATAGTTCCAGGAGAGCTAATCTAAAATTATTGGTCTACCAGAAAGCCAAGAAGAAAACAATTATCTGAACAGAGTCTTCCAAGAAATCAGCAAGGAAAATAGCCCTGAGGTTCCAGAAGCAGAGACTAAAATGGGCATTGAAAGAATCTACAAATCACATCCTTAAAGAGATTTCAAATTTTAAAAGTCAGGATATATTGTAGCCAAATTGCAGAATTATCAGTTCAAGAAGAAAATACTGCAAGCATCCAGAAAGAAATAATTTAAATATCACAGAACTACATTCAGGATCACATAGGACTTTGCAGCTTCTACATGAAAAGATAGAAAGAATTCAAATATAGTACACCATAAGGCAAAAGAGCTTGGACTACAACCAAAGACTGCATGCTCAGCAAAATTGAGCATGCTAAAGATGAACCCAAAATAGTACTGAAGAAAATAAGACCTTAAAAATAGACTAACCCAAATGGCAAAAGAGGTTCAAAAAGCCAATGAGGGGGAAGAATGACTTAAAAATCATAGTGGGCCAAATGGAAAAGGAGATCAAAACCTCACTAAAAATAATAATTCCTTCAAAATTATAATGAAGCAAATGGAAACTAATAACTTTATGAGAAATTAAGAAATCATAAAATAGAACCAAAAGAATGGGAAAAATAGAAGACAATGTGTAATATCTAATTGGAAAAAACACTGACCTGGAAAACAGATCCAGGAAAGATAATTGAAAAAGTTGTTGGACTACCTGAAAGCCACAATCAAAAAAAGAGTCTAGGTATAAGCTTACAAGAAATTGTCATGGACAACTGCCCCAATATTCTAGAACTAGATAGTAAAATAGAAATTGAAATAATCCACTGATCATCTTCTGAAAAAGATCACAAAAGGAAAACTCCTAGGAATATTGAAGTTGAATTCCAGCTTTCTCAGGTCAAGGAGAAAGCATTGTAAGCAGTCAGAAAGAAACAATTTGAGAATTGTGGAAATACAATCAGAATAACAGAAGACCTAGTATTTTTTACATTAAGGGATCAAAGGGCTAGGAATATGATATCCTGGAGGTCAGAGGAGCTAGGATTAAAACCAAGAATCACCAACACAGCAGAACTGAGCATAATAATCCAGGGGGGAATTTGATATTCAATGAAATAAAGGGCTTTCAAGCATTCTTGATGAAGTGACTAGAGCTGAATACAAAATTTGATTTTCAAATATAAGACCCAAGAGAAGCATGAAAAGGTAAACAGGGAAGAGAAATTATAAGGGACTTATAAAAGTTAAACTGATCACATTCCTACATGGAAAGATGATATTTGTAAATCATGAGACATTTCTCAATATTATGCATTTGGAGGAAATTATATATACATATACATATGTGTGTATGTGTGTGTGTATGAATGGATAGAGGGCACAGGGAGAGTTGAATATGAAGGGATAATGTCTAATTAAATAAAATTAAGGGGTGAGAGAAGAATATATTGGGAAAATGAGAAAGGGAGAGATAGAATGGGGTAAATTATCTCACCTAAGAGAGGCAAGAAAAAGTTTTCACAATGGATGGGAAGAGGGAGGAGGTGAGAGGGAACAAGTTAACCTTACTCTCATTGGATTTGTCTAAGGGAGGGAATAACACACACACTCAATTGGGTACCTTGCCCTACAGGAAAATAAGGGGGAAGGAGATAAGCAGAGTGGGGGGGGGGATGGTAGAATGGAGGATAGATTAGTTGAGGGAGTAGTCAGAAGTAAACACTTTTGAAAAGGGACAGGGTCAAAGGAGAAAAGAGGATAAGTGTGGGGGGGAAGGATGGAGGGAAATATAATTATTCTTTCACATCATTACTATTATGGAAATGTTTTGCATAATGTACATGTATAACTATATTGAATTACTTGTATTCTCAATGATGGTGGGTGGGGAAGGAAGTAGGGAGAAAATTTAAAATTAAAAATTAAAAAAAAATTTAAAAATATTTTTATATGTAACTGGGAAATAAGATATATAGGCAATGGTGTACATAAATTTATTTTGCCCTACAAGAGAGTAAAGGGGAAGGGGATAAGGAGGGAGTACATGATTAAAGAAGGGCAGACTGGTGGAAGTGGTAATCAGAACGTATAACATAATGAGTTGGGGGGTGAGAAATTGGGAGAAAATTTGGAACTCAAAATCTTGTGGAAATGAATGTTGAAAATTAAAAATTAATTAATTAATTAAAAAACAGAAGAATTTGCCAGTTAAAAAAAATGAATGCTTTAAAATGTAATTAGAAAATATTTGACAAAATAAAAAAATGTTTTAAATGATGTACATAAGAAGGTACCTTTGCTTCCCTCACCCTCCCATTTTGCCCTCAATTCATCTCATCATTATCTTGATTGTACATGGTTCTTTTCATGTTCTCCCTCCACTAGACCTTCAGAGTAGTATCTACAATGCCTTTAGATGATAAGTTTTGAGAGCAGAACATATAAGGTCCTCTCTGATAGGGCCTTTTCTTAAGGTGATTACAAACAGGAAGCAAATTGTATGGTATTTACTAGACAATAAATAAAGAGTTGCTACTTGACTAAAATGTAGGTGTTATCAAGGTATCATCAAATTTGGTGATCACCAAATTTTATTTTTAAAATTTTGATTATAGTGCATAGGTTTAAAACAATATCTGATTTGCTTTTTTCTCCCTTCATTTTTTTTTTGTAGGTCAGAGGATAAAAGTGACTGTGAGGTAAGTTTTCTGGATGGTTGCAAATTTGAAGAGGTGCAGACATTGAGCATAGCTACCATTGCTCAATCCTTGTCAAATGATAGTTGTATGAAAAAAGCCTGAGGAAGTGTTCACTTCATGGTTCCTTTCTCACAGAGGCAATAAGGAAAACTTGTCAATAGTTAGAAAGAGCTGATGGTAATAGTAATTGAGGAAGCAGGTAGTTAAAGGAAGTCCTCAGAAGAGCATCGCCTAGGTTAACTATATTATTATTTTATCATTTAGTTTTATCATTTAGTAACACTTTTCTGGAGTGTATTATTATCAGGCATGTTATCTTCATTTTGTAAATAAGAAAGCTGAGGTAGAACAGGATTGGGAAATGTCCACAGGTGTGCAGCTAGCAAACTTTGAAACAGGCACTCAAACTCTTTCCCCATCTAATGTTCTTGACATTCCCTTTCCCCAGGCAAATATTTCCAAAACTAATTAAAAAGCCACATAAAATCTTTGGGATATATTGAAAATAGTCCAAAGATGACCACAAGTAAAAGTAGCAAAGGTGACACAGAGGGCATTTGCACAACCTGGGAGGGGGAAAGGAAAATAAAGGCATTTAGAGAAAGGAGGGAGAAAAACCAGATAAATTGATATGTTCATTTTTTACTCTTGTGAAACAGAAGTGTATTTTATGTTCATGTAGCCTTTTCCCCCTCCTCCAGTCAGAATCACTAAAGCAGAAATTAATTTTTCCGTTACAATTAATTATCTGAACAGTCTATCAACATCAAATATAAACTACTTCTCTCAAATCATTCTAAAACCTAAATAGTTTAATCACAAATCACCCATTATAGATTTTGATAATTTGAGAATTATATTATTGATCATGTGCCATCTATTTCTATCAGTAGAGAACAGATTAGCTCCATTTAAAAAAAATTCTTGTCAGTTTTAAGAATTTAAAAAAATGATAAGAACCCGTAACCTACTTTTGACTTAAGTAAGCAAAAATTTTTGTTGTACAGTTTAAACACTTAGTACTAAAGCTGATGTCTTAACTTCTGAAAAGTTCTATTTATTTGGGTTTAAGTAAAAAAAAATTAAAAAATTAATTTGAAGGGTAATGCAAATACTTTGCAGGACCATGAACCTAGAAAAGTGAACCTAGAAAAGAAATTTTTGCTGTCTCTCAATATCCATAATTGTTTGGAGATTTATTGTAATGTATGTGGTTTTGTGTGGGTCCATATCCTAAGTATTATGCCAGTTCATACAAATTAAAAATAAGCAAAGCACAAGAAAAAAAATCCCAAATAAAAACCTCCTCAGTCCACAGAGCTGAGGAAAGAATTAGGATTTTGTTTTGAGTCTCAGATTTTCCATAACTTGGAAGAAAAAGTGAGGGCAAAATACATTTGATATACAAGTAGTGAATAAGAATTAATAGAGGGGTTTTTTGAAACCATTTCATTTTAGTTTCTTTTCTTCTCCTTCTTTTCCTGCAGGAGGGCCTGAATTCCTTCTACTTCATCTCCTCTCTGTAGGAAGATCAAATAGATTGAAGCTTCATCCCTCTATAAGTGAATTGATTTAGCTTAATACTGCATTTACTCATCTCCATCCCTGCTGCACTGAAATAGGTAAATTGAAACATTCAGTTTGCCTCCACATAGAAAAAAAATAATAAAACTGGCAATTTCCAAAAATAGCACCTTTCATAAAATATAGTGTGATTTCCACTGACTTAGTCAAGGGCTGGAATAAAATTTCAAAGAAAATATTTTGGCAAAATGAAGCAAAATTTTGAAAAGGAATTGAGAGCTGGTGTATATTTGATTGATGTAAATTAAATCAGTGGGAAATTCAGTTTGATAGTACAAATGTTACCTTGTTTTATACTGTATGTATAAATGTCATGTAACCCTTTGGTTATCAACCAGACAGTTTCTCTTCTTCTGTTTCTTTTTTCCTTCAAATTAAGTGGAAAACAAAGAAAACAATAACTTTATGTAGAAATCACTAGTCACTATTTCTTATTTTTGTCTTTGAAAGCAGAATGCCTGATCAAATTGCCTTAAACATATTTGGTACTTAATAACCATTGGTATGGAAATTGAATGGAAAGCTGATATTTCTTCTAAAATTTAGGTAAATCATTCTAAGTTCTCCAAAATTGAAAGGAAAGGCGATATAATTCTACACTTACTAACCCAGTTGAATAAGCCAAGCCAGAGAAAGAAAAAAAAAATAGCCTTGCTTTTTATCCTGAAGTTCTACTCAGAAAATGAAGGAAAAATACTTTTAGGAAATTTCCTGAATGTTGATTTCTAGGTTCTCAGAAAGAAAACTACTATCTACAGTAGATTTTTTTTTACATCTATAGCAACCCATGGAAAGAGCAGTGAATCAGTTAATAGTTGGTATCTTATTTTCATGTAATATTTTTAAAAAATGGTGATTCTCCAAAATATTAGTGACCTAATATTTGTTGCCTTTATTAACATCTGCACCTGAAAGATTCTGCTATGACTCAACATTTGAGCTCAACTACCAAATTTTAAATGAAGCTAATGCCATTTTTCCTTCCCAGAATTTCAAGCTACAAACTTCAATGTTAAAATAAATTAGGTTGATTGCACAGAAATTATCTTCTTCCTATCTAAAAACTGCATTGCCAAGGAAGTCTTTGTGTAGAGACTCTGAAATAAGAAAATTTGCAGTTTTTTTCAGTAAATATTTTTCTTATGATTGTTCCCTTTACTTTTGAAGATTTGCCAGTGGGAAGAATAACTGTAGAATCTCTGGGGGTCTGTAGATTGCTGCACTGACTTTCATGGACACAACATTTTCTGCAACAAAGGTTATAATTACAAGCCAATGTATTTACTCTGTTTTCCCTGTGAGCTGTTAGCACAAAGTTTAACTTGTCTCTGAGGTCTGTCAAATCAAAAACACTAGACTAGTGCAGTATTTTTCCTTCCTCTTTTAGAAAAAATTCAAAAGGTCAGTTTAGTTGTTCAAAGCATGTCTAATTGAATATTCCCTACTGAAAAATGAGGCAAAATAATAAAAAAATGACACTTTTCCACTTTGCAAAATGCACAGGCATAGGCAACACAATATCCAATGCATAACAATGAAATAATAGCAAGATATTTCTATTGAAATACACTGAATTTTCTGTCTTTCAACTCTTTTTTTCCTATTATTCAGACTTTATGCAATGAAATATCCATAAACTTTGGAGCCTGCTACATATATCACAATGCACTCTTCTTCTCTATAGTGTGCTGGACTTTTAAAAAAGAAGATATGCATTTGAATCCCATCTCACACTCAGAAGCTATATGATCCTGGGCAAATTTTTTGAATTATCTTAGTTTTATCATTCATAAATAAGAATTAAAATAACAAATCATAGGCTTCTTCTGAGGATTAAATGAGATGACATAAGCAAAGCTCCTTGAAAGTACCCAAATGCTACATATATAATAAATAGTCATCATCATCATCATCATCTTATAAGATAATCACAGGTGCTCAGAAGTAGAAAGGACCTCAGAGAGCTCATATTTCAACCCGTACTGATATCCATATTACAGGATCACTGGCAAGAGTCATCCAACCTCTGTTTCAAGACCAGAAATAAAAGGAAAAGAAGCACTTTCAGACTACATTTGGATATTTCTAAATGTCAGAAGGGTTTTTCTCACATCAAGTCTAAATTTCCTTCTTTGCAATTTCTTCCTCACTCTCCTTTCTGAGCTGAAGCCAAATTCTTCTCCCTTTTTATAGTCCCTCAAAAGGACTTTATTTGTCGTTTAGTCATTTCAATTGTGTTTGACTCTTCATGACCCAGTTTAAAGTTTTGTTGGCAAAGATACTAGACATATTTGACATTTTGTCCTCCAGTTCATTTAACAGGAGGAAACTGAGGCAAAGAGTTAAGTGACTTGCCCAGGGTCACATAGTTAATAAATGTCTGAGATCAGATTTGAACTCACGTCTTCCTGACTGTAGGCCCAGTGCTCAAATGGAAATTGTGCTACCTATTCTTCCCCCAAACCCCAACACTATACAAAATAAATTAAACCTACTACTCTCTACATCTTGCAAGAGAGTCATCATAAAAAGAGGTAGGAGTTTTTTCAGAATTCTAGTACAGGAAAAAGAACAGGAAAGATACTGAAGGAAACATAATGATTTGCACATTTAAAATAAGTATTACACAAAAATCTGGACTTAGACTCCAAAGTCATTCAGTAAATATTTTCCTGAATTTGACTTGATGACATAATAGTAGGGGTTTGCGGAAGGAGGGTAGAAGGAAGAGAGTGATTTATAGGTGAAATGGACCTCTCATTGACAACATTGCTTCTAACATGTTTACTATATAACTCAATGTGGTGGTTAGAAAGTGACCTCCTGAGTCAAGACAACTATAATTCATATTTCCCCATATGATATGTACTATCTGTGGTACTCTAAGGAATTCAATCTCAGTGTTCTCAGATATTTTTTTTTTTTGCCTTTTGCAGGGCAATTGGGGTTAAGTAACTTGCCCAAGGTTACATGGCTAGGTGTGTGTGTGTGTGTGTGTGTGTGTGTGTGTGTGTGTGTGTGTTAAGTGTCTGAGGCCAGATCCAAAAGCAGGTCCTCCTGACTCCGGGGCCAGGGCCTTACTCACTGTGCCACCTAGCCACCCCAATCCTTCGATAATTTTAAGACTATAAATTACAGAACACTTTTTCATTTGCAATGGTAGTTTCTTTATTAAAAGATTCCTACAATGATGAACTCACAGGCCCAGGTTAACACACATATATACATATAAATGTATATGAATCTACATACACATAAATCTTAGCAATGATTGTGTCATTTCAAGAAATTGATTTTTCAAGCATTATAAGGAACTAAACACAAAATTATCTGGGTAGCAAATTAGCAATTTACATCTTATATTACAATGTTCATCTTACTCTGCTGTGATTTCTTATGAAATAGAGAGGCCTAGCATAAAAAGAGCTGTTTAATAATGTAGACTATAAGGAAAGTGAAATAATTATATTTTCCATTACTAAATAGCAATATTATTGTGTGAAAGATACCTGAAGTAATCCTAGAAGTTGAGTGTCAATATGAAATCACAACTTCACAAAACAGACATGGAAAAACTAAGTTTATTACAAGAGAAATTAACATGGATATAGTAGAAAGAGTTCACAACCGAAACAGAAATATTCATATTTATGATATTATGACAGAGAGAAGGATAAACAGAAATCTTCACCTAAATGGGAGTGGCAGGAGGAGAAATCGTGAATAAGTAAGATGGCAAAAGCAGCATTCTTTTACCTTGGGAGTTGCTAGGCTATGAAGATATAATGATCTGATTCTCTCCAAGGATTCCAGCTGTACAAGCAGTTTCCAAATCTAGTGCTGACTGGCACCTGTCTTCACTCCCAAAGACACAGGGGGAGTCCAGCTTGGTGTGTGATCAACAACTTATATCAACTCAGCTAAAGGGAGTTGGCCTTCATTCTGGATACATTCAGGGCATCCAGCATACCCCAGGTCCATTATTTCTGGAAAATAGACAACTCAAAAAGACAAGTTCATGGGACACTTTAACATTCCTTAACAAGAATAAAAAAGAACCCAAATCAGTCACTTTTAAAGGAATACAAATTCCACAAAACTTGTATAATACATCCATTTTGTTGACCTTCTGAGATTCAGACTATCAGGTTAAGTAACTATCATAATCCTTCTGAAAGTAAGAGAGAAAGCCTAGAGAAGAAAAAGAGGGGGACAAAAACAGTAGAAGGAGTTACTGATGTTAAACTCTGATGAGGATAATTCAGAGGACAAATAACCTTAGAGATAAATGTCAAGTAATTCAATCTTTTTTCTTTTTCTTTTCCATTTTTAGCTTCTATTTTCCTGAGACAATTATCAAGTTTATATGAGTAAGAAATCTATTTGGCCTTTAAAAATTTTAGAATCTACTTAGAAATGTTTGCCCTTCTTGAAACAAAATATGTCACCACAGTTAATCCTTTTTTAAAAATTGTCTTTCGATGTTCTATTTAACTCAGCTCCTTCCTTCCTTCTCTGCTACCTTCTCAGTTGCCTGAAAATTTAGGATCAAAGGTATTCAAAGTAATGATCCAAAGGCATGAAAATTTAGCACTTTAAGGGACCTTCGATGAGGAAATTAATGAACTAAGAGGTTAAATGACTTGCCCAAAATTGCATAGACCATAAAGAAACAGAGCTTAGATTTGAACATAGATATTCTGACTATAAAAAATTTCTATGGACTACACACCTCAATTAAATGAGTTTTGAAGAAAGTTATCATTCAATTATTCTGCTTTATTAACATATTCAAATATCTAGCCACATTTTTTGTTTTTCCTCCATAAGCAAAACTAATTCTCAGTTAATTCTTGTACAGAGACCAAGGGAGCTCCAACCCAAACAGTACATGCTTGACTTAGGGCCCTAAACTAGGATGGAATGAAGCCATTCCATCTCTGATATTTTGGTAGAACCACAGCAGGAAAGTTTCAGGTTCTATTTGGAGACCACTGAGGGAAAAAGGAAGTTCCAGATTCCAGGCCACCCATACCAGGAGGCATTTATGAGATACGTAAATAATATGATATCTGATACTTAATTGTGATCTGATAGGGCCACAGCAAAGGGCAAAACCAACTCCCAATTTATGACTGTGTGAGTAGTAGAGATAGGTTAGAAGTGTCTTCACTGAATTAGCAGAAGACAGAGATAGAAAATAAAGATTGTGGCTAAGAAAGGAATTTTGTCCCAAGGATCAATCTAGAAAGTAGCCAGGGGAGTGATAGTGGCATCCAGGATAGAGAAGGTACAGATACCAACAGTAACTGCTGACTCCATAAATGAAGAAATAATATGGGTTAAGGATAGGCCATGTAACCAGAGAAAGAGAATCACTTCATAATAAATCAAAGTAGACACTCAGAATGAAAACTCTGGAGAGTAACAAGGCCCTCCAAGCCTATTTTGAAGAACTGAAGGAATTGAGGAGGAATTGCCTTAAGAAACAAAACTGAGCATAATTTTAGAGGAAGAAAAGTAGTCTTTAATAATATAGAATATGGCAAGATTCTGAAGAAAAACTTGTATGTAATTTTCCATTTAGTATAAAAGTATTTGGTTATCCTTCAGTCCCTTCCAATGGCTCAGATGGATGTACTTTTAAGGGTATTCTTTATTCCTATATACATGGTTCAAAAAGTCTGCCCAATTCTGTTGTCTTCACCAGGGATGCTTAAAGTCCTCTATTTTATTATAAAGACTGTTGATCTTTGTCTCACCTCTTTTGTTCCCCTTCCTTTCATTTCATGAAGAAGAGGACGAAGAAAGCAAAGTGAGTGAAACAAAAATATAGGAATATGGGATGGAACAAAAAACACAATTAACTTACTTAAGCATCAGTGCAAATTGATGAATTCTACTATTAAAGAAAATAGCAGAATGTGTTAGAAGACAAAATTGAACAAATGTTGTTTACAAGAAACACATTTGAAACATTAATTCACACAGAATTAAAATGAGAAGTTGTAGTAAAATTCATTATGCCTCAGATGAATTTTTGAAAGCAGGAATGGCAACCATGAGATGACAATAGGAAAAGTAGACACATGAAAGCTCACTAAAGAAAATAATCCCTTAAAAATTAGAATTGTGCACGTGGAAGCGAAAGGCTCCATAAGACATGAAAAAAGCAATAAAACAAAGTCAAAAGAATGAAAAAATAGAGGAAAAAATTATTGGATTACTTGAAAGCCATGTTCAAAGAAATAGTATAAAAATCATATTTGAAGAAATTGTCAAGTAAAACTATTCAGAAAACCTTGAACCAAAGAGTAAAATAGAAATTAAAAAAATCCAACAATCACCTCCTCAAAGAAATAGCAAAATGAAAACTCCAAAGAATATTATAGCCAAATTCCAGAGCTCCCAGATAGAAGACAAAATGCTTTAGCAATAAGTAAGAAACTATTGGGGGAGAAGGGGTTAGGGGGCTTAGGTGGCTCAGTGAATAGAGCACCAGCCCTGGAGTCAGGAGGACCTCAGTTCAAATCAAGCCTCTGACACTTAACACAAAAAACTAGCCATGTGACCTTGGGCAAGTTACTTAACCCCA
>NW_027185793.1:8453730-8463771 GCF_028583685.1 Petaurus breviceps papuanus
AGAGACAGAGAGAGAGAGAGACAGAGAGAGAGAGAGACAGAGAGAATTTTTGAAAAGTCAGGATCATTTAGGACTAGAAAAAATATTGTTATCTCTGAAAAGAGTGGGGTTTGGAAATAATTAGATAGAGAAGCTGGTTGGATGGTAATCACGATTCAGAATATAAGGGGGAAAATCTATTTTGATGTATTACTTTCCACTTCAGACATTTGTTTTCTATCAACAGAATTGTGTTGTTTTCCCATTATTTAATTAACTTTAGCACAGTGGTTGAGGGAGGAATACAGAATGAAAGAAGGAGAATATCTACATAGGAGGTGATATCTGTAATTTTTGACTGAAACACAAAAGATCAAGCCAGAACCATCAATAATAGTTTCTGGCATTTGAAATGGGTTATGCCTAGCATACTTACCAATTTTCATGAGAACACAATTCATTGAAAATTAAAATTGATTTTATAATCACCTGCTGACATATTTTTTTAGTAGTTAAGTGAAAACTTCCTCTTTTTAGACAAATTTGCTTTGCATTAAAATCTATCATATGAACCATAGTATACATTAGGTGGTAGTGCAGTGGGGCAGAGGAAAGACACAAAGGAATGTCTTTCTGCAATCTCTTTGGGCCCATGGGTATGCAAATCACTTGAATAGAATATATAAAGGATTTAACAGTAATACAGTCAGTATTTTCAGAGAAAATAATTTCTATTTTCACTACTATACATATAAAATAAATTCATATTTTACAACTTTTCTTAAATAGATTTAAGGATGAATAATAAAAAGAACAACTAAGGTAGACATATTTATGGAACTGTTGGATTGCATTTTACTACATTGTCATATGTAAGTTTAGCACATTCAGATGTACTGTTTCACCAGTAAGTCAACTTCTTCCTTTTAAGTTTCTAGACTAAGAGAGTCTTCCCATAGAGACATGGAGTAGAAGAAACTCTTATTTGCTGAATTTTATGCTCAGATTGATTAAGGAGTCAATAATTTGCAATTTGCACCATATTAAAATTCTTTTGGCTCAGATACTGCTGAATATACAGAAAGTACCTTTGGAATACATAATGATGATCATTATTGCACCCATTTCACCCCACAAAAAAAATCTTGTATAATATGGGTAGAGTGTTTGTAAAGAAAATACTGTGTATGAAAAGGTTATGCTACCCACTGAATTTATTGTTATAGACAGAGCTCATCCCAGGCTTTAAGACTGAAAAACTAAACATTTTAATCTACCTTTTCTGGTACGTCTGCAGGTTTTGCCTACATACCTCAATTGACAAAGTCAGAAAAAGAGCCAGTCTCAGGAACTGCTGCCTCCATAATCTACTAAGCAAGAAAACAGAGTGCATAAGGGGAGTGCATTCATATGTCTGAGGTAGCACCTCACCAGATCTAGATCAGAGCTCAGAAGTCTGCAGACTACATAGTTACCTATTTTCTAATATCGTAATTTTTTTCTGTCTCTAGATGTTGAAGATCTGACTCTTCTGGATTTCCTACAACCCAATCATTTTTACGAAAAGAAAAATCTCAGATGTGAAGATGTGGGGGTATGTTTGTCCTTTCACATTTTTGTTCAAAGAATGTCTTTTTATTTTGTTAGTTTATCTTCATTTTACTATATACACATACATAGAGAATCAAAGAAAGATTAATTAATTACAAAGTTAATTTTCAGTTAGAACACTAATGCATTATTGGTGGAACTGTGAATTGATCCAACCATTCTGGAGAGCAATCTGGAATGATGTCCAATGGGCACTAAAACTATAAAAACACATACCCTTTGACTCAGCAAAAACACTTTTAGGTCTGTATCATAAAAAGATGATACAAATGGGAAGAAGAACCACATGTACAAAAATATTTATAATAGCTTTTTTTTTGTGATGGCCAAGAATTTGGAAATTGACAGAATGATCATCAACTGGGAAATGACTGAACAAACTGTGTTATACAAATGTGATGGAACAGTATTGTTTAATAAGAAATGATAAGCAAGCAAAATTCAGAAAAACCTGGAAAGACTTTACAGGAACTGATGCTGAGTGAAGTGAGCAAAACACAGAAGAACATTGTACACAGTAGCAGTAACATTGTGTGATGACCAACTTTGATAGACTTAGCTGATCTCAGCAATGCAATGAATTAAGAAAATTCCAAAAGACTCATGACAGAAAAATGCTATCCACATCCAGAGAAAGAACTATGGAGTCTGAATGAAGATCAAAACCTACTATTCTCTTTACAACATGACTAATGTGGAAATATGTTTAATATGATTGTATATTTATGGCCTACATCAGATTGCATGTAATTTAGAGGAGGGGGGAAGGAAGAGAGGAAGAGAAAATTTAGAACTGAAAATCTTATATAAGCAAATGTTGAAAGCTAAAAATAAATAATTGGAAATTAAACATACACACACACAGATACATTTTTACTACACAAAAGCATAAGCCTGAAACACATATTTATATTTGAAAAACATTAATAATTAGTTTTCAAAACGTGAAATGGACAGGTTCAAGTGGTTGTGGTAAAATCACAGATAGATAGATAGAAACACATAAAGATAGATAAGGATAGAGATATATAGATAGGTAAGAGAATGTATACATAGATGCACATATATTTCTCTATTTCTCTGTATGTTTGTATATGTGTGTATAAGTATGTATACACACATTTATATAACTATATCTATATAGCTTAGAGACTTTAAATTGGATGTGCATGTGTCAAGTACACTGTATTGGAGACTCTCTCTCTCTACATATATATATATATATATATATATATATATACACACATATATATACATATATCAACATTCAATACAATAAGTGGGAATGATCATGATCATATATCCTTCTTTTTCTTATAAGAATACGTTATAAGAAGTAGTAGTTCCCCATAAAGTTATCATAAAATTATCTTGTGCCAATTAAATTAAATTGTATTTCAGCCGGCGGAGTCAAGTAGGTGGAGTAGAAGCATGACCTCCATTTGGCTCCAGTGTCCACCTTCCCCTATCAAGGTAACAAGGGTACTCTGAACCAACTTTGGAGCTGCAGACCTCACAAAATGACACAGAGAAGCTAACCTCCCACTGAGAACAGCCCAGCAGGCCAGAAGGAATTGGCCAGCGTGGTGCTCTGGGAGCCAAACTCAGGCCCCCATGAGCCAGAGGTTTTAGCCCCAGGGTGCGTCTGACTAGCCACTCCAGATGAGCAGCAGCTCTGGCTGTTTCGGGAATTATCAACAAATAGATGTGAAGGACAAAGTGAGAGGTCAGTGCAGTCTGGACTGTGGGACCCAGCAAGTGGGAGTCCAACTGCTACCACTGAGACACCCAGGTCAGCCAGCTAGTGTCACGTGGCACCTTCAGCTCCTGGCCTGCAGAGTGTAGGGGAACCAAGCACTAGTCTGAGGGGTAGTCACTCTTGCTTTAACTTGCTTGGATCTGCATTGCAGTCTCGGGTGGAGGTCCTGAGGTGTGTGACCAGCTTGCCAGAGCATGTGGAGGCCTCAGAGAGGGCACCCATCTAATACCTTTGGCAGCTGAGAAAACCCCAGTGTTTGGGACAAAAGCTCCCCTATCTGGTGGCAGAGGCTACTGTGACAAAAAGCCCAGGGGTCAAGTGACTGAGGGGAGACATGACCAGGCAAAGGAAACAAAGCAGACAGAAGATTCCAACATTAGACTCATTTTTGGGAAAAAAAGGAGCAAAGCATGGAACAGGAGGAAGACAGTGAAGTCAGAATTCCTGCACCAAAAGCTTTAAAGGTAAATACGAGCTGTTTACAGGCCATAGAGGATCTTAAGAAGCAGATAAGAGAAGTGGAAGAAAAATTGGGAAGAGAAATGAGAATGATGCAAGAAAATCACAAAATGAGAGTCAACAGCTTGACCGAGGAAAATAGCACCTTAAAAAATAGACTAACTCAATTGGCAAAAGAGGCTCAAAAATGCAATGAGGAGAAGATTACCTTAAAAAGCCGAATTTGCCAGATGGAAAAAGAATCTCAAAAGCTCACTGAGGAGAATCATTGCTTCAGAATTAGATTGGAGCAAATGGAAGCTAATGACTTTATGAGAAATCAAGATGCTGTTAAACAGATACAAACAAATGAAAGAATAGAAGGCAATGTGAAATATCTCATGGGAACAACCACTGATCTGGAAAAAAAGATCCAGGAGATATAATTTAAAAATTATTGGACTACCTGAAAGCCATGATCAAAGTAAGAGCCTAGAAATCATCTTCTAGGAAGTTCTCAAAGAAAACTGCCCTGATGTTTTGGAATCAGAGGGGAAAATAGAGGTTGAAAGAATACAACAATCTCCTCCTGAAAAAGATCCCAAAAAGAAACCTTCTAAGAATATTATAGGCAGGTTCCAGAATTCCCTGATTAAGGAGAGAATATTACAAGGAGCCAGGAAGAAACAATTTGAATATTGTGGAAACACTATCAGGATAACCTAGGATCTGGGAGCTTCTACCCTGAAGGATCGAAAAGCTTGGAATATAATATTCCGGAGGTCAAAGGAGCTGGGATTAAAAACCAGAATCACCTACCCAACAAAACTGAATATCATGTTTCAGGAGAAAATATGGTCATTCAGTAGAATAGAGGACTTTCAAGCATTCTTGATTAAAACCCAGAGTTGAATAGAAGATTTGACATTCAGATACAAGAAGCAAGAGAAGCATGAGAAAAGCCCACTGGAATGATCTTGAAAATATTGTCCCATTCCTTGGCATTGGCCTCCAGTATTCTTTGAGTAATCCAGACATTACCACAGCCTTATGGCATTTAAGAATCTTTGTTGCCTCTAGAATCTACCACTCAATTGCATATGTGACACCTCTTTCACACCTAAACCATGAGTTGATTTGGATTGTTGTATATATAGTTACTTTTTCAATGGCATACAGATTGTTGAAGGACAAATTATATTTGTAACTGACTATAACATTCAAGCTTTAGGTGAGTCTTTTTCTAAGAATTTTGTTTCCTCTTGATCTTTAATGAATCATTTTTCCTTTGGAGTTATAGGCAATAGTGGAGAAGAGAATTATTTTGAATGCCACCATTAATGTCATCTTTTAATTTTGTGTTAATATTTTTCTTGGGTATTTTCCATAATGACCCTTCATTTTCTTCTCTTTTGCCTTATCAGATTAATGAGTTTAAAGCATTGCATATATTACATGACTTTTTAGCTTTTCAAACTTTTGTGTATATATAATGTAATGATTTTGGTTTGAGTTAGATTTCTATTAAACCCTATGTACATCAATAAAGGACTAAAACAAAAACAACAATTGTATTTCAGTTCTCACATTATTGGAGAACAAAATGTATGCATGTGTGAAAAGAGCAGGGTAAAGAATTATCTCCCATCTTTGAGAATATATACACTTTCAGAGACCAGATTGAAAGGAAGGCTATAGGAGTGATTTAGATTTGAGCAAGTAATTTTGTGTATATTCCTTCTTTCAATTCTCATGGGACTGTTCAGATAGCATTTCCTGGACTCAGAGCAATAGAACTTGGTGTTTACCAAGAACTCTAAGAAGACACTTAAAGATTTCCTTATGAGCACTAAAGTAACCAAGTATTCTTTCTTTATTAGAATATTAAAACTAATTATTAGTATTGCCTCATCATTAATTTATCTTGAATATATATCACTAGTGAATCAGAGAAATTTTACAGTGGTTTAAGTACAAGACTTTCTTTGGGGTTCTATATTAAAAAAAGAAAGACAAATAGTCCTTCCCCTATATCCTTGGTTCTTACACTAAAAGATAATTTAAATAAATCTGTGAAGACTGAATTTCTGCTTGTTATCATATCAGTTGGGCAAAAAAGGGCAGTTAATTATTCAGATACTATATCTACAATATAAAAGGGCTTGCTGGAAGAAACCCATATTTAACTGTTTCCAGTTGGATAGACCACAAATTCTATAGTTCCATTGATTATTTATTGTATTTTCCTAAGTGCCATTTCAGTATATGCATTTTATTAAAGATTTTTACTTGTTCTAACATGCAGAGTGAGTTGATGGATAATATCTTAGAAAGTGACAAAGAATTTATAATTATATTGCTCAGTAGATTCTGCAGTTTTCATTTCCTTCTATGATTCAAAGATCATTCATTAACAACTGTACATTATGTTCATGGGATCTCAAAAATAAAATATTTTTCAATATTGTATGTAATTTTAGAATGGTTTTCTGCAAGCAAAAAAAAATAAAATATAATAGAATGTAATGTTTTTTTGGTGGTGGTAATAATGAATGTGAAATGCAAATCCAGTAACCTGATTTATGGGAAAGTGATTTCTGTCATGAAGAAGAAAAAATAAACCTAGAAAGGAAATAAAACATGAATCATATCAAATACAGCTACATCTGTAACAAAATTAAAGGAGTTTTTCAAAGGGGGAATGCATATCAATTGTCTCAATGATAAAAGCAATGTTATACAATCTGATTGTATGATTAATAGATTATTACTATTTACTGCTATACAATGAAGTGTAAGCTAAAAATGTCTCCTAAGGAAAAAAAATATCAGAGACAGATTAAATAGCATGGATTTGGATAGTAGGTTGTGAAAACTGACATATTTTGCATCAAAATCATATTTAAGAAAGCTTAGCAAAAGAAAGCAACTACTTGTATTTGCAGAAATGCTAAATCATGTGGAAAAATAAAAGGTTTGTATTTTGTTCTCAAAAAGCTAAGCTACTATTCTTTAATGCTCAATATCAGTTTTGGGAGAATGTCTCATATATAATAGAAAAAAATGCTCCATCATTACCTTGAAAAATAATAAATAGTAGGTCATTTTCAAGTTAAATTTGATGACTTGACCAAAATTTTTGTTACAGGTAACTAGAAATAGCTTCAATTTACACAAATATTTAAGAGTTCCCATCCAGACTCATAGGAGGGTTTTATTGCATCTCTAAGAAATGATACAATGTATGTAAGAGTTTTGAAAACTTAAGAGTATTAGAAAAAGCCAATTTTTGTATTTTCTTATTTTTTTTTCATTTATGTACAAATAGAAATGTCCTTGAATAAGTTTATCCTAATATTCTCTTAAACTCCATATTTTGCCAATTTTTTCAAAAGAGAATAAAATAATTAATTTTGGTATTTGGTGAATTTAGAGTTCTGGTAATCTAATTTAAACTTCTGAAGGATCACTGAAAATCCCTTAGCACAAATCTGATGGTTGTTAGGATGACTAGAAAGATATGTAACTCATCCTATCTCTAATTTTATTTCTAGATTGAGGATCCTATTTTTAAAAATATGTCAATCTGAGAAATTATGGAGCTACAGTATTATCATGGAAAAAACTTCATTGTCGCTAAATTTTTATTTAGTGGATGTTTTTGTATCCCTACGTGTATGAAGATTCATTTTCTGTCCATACTCCTCCTTCGCCAGCAGAAAAACAAACTCTATGAAGAAGGGAACAATTTATGACCAAACAAGAGATAGAGAACATTATGAAATGTAAAATGGATGATTTTAATTAAATTATATTGAAAAGTTTTGCATCAACAAAGGAAGGGATACAGAAAGCTGGGAAACAATTTTTACAGCCAGCGTCTCTGATAAGGGCCTCTTTTCTAAAATATATAGAGAACTGAGTTGAATTTATAAGGATATATAGGGAGCCCTACCTTCACAGAAACTTAGCTGGAAGAACTTCAACTCCCACTTCCCCCAACAATTTTTCTTCAACAAGACACACACACACACACACAGAGATATATACATATGTATATGCATATACATATACATGAACAAAGATATAGTCACACAATCTGTTGTATATAAGAAACATAACTAAGAAGTAAGACAAAAAAAAATTAAAATAAGATTAAGGGGTGATATCCTCTTCTGGGAGCCAAGATGGCAAAGTAAGCACAAAATTACTTGAAGTTTCCTATATTTACCTCCAACCACTTAAAAAATAGTAACCCAAAAGAAATTCTGGAACAACAGAACCAGCAAAAAGATGGGAGTAAAACAACCTTCTAGTCCAGGAAATTGGATGGTTGACAAGAAAAGGTCTGTCTCACTCATGTAAAGGGGGGATCATAGACTAGGACAGGAAGTGTCCCAGAAAGCCAAGAGCAGGTGCTTTCTTAGCCAGCCAGTGGGAGGCCCTGAGACCCAGGGAGGTGCCAGGTGACCAGAAAGACACAACACCAAGATCCTCTGTGGGCGTAGATTCAAATTGCTCTCCAGAATGATTGGATCAGTTCACAACTCCACCAATAATACATCAGTGCTCCAATTTTCTCACAGCTCCAACATTTAGAATTTTCTTGTTTTGTCAGGTTACCCAATATGATAGGTGTGATGTGGCACCTCAGAATGGTTTTGATTTGAAAATCTCTAATCATTAGTGATTTTGAGCAATTTTTTCCCCCACATGACGATAGTTGGCTTTAATTTCTTCATCTGAAAACTGCATATTCATATCCTCTGACCATTTATCAATAAGGGAATGACTTGTATTCTTATAAATTCAATTCTCTCTATATTTTAGAAATCAGGCCTTCATGAGAGACACTGGCTGTAAAAATTTTTTTCCCAATTTTCTGCATCCTGTCCATCTTGGTCACATTGACTTTGTGAAAATCATTTCAAAATAATTAAATCAAAATGATCCATTTGGCATTTTGTAATGTTCTCTATCTCTTATTTGGTCATAAATTCTTCCCTTCTGCATAGACCCAACAGGCAAAAAGAATTCTTTGCTCTCCTAGTATTCATATAGCATCAGCCTTTATTTTTAAATAATTTATTATTTTGACTTTATTTTGGTATAGTTTGTAATATGTCAGTCCATGTCTAGTTTCTGTCATACTATTTTCCACTTTTACTAGTAATATTTCTTAAATAGTTATTTTTTTTTATCCCAGAAGCTGCAATATTTGAATTTTTCAAACAGTATTTTCCTATACTCACTGATTACTGTGTCTTGTGTACCTTATCTATTCCACTGATCCATCACTATATTTCTTTTTCTTAAATGCTTTATTAACTTCAGATTTACATCATTCATTTCCGCCAGTCTTTGAGTTACAAATTTTCTCCCCGTTTATCCCCTACCCACCCCCCCAAATTGCAGTCCCACAGGAGATCCCCTCCTCCAATGTGCTCTTTCCCATATTTTCTCCCATACCCCTTTTGACTTTTCCAGTGGGTCTCTATGCCCCAGTGCCTGTATATCTTATTTCCCAATTACATGTAATTGATAATATTATACACACATATTGTATTGATAATAGTATACACACATATATAAATACATACATACAGACATACATATTTGAATATTTGATTTTAAAACTTTGAATTCCAGATTCATTCCCTTTCTCCTTGTCACCCACCCTTACTGGGAAGATAAGCAGTTCAATATAGGATGTACATGTGTGACTAATGCAAAAAAATAACATAGTAGATATATTGTAAAAGACTGACTATATTTCCCTCCCTCCTATCCCACCTCCCACTTGTTCTATTCTTTAATTTGATCCCATCTCTTTTCAAAAGTGGGTGCTTCCAACTTCCCTGCCCCTAGCCTGCCTTCCCTTCCAACATCCCCCCCTCTCCCCCCCCACTCTCCTGGGGGAGAGATACCCTATGTAGTGTGTATTTCATTCTCTCCTCAAGCCAAATTCAATGGGTATAAGGTTGACCCATTACCTTTTGCATTCTTATTCTTCCCCTCCATTGTAACCATTTCCCCTTGCCTCTTCTGTGTGAGATCGTTAACCACATTCTGTCTCTCCTCATCTCCTCTCATTATATTCCTCTCTTATCTCTTAATTTCAACTTTTAAGTATCATCCATTCCTGTTAAATTGGTCCCGTGCCCTGTCAATGTATACCTGTAAACATATATACACACATTGACATTATGTATTCTGATGCCCATATACCCTCATATATATATATATATATATAT
>NW_027185793.1:8463871-8464913 GCF_028583685.1 Petaurus breviceps papuanus
TCTTTTCCCTGTTTACCTTCTCATGCTTCTCTTGCTTCTTGTATATCAATGTCAAATTTTGTGTTCAACTTTGTTTTTTTCAGCAAGAATGCTTGAAAATCCTCTATTCCACTGAATGACTATATTTTCCCCTGAAACATGATACTCAGTTTTGCTGGGTAGGTGACTCTCGGTTTTAATCCCAGCTCCTTTGCCCTCCAGAATATCATATTCCAAGTCCTTCGATCCCTCAGTGTAGAAGCTGCCAGATTCTGGGTTATCCTGATTGTGTTTCCACAATATTCATATTGTTTCTTCCTGGTTCCTTGTAATATTCTCTCCTTGAACTGGGAATTTCAGAACCTGTAATATTCCTAGGAGTTTTCTTTTTGTGATCTTTTTTAGGAGGTGATCAGTGTATTCTTTCAAGCTCTATTTTGCCCTCTGGTTCTAAAATATCAGGGCAGTTTTCCTTGAGAATTTCTTGGAGGATAATTTCTAGGTTCTTTCTTTGATCATAGCTTTCATGTAGTCCAATTATTTTTAAATTATCTCTCCTGGATCTATTTTCCAGGTCAGTGGTTTTTCCCATGAAATATTTCACATTGCCTTCTGTTCTTTCATTTGTTTTTATCTGTTTAAAAGCATCTTGGTTTCTCATAAAGTTGTTAGCTTCCATTTGCTCCAGTCTAATTCTGAAGCCATGATACTCCTTATTGAGCTTTTGAGATTCTTTTTCCATCTGGTAAATTTGGCTTTTTAAGGCATTCTTCTCCTCATTGTCTTTTTCAGCCTCTTTTGCCATTTGAGTCAGTCTGTTTTTTAAACTCTTATTTTCCTCAGTCAGGCTGTTGACTCTTATTTCATAATTTTCTTGCATTGTTCTCATTTTTCTTCCCAATTTTCCCTCCACTTCTCTTATCTGCTTCTTGAAGTCCTCTATCGCCTGTAACCAACTCATATTTTCCTTGGAAGCTTTTCATGCAGGAGTTCTGACTTCACTGTTTTCCTCCTGCTTCATGCTTTGCTCCTTTTTGTCCCCAAAACAGAAGTGTAATGTTGG
>NW_027185793.1:8465313-8465577 GCF_028583685.1 Petaurus breviceps papuanus
TTTCATTCCCTCCTCAAGCCAAATTCAATGGGTATAAGGTTGACCCATTACCTTTTGCATTCTTATTCTTCCCCTCCATTGTAACCATTTCCCCTTGCCTCTTCTGTGTGAGATCGTTAACCACATTCTGTCTCTCCTCATCTCCTCTCATTATATTCCTCTCTTATCTCTTAATTTCAACTTTTAAGTATCATCCATTCCTGTTAAATTGGTCCCGTGCCCTGTCAATGTATACCTGTAAACATATATACACACATTGACATT
>NW_027185793.1:8465677-8494197 GCF_028583685.1 Petaurus breviceps papuanus
CTCATATATATATATATATATATATATATATATATATATATTCCCATAAACTATTGAGAAAAGTATCATAAGTTACAATTGTTGTTTTTCCATGTAGGAATGTTAATAGTTCAACTTTGATAAGTTCCTTATGATTTCTTTTCCCTGTTTACCTTCTCATGCTTCTCTTGCTTCTTGTATATCAATGTCAAATTTTGTGTTCAACTTTGTTTTTTTCAGCAAGAATGCTTGAAAATCCTCTATTCCACTGAATGACTATATTTTCCCCTGAAACATGATACTCAGTTTTGCTGGGTAGGTGACTCTCGGTTTTAATCCCAGCTCCTTTGCCCTCCAGAATATCATATTCCAAGTCCTTCGATCCCTCAGTGTAGAAGCTGCCAGATTCTGGGTTATCCTGATTGTGTTTCCACAATATTCATATTGTTTCTTCCTGGTTCCTTGTAATATTCTCTCCTTGAACTGGGAATTTCAGAACCTGTAATATTCCTAGGAGTTTTCTTTTTGTGATCTTTTTTAGGAGGTGATCAGTGTATTCTTTCAAGCTCTATTTTGCCCTCTGGTTCTAAAATATCAGGGCAGTTTTCCTTGAGAATTTCTTGGAGGATAATTTCTAGGTTCTTTCTTTGATCATAGCTTTCATGTAGTCCAATTATTTTTAAATTATCTCTCCTGGATCTATTTTCCAGGTCAGTGGTTTTTCCCATGAAATATTTCACATTGCCTTCTGTTCTTTCATTTGTTTTTATCTGTTTAAAAGCATCTTGGTTTCTCATAAAGTTGTTAGCTTCCATTTGCTCCAGTCTAATTCTGAAGCCATGATACTCCTTATTGAGCTTTTGAGATTCTTTTTCCATCTGGTAAATTTGGCTTTTTAAGGCATTCTTCTCCTCATTGTCTTTTTCAGCCTCTTTTGCCATTTGAGTCAGTCTGTTTTTTAAACTCTTATTTTCCTCAGTCAGGCTGTTGACTCTTATTTCATAATTTTCTTGCATTGTTCTCATTTTTCTTCCCAATTTTTCCTCCACTTCTCTTATCTGCTTCTTGAAGTCCTCTATGGCCTGTAACCAGCTCATATTTTCCTTGGAAGCTTTTTGTGCAGGAGTTCTGACTTCACTGTTTTCCTCCTGTTTCATGCTTTGCTCCTTTTTGTCCCCAAAACAGAAGTGTAATGTTGGAACCTTCTGTCTGCTTTGTTTCCTTTGCCTGGTCATGTCTCCCCTCAGTCACTTGACCCCTGGGCTTTTTACCACAGTAGGCCTCTGCCACCAGACAGGGGAGCTTTCATCCCAAACCCTGGGGTTTTCTCAGTTGCCAGAGGTATTAGATGGGTACCATCTCTGAAGTCTCCACACACTCTGGAAAGCTGGACATACATCCCAGGACCTCCACCCTAGACTGCAATCCAGATCCAAGCAGGTTAAAGCAAGAGCAATTACCCCTCAGACTGGTGCTTGGTCCCCCTACACTCTGCAGGCCAGGAGCTGAAGTTGCCACGTGGCACTGGATTGCTGTGCCAGCCACTCAGTGGCTTCTTGCCCCAGGAGCAAAAGCCATGTACTCCCATTTACTGGTCCCAAAGCCAAGACTGCACTGACCTGTCACTTTGTCCTTCGCATCTGTGTGTTGATAAATCTGGAATGGGCCACAGCTGCTGCTCTTCTAGAATTCCTCTAGGCATGGATGGTCAAGGGTTGCTCTCGCTGATTTCTTCTGGCCTGCTGGGCTGTCCTCAGCAAGAGGTTAGCTTCTCTATGTCATTATGTGGATTCTGCAGCTCCAAAGTTTGTTTAGAGTCCCCTTTTTTACATGGATTGCAGAAGGTGGAAGTCGGAGCAGCAGGGAGGTCCTGCTTCCACTACCCATCCCTTTATTTCTTAGCCAGTATCAAATAGTTGTGATTTTTGCTACTGTATAATACAATTTCAGTCCCAGTACAACTAGGCTACCTTTCCCTGAATTTCTTCTTATTAACTCCCTTGATATTCTGGACCTTTATTTCTTCCAGATGAATATGTTATTCTCTTTTTTTTTTTTTACCTCTATAATTTTTTTTGGCAGTTTAATTAGCATGGCACTGAAAAAAATGAATTTAGGTGGAATTGCCTTTTTTTGTTACATTAGCTCAGCCTACTCATTAGAAACAGATGTTTTTTTTTCAATTATTTAGATTTGATTTTATTCATGTGAAAAGGCTTTTTTCATTGTATTCATATAGTTTCTGGGTTTTTCTTGGCAAGTAGACTCCCAAATATTTTATAATGTCTACATAATTTTAAATGAAATTACTCTTTCTATCTCTTCCTGTTGGACTTTGTTAGTAACATATAAAAATGCCAATGAATAATGCAGATTTGTTTTATATCCTAAAACTTTTGTTTATTATTTCAAGGAAACATGTATTTGATCCTCTAGGTTTCTCTAATTATATTATCTTATCATCTGTAAAAAGTGATAAATTTGTTTCTTCTTTGCCTATTCTAATTCCTTTAATTTCATTTTCTTCACTTATGGCTAAAACTAACATTTCTAGTACAATATTGAACAACATTGGTGATAATGGACATCCTTGTTTTACCCCTGATCTTATCGGAAATGCTTCTATCTTATCTCTTTCACATATAATGCTTGTAGATATTTGAAGAAAGATTCTACCTGGTGTTTTAAGGAAGATTCCATTTATTCTTATGTCCTCTAGTGGTTTTATAATAGGAATTTGTGATGTACTTTGTAAAAAAATTTCTGCATCTATTGACAAAATCATATTATTTCCATGAGCTTTGTTGTTGATATGGACAATTATGCTGATAGTTTTCCTAATATTGAACCAACCATGCATTGCTTATATAAATCCTACCTAGTCATACTGTTTTCCTTGAGATACATTGCTGTAATCTCTTTGTTAACAGTGTATTTAAACATTTTTTTCATCTATATTCATTAGGGAAATTGTTCTATAATTTTCTTTCTCTAGTTTTACTTTTCTTAGGTTAGGTATCAGTACCATATTTGTATCATAATATACAATATGTTAGAACTCATTGTTTGCCTATTTTCCCAAATGGTTTGTATAGTACTGGAATTAATTTTTCTTTAAATATTTGATAGTGTTCACTTGTAAATCCATCTGGCCCTGAAGACTTTATCCTAGGGAGTTCACTGATGGCTTGTTCAATTTCTTTTTTATGAGATAGGGTTATTTAAATACTTTTATCCCTCTTCTGTTAATCTGAGCAATTTATATATTTTTGTAAACATTTATCCAGTTCACTAAGATTGTCAAATTTATTGGAATACCATTGGCAAAAATGTTCCTAAGTTATTATTTTAATTTCCTCTTCATTAACGGTGAATTCACTCTTTTCATTTTGGATACTGGTAATTTGTTTTTCATCTTTCTGTTTTTTTAATCAAATTAACCAAAGGTTTCTATTTTATTTTTTTTCTCATAAAAAGCAACTCTTAGCTTAATTTATTAGTTCAATAATTTTATTAATTTTATTAATTTTTATTGGTTTTCAGAATTTCTCATTTGGTATTTAATTAAGGATTTTTAATGTGCTCTTTCTCTAGATCTTTTAATTGTATGACCAATTCATTGATCTCCTCTTTATCTATTTTATTAACATAAGCATTCAGAGATATAAAACCTTCCCTAAGAATCATTTTTACTGCATTCCATAAATTTTGGCATGCTGCCTCACTATTGTCATTCTCTTGTATGAAATTATTGATTGTTTCTATGATTTTTTGTTTAACCAACACATATTTTTAGGATTTGATTATTTAGTTTCTAATGAATTTTTAGCCTGTCTTCTAATTTTTATTGCATCATGATATAAAAAGGATGCATTTAATATTTCTGTCTTTCTGCACTGTATTATGAGATTTTCATGCTCTCAAAGGTAGATTTTTTTTTGTAGGCACCATGTATCACCAAGAAAAAGACATATGCCTTGGATTTCACATTAAATTTTCTCAATGGAAATACCATATCTAACTTTTCTAAAATTCTATTAATTTCTTTGACTTCTGTCTAGTTTATTTTGTATTTAGATTTATCTGGTTCTGCGAGGGCAAAGTTGAGGAGCCCAATTTGTATAGTTTTGTTATCTTTTCCTACTTATAACTCCCTTAACTTCTCCTCTAAGAATGTAGGTGCTATACCCCTTGGTACATATATGTTTAGTAATGTTATTACTTCATTGTCTATGGGACCTTTTAGCAGGATGCAGTTTCCTTCATTATCTCTTTTAATTAGATATATTTTAGCTTTTCCTTTATCTGAGATCAGGATTGCTGCCCCCTGTTTTTTTTCTTCTTCTTCAATTGAAGCAGAGTATATTCTCTTCCAGTCTTTGACCTTTTCTCTATGTGTAATTGCTCTGCTTTAAATGTGTTTCTTGCAAACAACATATTGTAGGATTATGGTGTTTAATCCATTCTGCTATCTATTTCTGTTTTATGGGAGAGTTCATCCCATTCACATTCCCAGTTATAACTACTATCTGTGTCTTTAAGTCATCCTATTACCCCAGACCCCTGATTATGCTTTTCTCTCTCCTTTCTCCCTTTCCTTTCTCACTAAGGTTTTGCTGGTGACCCCCACCTCCCTCAATTTGCCCTCCCTCTTCTTCACCTTTTACTTTACTACTTCTATCTCCCTTCTATCCACTCCCTCCCTTTTCTTTCTCCTTTGTCCTCCTACTTCCCATAGGGAAAGTTAGATTTATATACATAATTGATTATGTTATTACCTCTTTGGGCCAAATCTGATGAGAGTAAAGTTCAAACTCTGCTCATCTCCCTCCTTTCTTTGCATCTACTGTTATAGGTCTTCCTGCCTTTTCATATGATGTAACTTACTCTTCAGCCTCCTCCTTTTCTCTCCTCCCAGTGCAAACCATTTTCACCACTTAGATTTTTTTTTATTATCACATCAAAGTCAACTTACACCCACATCCTCTGTCAATGTATAACAGCTCTAAATGTCATAAAAAGATGGAGTTCTCAAAAATTAAAAGTATCATCTTTCCATGCAGGGATGTAAACAGTTTGCCATTATTGAATAATGTTTTTTTTTTCTTTCTTTACTGTTTACATTTTTATGTGTCTTGAGTATTTTAAGGTCAAGTTTTCTGTTGAGCTCTGGCCTTTTCATAAGGAAGATTTGGAAGTCACCTATTTTATTGAATTTCCATCTCCTACCCTGAAAGATTATGCTCAATTTCCTTGGGTAGTTTATCCTTGCTTGTAATCCAAGATTTTTTGCTTTAGGAATATCATATTCCAAGTCCGCTGATATTTTAATGTAGAAGCTGCAAGGCCCTACACAATCATGACTGTGATTCCATGATATACAAATTGTTTCTTTCTGGCTTCTTGCAGTATTTTCTCTTTAATCTGATAATTTTTGGATTCAGCTGGTATTTTCAATTTGAGACCTCTGTTAGGAGGTGATCAGTGGATTCTTTCAATGACCATGTTACCCTCTAGTTCTAGGACTTCAGGACATTTTTCCTTGATGATATCCTGAAAGATGCTGACAAGGCTCTTTTTATTTCATGGTTTTCAGGTAGACCAAAAAATTTTAAATTCTATGTCATGGATCTATTTTCTAGGTCAGTTATTTTTCCAATGAGCTATTTTATATTTTCTTTAACTTTTTTCTTTCTTTTCATTTTGTTTGACTGATTCTTGATGTATTATTAGCTTTAGATTAGATTAGAATCATTAGCTCCTACTTGTCAAGGTCTAATTTTTAAAGAGTTGCTTTCTTCATTTAGATTCTGTACCTCTTTTTCCATTTGGACCATTTAACTTTTTAAGGAGTTCTATTCAGTGAGGTTTTTTTTTGCCTCCTTTCCCATTTGGCTAATTCTTTGTGTCTTTTTTTTGGGGGGAGGGTTTTTTTGGCAGGGCAGTTGGGGTAAAGTGACTTCCTCAAAATCACACAGGTAGTAAGTGTAAAGTGTCTGAGGCCAGATTTGAACTCAGGTCCTCCTGAGTCCAGGAAGAGTGCTCCCTTCACCACACCACCTAGCTGTCTCCAATTCTAGGGTTTTTTGAAGGATCTGTTTTCTACAGTCAATTTTTGTCCATTTTTTTCCAAGCTATTATCTCTCTCTTGTGCACTTCTCATTTCTTTCCCCAATTTTTCTTCTACCTTTTTTATTTAACTTTTAAAATCCTTCTTGGCTCTTCCAAGATGGCTTTTGGGGCTTGAAACCAATTCATATTCCCCTTTGAGTTTTCAGATGTGGGTATATTAACAATGTTGTCCTCTTTTGAATTTGTCTTTTCATCATCCCTGTCCACATAGTAAGAATCTATGGTCATTGTCTATTTCTGGTTTTGATAATGTTATTTGCCTATTTTCTGGCTTTTAAAGTTGAGCTCTCCTGCTGGAGCACAGGGAACATGGTTCCAGGCTTCTTGTGCTGGGGTCCATGGGCCTGGTCACTGACTCTATGTGCCAAAGCATTCAGGGGTCCTGGTGTTAATGCTTACCTGCTCTACCATTCTGGGAATCAAGATCTCCCCTTTGTTTGCAGAAGTAGGTCTTCCTGCTGGATCCCTGGGATGTTTCCCATCCTGTACTGCTACTCTTCCACTAGAGCAAAAGGAATTTTTCCATTAATCCCCCAATCTTCCTGGGCTATAAGACTGCTATACCCTGTCTTTCTGCTAGCTCAGCTGTTCCAGGGTTCTTACTGGGGCAATATTTTCTGGGTTTTTAGAGGTCAAGAAGGGAAAATGAGAGCAACTTACTTTTTACTCCACCATTGTGGCTCCTGGAAGTCAAATACTTTCATAATTTTAAAACTTTGATTCTACTGATATTAGGTTAATTCTCCCCCAACATCTAAACTACAAATGTATAGTTGTTTTGATTAATCAACACTTTGCACATTCCCCCAATCTCTTTTCATTCAATCAATATAAATTACCCAACCTCAATTATCTATCTTCTTAGACACACAAAATTGGAACAATTGTGTTATTTTAAAAAATAGGTACTGAGGAACAGAGTCTGTACATGATAGTACTGCAGGGGCTGGCACAATGGATAGAATGCTTGGCTTGAAGTCAGAAATACCTGTGTTTGCCTCAGTTTCCTTACCTGTAAAATGGGGATGATAATAGCACCTACCTCCAAGGGGTTGTTGCAGTAAATGAGAAAATAATTATAAAGTACTTGGAACACACAATACATACTACATAAACATTATCTGTTATCATGATGGCGATAGACTAATCACATTGACTTTGAATTCTTTGGAAAATCTAGCATGGATTATTAAAATTCTAGCAATTATCATTAAAGAGATCATTAAACATCTAATAAGGGAAGCAACATACCTTTATCAAAAACAAGCAATCCTATAGTAAGGTCATTTTTTTCTTTCTAACAATTTTATTAACTAGTAGAAGAAATTAAGGTTGTATGGTATATTTGATTTATATTTTAGCAAAGCTTTGGGTAAAGTAGCTCATACCACTTTTGTCTTGATATTGGACAGGTACTGAGAAGCCAGTGATAAAATCAGAGCTGTTCAAAATGGGTTGTTGTATGGTTAGAATCAGAGTACTCAGCTATCAAGAAATCAATGTCAGTGTTGTATTTGGTCCCCAAAGGGATAACCCAAGGGTCTCTTCTTACCCTTATGTTCTTTTTTTAATTCCAATATTATGATGACTTAGATTTTGCTATCTTTTTACTTTCTTCTAATATTCTCATGAATTTCATTTCTTTCATTCTTATTTTTCCTTTTGTTTGTTTTCCATGTGTTAACTATATTATTTAATATTTCCCAACTTCTAAACCATATGTTTCATTACTTATTGTTTTCTGTAATTACCTGAAGAAATATATTGCTGTTGGCTTTTTTACTCCATTCAGCCTTTTTTCTCACCTTGAGAAGTAAACAGGAGTTATATTAAAACAGAACTTGTCACTCTCATTAAAAATTATTTGGTTGTAGTAAGTTACATCAAAGTCTTTGACTTTTGCTGACTTCTGGATTTTCAATAATACTTCTTCAATTAAATTTTAAGTGTCAATTCTTTCATTTTTTAAATACATGATGTCTTCTGTGTTGATAAGATCTTCAAGCTTCAGTCATAAGAAATCTATTTACATTTGTGTTTTTCCATTTTTTTAATATCAATGTTTACTTCTTAATTCATTTAAAAAATAAGCCTTCCTTCTCAAATTAGAAAACTGAATAAAATTTATAATACCAGTCATTCTTTTATTGAAAAGTAGTCAAATGGAATGGGCAAGCAGTTTTCAGAAGAAGAAATAAAAGTTATCTATATTTATGTGAAAAATACTCTAGATCAAAATTGATTAGAGAACTTCATATTAAAACAACTCTGAAATATCACTTTTCATCTATCAGATTGATTAATATTGCAGAAAAGGAAAATGACAAATGTTGGAGGGGAATTAAGAAAATCGGGACAAGTGGTGGAGTTGTGAAATGATCCAACTATTCTGGAGAGCAATTTGGAACTATATCCAAAGGGCTATAAAAGTGTGCATACCTTTTGATCCAGCAATAACAATCTAAGCTATGTATCCCAAAGAGATTTTTTTTTGCCTTTTGGAGGTCAATTGGGGTTAAGTAACTTGCCCAAGGTTACATGGCTAGTTTATTTTTTTTGTGTGGGTGTTAAGTGTTAAAGGCTGGAACAGAACTCGGGTCCTCCTGACTCCGGGGCCGACACTTTACTCACTGCCCCACTTAACCACCCCCAAAGAGATTTTTAAAAAGGAAAAGGACCAATATGTATAAAAATATTCATAACAGCTCTTTTTGTGGTATGAAAAAAAATTGGAAATTGAGGGCAGGCCTATTACTTGACAAATGGCTGAACAAGTTGTGGTATACAGTTGTGATGAAATACTATTGTACTACAAAAAAATAGTGAGCAGGATGTTCTCAGAAAAAAACCCTGCAAAGATCACATAAACTGATGTAAAGTGAAATGAACAGAACCAGAAGGACATTGTACACAGTAACAATATTGCATTGCATAAAAGTAAATTGTAAATGACTTAATTTTTCTCAGCTATTCAATGATGTAATACAATTCAGAAGGACTTCTGGTGAAAAATTCTATCCACTTCCAGAGAAAGAATTTATAAGAGTCAGAGTGTAGATTGAGGCACACTTTTTTTTAACTTAATTTTTCTTGATTATTTTTTGGGGGAAATAAGGAAGTCTGTGTTTTCTTTCACAACATGATTAATATGGAAATATATTTTGCATGACTGCACATGTATAAACCATATCAAAGTCAAGAAATGGGATACAAAAAATGAGTAAATAACAACAATAGCGACCCTGACCATCGAAAGTTACTATGGTGATAGGGATGATTAGAACACAATGAGAGGAGGAAGGGTGAAAAAGAATTTGGCACTCAAATTTTAAAAATAAAATTAATGTTAAAAATTGTTTTCATATAATTGGAACAAATAAAAGATAAAAAAAGTAATAGAACTTCCTTCTTTCCTTGGGATAATTGAGGCCATTTTACTTACTTTTATGGAATTATAGTTGAATTTATTAAAGAAATATTATTTTCATTTGAAGTTTCCCTTAGCATTACCTCAGTCTATTCTATTTTACTAGTTTTAGTCAAAAGTAATAAAAAGACATTTTACTAATTCATTTCTTCATTATCTCTACTATTTTGATTGATTGTGTTTTCAATGCAGAAATTTCTTGTTTTTATCTTCATCTAGCTGTTTTTTGGGGTTATTAGCTGCATTCTAAATTATTTTGAAGTAATAAGGCAGAGTTTAGACTTAAACATAGCCTCATGTTTAACCACCTTGCCAGAAGTTCCAGGAACATTTGAAAAAATAATGGTGTCTATGATTATGGAATGGATTTGATAATCCACGTGTATTATCTTTTCAGTGAAAAATTTCATAGGGACTTTAATAGTCTAACTCTAATGGAGTACATGGAATAATTTCAGGATTAAAGTCCAAGCAGCTCTGTGCTACAGACAAATGTTCACAGAACCAGACAATCTATTATTTGGAATGGACCACAATGACTAACTGTTCCAATTCACGTATTAAAGGAATCTCTATTATCACAAACACAACAAATCATTTAGACTCTGAAGAGTCTCAAGAAAACAGAACTCACCACCTCTAAAGGTAAAACACTTTACTTCTGGACACCTCTAATTGTTAGAATTTTTTTTTCTAATCAAGTATGACCCTAAGATTTGAGTCTCTGAGTATAGCTGCATCTGACACTTGTAGAATATTCAAGGGAATCATCAAAATTGCTGGTGTAAAAATCAGCTCTATTTTTTTTACCTAAATATATCACAAAAAAATCATTTTTCTTTAATAATTGAAAGACTTTTCTCTTTGAAATGTTCCCAAACACTCAGATACTTAGTAACTCTGTATTTTTTATACTCATATCTTTTTTTCTGAGATTTTTATATGTTTATTTTGTCTTTAACTGTTTTTAAGTGTACAATAAAAGAAACTCAAAAAATGAGACTTATATTCACAAATAGAAATATTGTTTTCTCAAATATAAATAAAATACAGCTTGGTAATCTACTTGGTTACTTGCTTTTGGTTTCAAATATCAATCTAAGTTTTTACAATATGCAATGACACACTAGCAGATTTATAAGTTTACAGCCCAGTGAAAGGGTTCAATGTGTTCTTCTGGACCCATGTCTAAACTTAAAAAAGAGGGAAAAACAAAACAAAACAAAGCAGAGCAAGTTTTTTTTTTCCATTGTAAATTGTGGGAATAACAATGCAAATATCATAGAAAATTAGATAAAGGTGAAAACAATTTTGCTTGGTTTTTTTTTCTTAGCCTTTTTGACATTAACTTATTTTGCATGGTGTAGTTTTAAAAGTAGGTCATCTTAAATTGTCTACACTATGAACATCTACTATAGAGGGCCACATTAAAGGTAGTATTCCATCATTAACTTTGGACTTCCTGGCTTTTCGAATTTTAAGATTGACCCTCACTATAATTTTAACAGTTATTTTGCATTAAAATAATCTAGTCCACATGCTGCATGTAAAGTTTCAGTGGAAAGAATGTAAAGTGGCCATGGAACCAGCATTTATTACATTTTTTAATGAATCAGAGGTCAGAATAAAATTCCATTCGTTGTATATAAACATTTTCAGATGGAAACTAAGAATCCATACATTTGGCTTTCTCTTTCCATCTTAAAGTAGGAAATGGGTTTATTTGTTGAAAAGAAATATGCTGAATAATTTTGTAAAATTAAATAAATTTCATTGAAGATTAGTTTATGGTGTTGATGTAGCTAAATGTATATTTGAAAAAATAGAGATATTCTTTCATTCAACTCTTTTTTTATTTTGACAGTCATTAATTTAATATCATTCTTTATATTCATCTAAAATTAGGTTCATAGCAAATTACAAAATGTGTGATACTTTTTCATTCAATCATATAAAATTATTCTTATAAAAATTACTCACATCATCCCTTGGGAAAGAGTTTTCTGCCAAAACTATTAACAAGGGTGTTCCTCATTTTTTAAGCTAAAGTAATCTTATAATTATATTTTTTAACCTTTAAAATTTTGTCAATACTGCTTTTGGATTATTTGCACTTGAAAAACATGCTGTCATATGTTTTGAAAGCAGGAGTATCTTTCAAAATCCAGCAGTAAAATATCTTCAGAGATTTTGAAAGATAATGGTTAAAATTAATCTTCCTACTCAACAAACATCCTTTTGTATAAGATTTTTAGATGTAATAAAAAAATAAATGCCTGGAAGAAGAGATAATGGTATTGATTCATCTGGTTGGTGAGGAAATACTGAGAAATAAGAGGGAAATAAGGCATCAGGTATTAACAAACTGTGTCAGAGAGGGATATTCCACAATATATTGCTCAGAATTTGGCTACCATGGAGAAAAAACTATGTGTGTAATCTAAGATATAATATGTCATAATTTTAATATGATAAATTTTGCTCTGATTTTACTCTAAATTTTTGCCCCTATCATAAAAGCAACTTTGTAAAGGTGAAGTAGAGACCCAGAGGGACTAAGTATTGCAATAGCAAGTCTGACAAGAATAGTGTGTAAAGAGAGAGCCTTGATTATGCAAGGGGGGAGTGAGAGGGAATAAAAATGAACTTGCCAGATTCACTTCATTTTTCATATGGTTAATCTCCCAACATTCTGTCTTAGTGAAATATGGCTGCTCTTATCTTGATGGAAGCTTACCTAAAGAATCATCCAATAGACTTCTTTAGCCTCCACAAATAGGTAAAATCCTTGTTAGAAACTTCCTTTGCCACAAAAATATCAATTAAGCTATTTTTTTAAAATTTATTCTTTTAAAATTGGGGCCCTTTTTGTTCAACTTGAATTAATGATTAAGAAATCTTTCTATTAAATGCTTACCATGTGCTAAATGTTTCACTAAGTATTGGGAATAGAAATAGAAAAATTGAGGTAATCTTCATTCTCAGAGAATTCACACTGTAATTGGAGAAGACAATATGTGTACAAGATTACAGTCAAAATATGGTTGCAAAGGTCTAGAATTCCTAAAAGTGTAGTGATAAGATACAAGGTAAGGCCTAGAGATTCCTTACTTGGGATTAGCAAGTCAAAAGATGTGTGTGGCTTGAGTAGCATTAGAATAGATATTAAGGTCTGGATGGTTTTCAATCTCATTAGAAGACTAGTAGTTGATGACTCCCATTTCATTTACCTAGTATATGCATCTTTTTTCACTTCCTATTCCCATATCAGGACTGCTATTTCAATACTTAGACCCTCTGGATCTCTACTGTACCTTTTTCAACATTACCGATATGAGAAGGGGAAATATTTCAAATGGAAAATTAATTCTATTATTGAAATTATTACATATCTTAGATATCACCTAGGGTATTTTCTCCATGTTATGCAAATCATAATCAAATAAACTAATAAATAATCAAGTGAATGAACAAATGAATAAATAATAAATGAATGAATAAATAAATAATTAAACAAATAAATGTAAATGTAATTATGAATGTGAAATATTACTTGGTATAGAAACTTTTTTTAAGTATGTGAGGGTGACAGAGGGAAAGACTAATCCAAATTTAATTATAGAAAAATTCTATCATTTGAAAAGAACAATTAATAACTAATTCAAAAATAATTAATAGCTAAGTCAATAAAAATTTTAAAATTGAGAAGAAAATATTCTGCCAAATTCATTCCATGAGGTATAGGGCTAATATTGTTTATATACCAGGAAAGGATAAAACAATGGACAAGAACTGTAGACCCAATATTTCAATTGGATATTTAATTTTTTTTTTTGTCTTTTCGAGGGCAATTGGGGTTAAGTAACTTGCCCAAGGTTACACAGCTAGTTTTTGTGTGTGGGTGTTAAGTGTCTGAGGCCAGAACCAAACTCAGGTCCTCCTGACTCTGAGGCCAGTGCTTTACTCCCTGGGTCACCTAGCCACCCCTTGGATATTTAATTTAAAGGTTCACATAAAAGGTAACAAGATTTAGTGAATAGAGAGATCACAAAAGTCAGAATGACCTTATTTCAAATACTGCCCCTAACATACAGAGAGGCACAACATTGAGTATATTATGCAACATCTCTTTTTTTAACAATATTTCTCTAAAATGTTAAGAGACAAGAAGCTGACAGCTTGCATTGATAGAGGGTTTATACTCACTTGTTATTTCCCCATACCAAAAAAAATTACAGTTTTAGTCCCTATTTGTTTCATAAACTATACACAAAAAGAACCAGAGCAATATCTATACATGTGTATATGCTACTATGATTAATTTAAAATTAGAAAAAAAATCAGGAAGTGTACAAAATCAGAAGCATAATAAATATAATTAATGATATTAAAATTTAAATCCAGTTTATTATATTAATGAATGAAATGCTTTTGATCAGGTGTAATTTGTCAATTTAGTAATTCAGTATTAATTCATATCATTACATATGCACATTTGTATTATATCCATATTAATTATTATTCATTTATGCTAACAAAAAACTTACCCTGCTTTAAAAATCTTAAATAAATTAGCATAGAAGGACCTTTTTTAATGTGATTAAAATGTATCTTCCCCAAACCAAAAGCTAAATTTATTGACAGCAAGAAACATTAGATACTGCAATTTGTCCTAGTTGTAGAAATTCTAGCCATAACAATAAAACAATGGGGAAAACAGGCATGAAGATACACAAAAAATGAGGCAAATCTATTTGCTAATGACTTGATGTTTTGCTTAGAAAATCCTGGAGAACTGGTAAATAAACTATTTGACAAATGAAAAACTTCAAAAAAATAGGAAGAAGAAATCAAACCATAAACAATAAGATCACAAATCTATAAAAACTGACAAGAGTGCTATGTAGCAATAACAAATCAAAAAGAATTATTAAAAAGGTCTCATTCAACAAAACTACAAAAATTCATAAAATTTCTTTCAAAATGGCAAAACATGTTCCTTGTACAGCTTCAAAACTATCTTTATGATAAGAAAAGATGAGAAATAATGAGAGGTATATTCAGTGTCCCTGCCTGGACCATACAGATAGATAAGGAATTGTGATATGTTCTAAATTAATATATAGCATAACTACTATTTCAATTTAAAATATCAAGGGAATACTTGACAGATCTAGACAAAATAAAAGCTAAATTATTATATATATATATATATAATATGTATATATATATATATATAAATATTACATCTTTATAATTAAAAGAGTAGGTTAGTGGAACAGATGACAAAAAGAAGAATCAGAAGCAATTAAACTCTTTATAGTGCAAATTTTATTTTTGATTTGTCGTATTACAGAAGTGCATCTCACTTTTAAAAAAATTATCTGATATATAGTGCGCTTTGTTTAAACTTTAACTTTTAAGGGTGGCTAGGTGGCGCAGTGAATAGAGCACCAGCCCTGGCGTCAGGAGGACCTAAGTTCAAATCTGGCCTCAGATACTTAACAAAAAAACTAGCCATGTGACCTTGGGCAAGTCACTTAACCCCAAATTGCCTCTCTAAAAAGTGAAAAAAAAGGAAAAAAAGAAATGAGATCAAGAAAATTATGTAAAAAACAATTAATATCTTGGTAAAAGATGCACAACAAATGATGATGACAATAACACCTTAAAAAAACAACTAAGCCAAATGGAAAAAGATGTAGAAAACTTCACTGTTAAAAGTAACTCCTGAAAGATCAGAATTGATGAAATGGAAATTTAGGTACAAAACTACTTTCAAGAAAATACTTTTTTCCCTTTTTTTCCCTCCTTTTAAACAGCATTTTTTTCAAACTATATGTAAAGAAAATTTTAACATAAAAAATGTAGTTGTGAGTTTGAATTTTCTCCCTCCCTTCCTGACTCCCTCCTTCCTGGGATGTTAAAGAATTTGAAATTGTTATATATTTGCAGCTGTGTAAAACATATTTCATATTAATCATGTTGTAAAAGAGGAAATAGAACCAAAGAGGGAAACTTAAAAATATAAACTGAAAAAGTCATGCTTTAATCTGCATTCAGATTCCATTACTTCTTTCTTTGGATGTGGATAGCATTTTCTATCTTGAGTCTTTTGAAATTATCTAGGTTCATTGTGTTACTGAGAAGAGCTAAATCAAACATAATTGATTATTGCATAATGTTGCTCTTGCTGTGTAAAATGTTCTCCTGCTTCTGCTCACTTTGCTCTGCAGCAGTTCATGCAAATCTTTCCAAGTTTTTTTCTGAATTCTGTCTCCTCATCATTTCTTATATCACAGTTCTATTCCTTTACAAGGAAAATAATTTCTTTAAAATTTGAATGCCATAAATGGAAGCTAATGACCCCATGAGACATCAAGAGACAGAAAAAAAAATCAAAAGAGTGAAACAATAGAGGAAATGTTAAATATTTTAGATAAAGCAAGTGGCATGAAAAATGGATTGAAGAAAGACAATTTAGGGATTATTGGACTACTTGAAAGTGATGCTCAAAGAAAGAGAATGATACTATCAAGGAGAACTGACCTGATATCCAAAAATCAGAGGGTAAAATAGACGTTGAAAAATCCCCCGAAAGAGTCCTTTGACAACCACCTTAAATGGATTCTAAAATGAAAATTCTCAGCATTATATTCAAATTCCAGAGATCCAAGGTCAAACCAAAAGTACTTCAAGCAGTCAGGAAGAAATTGTTCAAATGTTGTGAAGCCATGATCAAGATCACTCAGGCTTTGAGTACCTTCCCTCTTAAAGGACAGAAACCTTCACATATGATATCACAGAAGGCAAATGAGCTAGAATTACAACCAAAAATAATGTACATAGCAAAATAGTATAATCCTTTAAGGGGAAAATTGATATTTAATAAAATTGAGGACTTTCAAACACTCCTGATGAAAAGACCAATGATAAAAAGAAATTTCTCTTTCAAATACAAGACTCAAGAGAAGCATAAACAGGTAAATGTGAAAGAGAAGTCAGAAAAGTAAAACTCTTTACATTGCTACATGGGAAAATGTTACATGACACTTCCTAAGAACTTTATCCTTATTAAGGTAGCTAGATTCTACACAGAAAAAAGGGCACAAACATGAGTCAATGATATTGGAATGATCTAAAAAATGTAGGCAAAAAATGGATAGCCTGAGAGAAGGGGAAATGAAAGAAAAATGAAGAAAGTTATCATAGGTACAGAAGAAACAGTTTTTACAGTATAGGGGGAAAGAGTGAGGGGAACCTCACTCTGATTGGACCAAAAAAGGCTTCATTTCTCACACATCTAGGGAACTGAGCCAAATTCCACTCATACAATGAGTTATTTCCCAATTGGTAAATGGACACACACACACACACACACACACACACACACACACAAATAAAAAACTAATCCATATTGCCCTACAAAAAAAGTAAGGGGATGGGGATAAGAGGAGAAGACAGGGGAGATAGAAGAAAGGCAGACTTGGGGAAAGCGTAATCTTGGAGTTGGGGGCAGGGAAGAGATGGGGAGAAAATTTAGAACTCAAAATCCTTTGGAAATGAATGTTGAAGAGAAAAAATAAATTCTGGAAAAAAGAAACCATAATAGACAGGGTGAGTATTATAGATTTCTGCTATGTCATAACCAAGAAAGTCAAAGTAGTTTTTTCTCAATCTCTGAATAGAAGGAAAGAAGAAAAAAGACTTACAGAGAAATTATTGCTTTCACTTTTGTTTTAAGTTTAACTCAGTTCTGCCCCAGAACCTCCTGAGTAGTTTGTATGTTCAGTCAGTTAGAAAACTATTGTCATAACGTTGTACCTGCTTCTCAGTCACATATGAAAGGAAACAGATTGTGCCAAACCTTCTAACCATCACTTGGACTAAAGTCCAGCAGAGAAATGTCTGCGCATTCTCCGTATAACTCTCTAAGTGGGACAAATTTGAACATAATCTAAGGGATGGGTGCTCCTTTTGTCACACAAAATGAAGGCTCCACATGTAGGCAAAGCTTAGATGTAATAAAGGTGCTGTGTGTAACAAGGCATCAGGTGATAATGTGAGTCACAGGGATAAAAAAAATAAACATCTTTAGTCTCTTCTCTACCTATTCTTTTCCATTAGACATTTTAATTCCCATCAGGAGAAAGCATAAGAAGCTGGAGCTGTAGGCCATTTTGTTGTCTTCAGAGAGTAAAGATCTATCAAGTCTAGATTTATATCTAAATGCTCTTTTGTTTATAGTTAGTAATTTAGTGAATATGATCAGGTTTCATCTAACTTCTGATCATTTTGTCACTATTATTGGGGTTAAGAGGAACCCCAAGTTCTAAATTCAAGGCTTGATCACTTTCTCATCTTATACCAGTTCCACAACAAATACAAATAGCAAATAGTAAAGAACACCCATTTATCCAAATTGGCAGCAAAAGGAAATCAGAGAATGTTCACATGGTAAATTATATTGTAGACAATACAGAGTGAGGAAGTTTTCCAATTGTGAGAAAGATATTTCGATTAAAAGAGAGTCATAGATGTCACCCAAAAGAAAACTCCCTGAAGTTTCTAGTGTAGCAAATTGGGAATAGGAAAATTATGGATACTTGTGTTTGCTGTCATGCTATCACAAAAGCTTTTCCTTCAGCAACTTAAAGTGAGGTTAGCCTCTTTCATTTTCCTTCTTGAAGGTGGAAAGCAGAATTTCTGGAAGCGATTCAAAACTCAAAGAACACTAGATGAGAACTCAAGTTCGTACTCTCACATAGGGCAGGGTATTCATCTTCACCAATAAGGAGGGAGTCTGATACTAAATGGCTTTGGGACAGAGGTTACACATATATTTGGTGCTCACCTCATTCACCCAACTGTTGATCCACGAAGCTGTAACATGCAGAGTAGTCTCACCCTGGTAAAATCCTAGTTGGAAGATAAGCAGCACAGCTCAAACCTGTCGACTAGTAGGATTGTGTCTAAGCTCAAGCATGTGAACACTCCCTTGAGTGGAATGAATGGATGAGAATACTTTGTTCCAACAGCCAAGAAGGTAGCAGAAGCAGGTTCTATAGAGTGCATAGAACATGGACAGACATCAAAGACTCCAAAGTTAATTACCACATCCCAGGCTATTGCCAGTCGTATTGAATTTGTCTTGCCACTGGACTTTGATGACCCTGGAAGAGAGAGTGAAGATGACAACTTTGTGCAATTCTGCCTTACTTAAATCTAATTCACTTTCAAATCAAGATATGAATCAGTGATATTATTGGTCCTTTTTGAAAAGGAAGGACAGGGGTGGCTAGGTGGCACAGCGAATAGAGCACAGGCCCTGAAGTCAGGAGGAACTGAGATCAAATCTGGCCTCAGATACTTAACACTTACCAGCCACATGACCTTGGGCAAATCACTTAATCCCAAGTGCCCTACCTTCCCCCCTCCAAAAAGGGGAAGAAAAATAAAATGAAGGACAGACAGCAACAATTTTCTTGTTCTAGGGAGACAGAAAGCAAGTCAGAGAAATGAATTACATTGACAAAACAGAATACTTTGAGAGGAAGATAAAGAGGATAGTATAATATAATTGTAAAAGTATCAGCTATCACAATGTATATATTGAAGGTATGATGGACTAATCAGAGAATCTTAAAATCAACTAAAATTTAACCGAAGCAATCAATAGCTTCCACAATGTTTCAAGAAATAAAATAAATCCATCTAAACCATAAAGACAGTACATTACCAACAAATTATTATAAGAAGAGCTTTTTAAAATCTCATCCAAAATAACAGAATGTAGAAAATATTGGAGAGTACACCTATAAAGATCCATGCAGGGACTATAAGAAAACAACTGCATAATTTTTTAAAAAATAATTTCATTGATATATTTTATATCATGAAATTTTCCTCAGAATCCCGTTACATTCACCTTACAGAGAAAAATACCATATGACTATTTTAAAAGAAAAAAAGGGAGGAGACAGAAAATAGCCAGTAAATTCAATAATAGATACTTAAAAATCTGAAAACATAGCCAATTTGCCATAGTCATGGACCTCCAACATTTTTGAGTGAATGGAAGGTATTTTTTCATATCTTTTCTTTGAAACCATACTTGCTTGTATGACTTTTTTATTTCATTTTTTTAAATTTCATTTTTGCTTTATTTTTTTCCAATTATATTGTTATAGTTACATTGCAAGTTGTTTTCTAGGATCTGCTTCCTTATCTTTACATCACTTAATATAGATCCTCCTCCATCTGCTTTTTTTCTATATTTATCACACCCATTATTACAGGACAGTAATAGTGCATGCCAACCATGAATCATTTGTTCAGGCATTCCAAAACTGATGGGCACCTAATTTGTTTCCAATTCTTTACTATCTCAAAAGTGCTGCTATGAATATTTGGGAGCATATGGGAACTATTTTTTTCTTTCCAATCAATGCCTTCCTTGTAATATAAACTTTGTAATGGAGTCTACACACACACACACACACGTGTGTGTGTGTGTGTTTATATATGAAAAATATGTCCAAGATATGTAAAGAGTTTATATAAGATATGTAAACAGGGTATGTATGTGTATATATATACATGTGCTATATATATGCCTACTATTTACAGTATGTATGTATGCATGTGTGCATATATACTGCTTACTTATCTATATATTAAACTGCATGTGCACACGTGTGTGTATACCTAAATGAGATTATATAACGATAAATAGTTTTTCTTATTTAAATACTTCTCCTAACCATAGATATATTAATATTTTCTATGCAGTTTTTCAATTTCAAGTAATTAAAGCTATTTATTTAATCCTTTATAATCGCCCCAATTTTCCAAGAATATGTCTCTTATCTACAGCTACAAGAAGTATACAATCTCTTTCCCTACTGTTTGTTTTCATATTATAATCTTTCAATATAAGGTTATATGTCCATTTAGAATGTATTATGGAGTATGATATAAGATGGAGATCTAATTCTAATTTCTGAAGAATACCTTCCAGTTTTTCCAAGAGTTTTTTTTAAATCAAATAGGGAATCTTTCCCTAGATATCATTTGTTTTTCACATTATCAAGCACGGTGTTACTGAGTTTTATTGTTTCTGAATCCTCCTTGTGTAGGCTGCTCCATTGATATATATCTCATTTCTTTAACCAATGTCAGATGGTTTCTCTATTATGAAATTATTGTCAAATATGGTTTGAAATGTTAATCTACATTCAATTTCTTCTGGACTATTTTTCAAGATTTTTTTAATAACAGTTTTTATCAAATACAGAGACCTTTCTAAGATAATGTATTCCAGTTTATCAATACTGAATTCATTTCAATTACTTCTGATTCTCTCTTGCCTACTACATTCCAAAGATCTATTTCTCTTTGTAACCAATAACAAATATTATATATGTATTGATACACACATAAATACACATACATATATGTATTTCTAAATTCTTTATGTATGTACACACATATGTACACACACACTCTATCCATTTGTCTGTCTATCAATCTATCTAAAATATTTGAGTTCTGGAAGTTATATCCTTACTTCATCAATATTCTTTATCCAATTATTATTCTTGAATTCTGTATTTTGTTTCTCTAAATGAATTTTATTTGCATCCTACAATATATCTACTTGAGAATTTAATATAACATTAACTGCAAATTAGCTTTGGTAATATTGTAACTTTTTATGATAAAGACATGGCCTATACATGAACACTAGATATTCTTCCAGTTACTTATGTTTTTCTTTGTTTCTTTAAGGACTGTCTTAAAATTGAATCTATACAAATATTCCATAAGCTTTTGTAAGTTTTTTCCAAAGATTTAATTATTTTGAATTGGATATACTTTCTTTTATTCCATCTTAAATTTTGTTATTATTATGTAAAATTACTATTGATTTTCTAAAAAAAAATATTTTAGAGAGAGAAAAGAGATTCTGTAAGAGTAATAATCAGAAATTTCTTTACTAGGGCTGCTTAAGAATTTTAGTTTTGGTGTAGGCTTAAAGGCATTCCATTATCTTTAAGAGAGGAAAGAAAAAAAAATAAAGATAAAGCCTATAAAGGAACCTGAAATGAAAGATAGTTCAATACACCAATTATATGAAGTTATTGTTAGAGAAAAGAATTGTAGAAGATAGAAGATTCTACAAGGAAGTAGAGAGGTTGAGTTCTCATCTACTCAAAGGGGAGAGAAATGGGGTGAGATCATATAGTTTCTTGAGGCTTTTAGGCAGGGAGCAGGGGTTGAGGGAGCGGCCATCTGTATACACAATAGACCAGGCAGCAGGATGTTTAGAAACTCCAAAGTAAGGTTTTGAGTCTGTAGTTACTGTTCAAGGTTGTCCTTACACAGATCAATGATGTTTCTGTGGTTTCTGGCAGCTACAGGCATCTCCAAATTTGGATCACAATGGACCACTGGTATGTCAAGCATCTGTGAGTCTCAGAAATGCTCCTAATTGGCTGGTTATTGTGTAACTCCATTGTCCTGCTCTGTAGTGAAGAAGGGAAGTTCAGACACATAGTGTAGTCATTACAAGATCCCATGTTCACAAAGGTACTTCGTTTAGGTTAGATGTGACATAAATCACACATGGTGTAAAAATGCAATTTGTCTAAAATTACTATAAGAGTGACATAGTTAAGACAAAATTTTAAAAGTAGATAGGCACTGCAGTGTAAGAAAAAATAAAAATCCTAGAAACCAAATACAGATTGCCAAAGTTTGTAAACCTGGAAATGAAATAATATAATTTAATGGAAACAAAAAGGTGAAAATAGCATAAGCATATTGTAAAACAAAAACAAATTCTAACTGAACATACTATATGAAACAAAAGAATCTTTCTAAACACACTTTTCTATCCTGCTAAGAACCCAAAATACTTAATTTGTAAGACTCTTTTGAACTTTAAAAATTGGCTTTTAATAAAAGGTATTATTTTTACAGAAGTACTTGCTCAAGCATAACAATGAATCACCTGTCAATAAAAAACAATCAAATAAACACAGCCATCATAATATTTAAATATAAAAAGCAACAAAACTCAAAATGTCTGTGAAGTTTGAAAAAATAAAGACTTTGTTTTTTAACTGCTGCACTTGTTCGTGTATGTAGTAATTCAATAGCATGTAATAATTAAATTAGAAAAAAATTGTTCACTGATTTTGTTACAAAGTCATTTGTTTCAAAGCATGCTTTAAAAATTTTCCAATCCTAAGAAGACTCTAAGCAGACTTGGTGGAAACAGTTCAAACAACAAAGTTTGAGGTCACTGCTGAAAACTTATTTACACTCAACAAGATGAAGACCAGTGGAAAAAGCTAGACAAAAATAAAAAAGACAGTTTATGTAAAATATCCTCAAAATTATCAACACTAATCTAAACCTCTGGAGTACTTAATAAGTACTTAATAGCTTTGAATTGAACTACAGATGAAATTCATTTACCAAGAATCCTTGTTTGCTCACTTCTTCAGGAGATCTCTGAATAATCTGATAAGGTTTTTGTTCCCTGTGTTCCCTCTCAGTCCCTTATCTTCCTGGTGTGGGCAACTGCTTAAGTTCTTTTCAGTACTCATTTGACTCTGGCTTACAATTGTATGCTCCAGCAAATACAGCCTTCCTGGGAATGTTTGATTCAACTAGTTCATCAGGTTCCCTGGTCTGGGTCATAGCATTGTTTCAATTCTGATAGCTCTGCCATCATTCCTGAACACAACATACAGTAAAGATAGATGAGTAGTATTACTAGCATTGAATACCCCATCATTTTTCATCCTCTTTTGTATGTAGAGATGGACCAATTTTAAAAATAACTCTCTTATGTGACCATTGCATAAGCCAAATGATTCAAACACAGATATGAGATGCTTAAAAATACTTCATTCTCATGCCAAATATATGATATTATCAATAATATATAAACATAAAACATTATATGTAGTATACATCATGATGAGGAATGTATGACCCTTGCCCCTTTTCCCAAATGAATTTGTGCGCCTGCTTCTTGATGGGGGAGATGATGAGATTCAAATAAACTGGTCAATGAAATTCTGAAACTAATAGGGACCCCCAGCCCCTCTATCCTGGATTGAAAAATGGAATAAAAATGCTCCAGACTCTGAACTACTGTCCCTGGTTGCTTCATCTTCTGACCCATGGCAGTTTTCCATCTATAAGAATACCTAGCCTCTCCTGGCCAGTGGGCATCTTTCTATTAAGGACCCATCTCACTCAAGCTGGGGTCTTCCTGGATAGGAATCTGCCTTTAGTGAGAGGTGACACCCTGAAGTGGTCATCTTTATGGGGCTAGCATTCTCCTTTAAGCTGGGGTCTCCCTTAAACTGCATCTCCCTTAAAAGATCAGGGAGTCTGTTTGTTTGTTTTATCTGCAGTAAATGTCTTTACTTGATTTGCAGAGAGCTTGAGTGAATTCTTTCAAGAAGACCTTGCACTCCTACATTTTGGGGTACACCCTGAACTTCAACACACAATATCATATTTATATAGTAACATATTTAATACATGATTAATAAGATTAAATGTTAAACCCCCAAAGAGAATAGAATGCATCCAGTTGTAGGGTGTTTATAACTGTGCATTTTTCCTTATTTTCCATTGGGAGAATCAGTGACATTCTGAAGAGCAGCAATAGCACTATTAACCATAATGAAAAGAACAAACATATAGGAATAAAAAAATTAATGTATTAATTTCAATTAATGTATTAATTTCAGCCTTTCAAGTGTATTAAATGGTAAGACACCAAAGCCTTCTTCACATAGATACTGGTCTGCACCAAAATCTATTATTGCTCCAAATCCAAATGCCACTATAATAAATTTACATATGTGTTCGTGTGACTTTAGTTAAGGAACTATTTAATAGAGCTATTGAGAAAAAAAAAAAACAGTCAAACATAGCACCAAGACTAAGTGAACCAAAAGTTTCTCTGGCCTATTAAGGAAGCCTCAAGTTTTCAACTTTTTTAATGAAATTGTCTTGCTATTTTCACTGAAAAACCAAGTGACTTCCCCAGGGTCACACAGTCATCACACCCAGGGGAGTATCTAAGAGGAGTGACTTGAACCCAGGTCTTCCTGGCTTTGAGATCACTTCTCTATAGTAGTCTAAGCTGGGACTCCAGTCTCTCACTCCAGCAGGCTTCCAATATTCCTAATAATTTTAGCCAGATCAGATTTCCAGCTTTTTCATCCTACTGAGAAACCATTAAGCTTAATCTTTCTTGGACCAAGACTTTACTACTTTAAGTTTTCATAAAAAAGACAAGTAAGTGACAAAGATTTACTAAACTAGGCCTGGAAGTATTCCCAGCCCAGTAGCTCCCCTCCTTTCCAGAGCCATTAAAGAATATAAATATTATCAGGGAGGGATCTTTACCTCCCTAAAGATTGCAGGGTTTTCAAACCTTCTTTTCCATGTTATGCATCTCTCCAGTAGACAGAGAACCCACACTTTTCTTATTTCCTCAGAAACCATATACTAGAGTTTCACCAGATATGGGAAAGACTTAGAGCAGCAGAACAATAAATCAACAGAATTGGAGGAGGGCAAAATGCCTGGACCATTCTTCACTTGGGTTCTTAAAATGAGGGACTTATTAAAGACAGCATGTCACAGCATTGATGCCTAAGCCACTTTTTTTTCTTTTTATGTTCTGGCAATGGTTTACACTCCAGACCTCTAGAAGTTCATTTGAGCTCTATAGGCTTAGATGTTTTGCTACTAAGCTAAGATATGACTTTAACACAACTAAAAAATGTAGGTGGAACTTACTTTCTTACTTGGGTGTGATACTGGTTTTTCCACCTGTGAATCTTGCAGCTTTCAGGTTTAATCATTGTGAAAACTTATGCTATATCAACAGCACTGCAGATGCAAATGTACAACCATGCCCAAATAGCACTAAGAAATACAGACTTTAAGAGTCAGGTCAGACATGACATACAGTATGGGCAAGACCCTGTGCTAAGGTGGGTGAGTGTCACTGTACTTAAATGATGAGCTGGGCTAGGACTGCTTTTCACAGATAGAGATATCTTAAAAAGGTTCTTACTATTTCAAACAGTAAAAAATATCTTAAATGTCTATTGCACTTCTAAATGAGAAGTTTCAGATATTTGACATCATATTTTTAGCAATAGAATCTATAACAATTTAATCTATAATCTAATTAAAATTTTAGTTAGAAAATTTTGGTTAATGAAACAGGAAAAAAGCAAGCTGTAGTCACCCTTGTCCATAACCTGAGACCAATTAGTATTTTTTCCTTAGAAGCTTTGAATGTAGTAGCTTTGAATTTGTTGTCTTCTTCTGAGTCTGGGTTTGGTTCTTCCTTGTCACCATAGTAACTTTCCATAGTGAGAGGTTTTTCCCCATTTTTTGCTCATTTTCCAAGACTCTTACTTGATTTTTTAGCCCCTCCTTTACAAAAGATGGTAATTACAGCATGGAGGTTGCACTGTCTCAAAGTTCATCAGGTTTTTTGCAGCTGTTTTCAGAGATACATTTAGGGTCCTCTAAGTTTTCAATTCTTTCAAAATGTTGTGATCTAAGGAGTGTTTCCTTCTCTTCTGGTCTGGGCTCTTGTCTGTGAGCAAACACAAGCATTCTTTTCTGCTCTGGAACCGTGAGGAGGTTCCACCTTCTCCTGTAGCTGCAAGTTATACTATGGTAGTGCTCCTCCCTGCCCTGGGAATGCCAGCCAGGACTGCAAACTGAATCCAAATATGGGCAAAGCAACAAATTACTGCCTCAGTGACAGGGAAAAAAAACCTGTAATCTCCAACTGACCAGTGGTTCAACACGTTTAGCATCTTTGGACTCATAGCTCCAAAAACAGCTACTGCTGTTGCTGATTCAGTGGCCTCCACTTAGTTTCCTGGGATTCGACTGTGCTGTTCTGGCTTGTGCTGGACTATGCTCTACTCCCACCCTGCTGAGACAAACCTTTTCCTGCTGACCTTCTAAGTTGCCTTTGGTGTCTGTGAGGTGATAGTTTGAAAACCACCACTGCTGCCAATGTTTCAGTAACCCCAAGACCTATTACTGGTTTGCTTGGGCCCAGTCTGCACTGGTACTGTACTGTGTTCTTCTCTTACTCAGGTAAGAGGTCTTACTCAGACCTTTCCTACTGATCTTCCAAGTTGCCTTGATATGGAAATTTGTTAAATTTTGTCTTTTTGTGGATTCTCTTGCTCTAGAATTTCTTTAGAGTCATTTTTTTAAAGGTAGAAGTATGGAGGAGAGCTCAGGAAAGTCCTTGCTTTTACTCTACCATCTTGGCTACACCTTCTCACCAATGGGACTTGGGCTAGGAACTCAGCCAAAAAGAGAAGCAAGTTCAGGGCTTGAGAAATCCACTCATTCCAGTGGAGCTACTGACTCAAATCAAGACTAGAATACACGAGGGAAAGACTTGTTTTTTAGAGATTACAAAGATATTGTATATAATAAATATTCTTACATTTGTAAAGCTGCACTTCTACAAACAAAATACTAAGTTCTACCTACTCATAGGATCAGATGTTCTTGTGAGATAGCCTGCATTCAGGAAGAATTCATTGGGCACTTCTATAACAGTAGTGTCCTAAAACAATCAGCTTGAAATGATTATTTTTTTTAATCTTCATAATTAAAAGATCTGGTGGGCTCAACAATTTTTTTTTTATAGATTGTAATCCATAATTTACTTTTCTCTTTTGCTTGAATTGAAGGATTTGTCCTTTATAAAAGAGGAAAACAGGATGAAGAAACAAGATACAAGTATCTTGAAGAAACAAAAAAATGGGGGCAGGGTCAAGATGGTGGAGTAGAAAAAGGACTTCCATGGGGCTCCCACTTCTACCTCATCCAATTAATGTAAAAGATGACTCTGAACAAACTTTGGAGCTATGGAATCCACAAAATGCAAAGTGAAGCTAACCTTCCACTGAGGACAGTCCTGCAGGCTGGCAGGAACCAGCCCGCACAGACCTCTGGGAGCCAAGCCCAGTCCCAAGCTTGCTGGAGATTTTAGCCATAGGGTGACCACAACCATCCCTGGCTGGAAGGACTTCAGATTACCAGCAGCTGTAGCAGTTTGCAGAATTATCAACCCATAGATGCTAATGACAAAATGAGAGGTTAGGGCAGTGTTGAATTTGGGACATGGGAGTTCAGGAGTGCAGCTGGCCCTTGCCCCCAGCTCTAGAAGCTGCTGAGGTGTGGTGGCTGCTTCAGAAATCCTGGCCTGAAGATAGTAGGAGGACCAAGCAATCAGTCTGAGGGGTAATGGCTCTTGCTTTAGACTGTTTGGATCTAGATCATGGTCTAGGGTGGAGGATCTGTGGTACATGAACAGTGTGCTAGAGCCAGTGGAAGCTTCTGAGAGGGCACCCAACTAATAGCTCCAGAAGCTGAGAAAACCCCAGCGATATGGCACAAAGATCCCTCCTCTGGTAGCAGAGTTCTACTGTGGCAAAAATCTCAAAAGTCAAGTAATTGAGTGGCAACATGAGCAACTGAGGAAAGCAAGGCAAGTGCAGCAATCCAACTTTGGACTCTTTTTTAGGGGACAAAAAGGATAGAAGCAAGGAACATGAGGAAGACAGTGAAGTCAGAACTTCTGAACAAGCAAATTCCAAGAAAAGAATAAGCTGCTTACAGGCCACAGAGGAGGTTAAGAAGGATTTTGAAAACCAAATAAGAGAAGAGGAGGAAAAATTGGGAAGAGAAAAGAGAATGATGCAAGAAAATTATGAAATGAGGGTCAACAACCTGACTGAAGAAAATAACATCTTAAAAAAGTAGACTAACTCAAATGGCAAAAGAGTCTCAAAAAGACATTGAGGAGAAGAATGGCTTAAAAAGCTGAATTTTCCAGATGGAAAAAGAATCTCAAAAGCTCACTGAAGAGAATCTTTCCTTCAGAATTAGATTG
>NW_027185793.1:8514197-8562033 GCF_028583685.1 Petaurus breviceps papuanus
CCTTCCTTCCTTCCTTCCTTCCTTCCTTCCTTCCTTCCTTCCTTCCTCCCTCCTTTCTTTCTTTCTTTCTTTCTTTCTTTCTTTCTTTCTTTCTTTCTTTCTTTCTTTCTTTCTTTCTTTCTTTCTTTCTTTCTTTCTTTCTGTCTCTCTCTCTGTCTCTCTGTCTTTCTCTCTCTGTCTGTCTCTCTCTGTCTCTCTGTCTCTGTCTCTCTCTGTGTGTGTCTCTCTTTCTCTCTCTCTCACTCACTGTTAAGTGTGAGTTTCTAAGAAGAATCACAAGTGAAAGGTCTTTTTGAAGCTTGGATGCCTGTGGCCAACAGGTAATGAAAAGAGTTACAGATAATTTTTGGATGTTTGCCAAAAAGTTTCATCTGTATATGGTCATGGCAATAATTTGAAAGGATGTGGGTTCAAGTGTTCCTTTTTTTGCCATTTTCTATGTGACCTTGTACAAATCACTTCACCCTTTAGTTTTCATCTTTCTGATTCATAAAACAATGACAATGATACATAAGTTGTGTGTATTATATATGTAATAGAATGAGTGATGGATGGATAGACAGACAGACAGACAGATAGATACATAGATACATAGATAGATTGATCTTACAGTGCTATGACTAAGAAAGCAATTCATAAACTTTGAAGTCTTCTATACGTGTTAGCTATGTAAAAGTATATTTTTAGACTATCCCTCCCCACACTGATCTCTTCCATGATTGTAACATGCTCTAAAGGAAAGAGTTCCAAATTACCAATAAACATACTTATTTTTCACAAATAACTAATAATAAGAGAAGTGCAAAAGCAAATTAAAAATTCTAAGGTATTCATTATCAAATCCATTGTTGGAAGCACTTTAAAAAACTAGGTACATTAATGCAGGGGACTTGGTGGAGCTCTGAATTGGTCTAGCTACTTTGTAATGTAGTTTACAATTCTAACTCCAAAGTTACTAAACCCTGTGCACCCTTTTACACACTCACATCTATACTTGTCATATATATCATAAAAATAAAGCAATCATCACTTAACCCCAATTGCCCTCCAAAAAGCAAAAAATAAAAATAAGGCAATCAGAGAAAGCACCCCCATATAGAAAAATATTTCTAACAATTCTTATATAAAAGTTTTGAAAACTAAAAAAGTGCCCAACAATAAAGAGCACACTATAAAATATCATCAATATGAATAAAATTTTTCAGAGATTCAGAGAAATTTGAGAAGACTTTATGATGCAGAGTGGACTAATCAGAGACAGGGGAATAATTTAATCAATGACTACATTATTTAAAAAAAATTGAAAACAAATTCAAGAAGTCTAACTGACACAGTGGTGAACCATGATTTCACAGACATATTTATCACTCACCTCTTGACAGAGGGGTGATGGATTAAATTTTCAAAATAAAATACATTTTTTTGTTCATGGTCAGTAAATGAATGTATTTTGCCTGACTGAGTATATTTGTTAGAAAGGAGAATATTTTTTTGTCAGCAGCAAAGTAGGCAATTATGGGAGAGTAAAACTCTAGTAATAGTGATACCCGCCAAAATGGTGGGAAAAGGTATGAATAAAACATTTTTAAATGTTCAAAGGAAAACAGAAGAAAATTCAGGAGGAGACAACACAAGCAATACAATTTTGAAATTCTAATAATTTTGTTATGTACTTAAAAAAGATGAGTTGCATTTAATTGCTTAAAGTGATACTGGAAATAAACTCAAATACTTAAATGGATATATGATTTCACTGATTTAGATGTTCCTTCTAATCATACAAAGTGAAATCTATTCATGCTTGTCCACATTGAAAAGACAATTCCTTCTGTATATTCCCCAGAGGTAGTCCAGTCAACTGCTGGAGTTCTCTCTCATTTTATCCTAACATCAAAAAGATACCAAGGGAGCCCTCAGAGTGCCTTTTTGTTGTCCTCTGCTCTTACCACATGACTAGTCTATTTTCCTTTTTGCAAATTCCATTGTTGAGATTCTTTGCTCCAATTCTTCTTCAGCATACCTTATTTGTGTTGTGTGTTTGTTATAGGTCTATTCAGACATGTCTTTAACCTGTCCTTTGCCCTCTTTGTGAAATTCACTTTTTGAAAAAAATTCAGGTAATGCTGTGTTCTGTAGATTAAATTCAATAAAAATTATAAATAAAGTATTATAGTATTGATAGTAACAACATAGGACATAGGACTTTATTTCAGTGAAGAGATTTGGGGCTTAGAAAAACTTCACAATTTCTTGAAGCTAATTTAGGTTTTACTCCACTCTTCTGTAATTCTGGGTCAAATATTTCCATTTGTAACACGCATCAAAGATTTATTAATACATATTAATACATGGAAACCTATGAGAGATATGACTATAGATCTGTATTTACCTTAAAAAAGTATAATGTTTTTCCATCTAGCTGTATACTATAATCTGGAAAATGTATGATTTTTCCAGTTTGCTATTGTTATTTGTGTTTCCTTTTGTTTTTTTTTGTTGTTGTTGTTGTTATTGTTGTATGGAGAATTAGGTCAAATTATTTTGAATGATTAAGAATATTTTACAGCATGCTTCAATATACCAAGCTTTGCTGTGCCCATCACAATTTCACTCACAAATACTCTAGCAGTATCTGGAAGACCTCATGATCCATATGAGATTCTCTTCACCTTGGGATTTAGGCTGTATCACCACCATAAGAGCAGTAAATTACCTTTGACAAACATAAACTTCAACCCATATTTTAAGCCTCACCTGATAATTATAAGGAGAGGACCATGAAACAAGTTTATATCTGTTATTTCTTTCCAGTAATCATGTATAACTTTCATGTATGGAGGCAAAAAAGATTTAGAGTTTTCACACGCTCCCCTCTTGACAGAGAAATGATGGAATTAGGATATAGAGACAGCATGCATGCATATTTGCTACAAAGCCTTTGTTTTTTTCTTTTATTAATGATAGAATGAGAAAGAGAAAACAAATTTATTACCTGGAGAAAAATTAAATTTTAAAAATAATTTTAATTTTAAAGAAGTAATTTTCTTCTGAGTCAATTTTTTAAAATTACAAAATAAATGTACAAGAAATGTTCTACATCTTTTTGTTAATTGTGTGATCAACTAGATACCCTTTAATTCAACTATCTATCCCCTATGTAACCAATTATAGACTTATTTTATTAAAGGAAGTTTTATTGATATCTTTAGTTTTTATATCAATAATATTATATGACCTTACCACTGCTCCGGCTTCCACCTTCCCCAATCCATGTAAAAAGGGGACTCTAAACAAACTTTGGAGCTGCAGTACCCACAAAATGACACAGAGAAGCTAACCTCCAGCTGAGGACAGCCTGGCAGGCCGGCAGGAATCCAGCACAGTGTTCTGGGAGCCGAGCCCAGCCCCACACCAAGGCTTTAGCCCCAGGGCAGGCCTGACCAGCCTCTTGCCAGAGGGAATCCAGATCAGCAGCAGCTGCTGCCATTTCCAGATTTATCAAAACATAGATGCTAAGGACAAAGTAAGAGGCCAGTGCAGTCTGGACTTTGGGAACAGTAAGTGGGAGTGCGTGGCTTTTACCCCCGGGGTGAGAAGCTGCTGAGACACTGGCACAGCCAGCCAGTGCCACGTGGCAGCTTCAGCTCCTGGCCTGCAGAGTGTAGGGGGACCAAGCACCAGCCTTAGGGGTAATCGCTCTTGCTTTAACCTGCTTGGATCTGGATTGCAGTCTAGGGTGGAGGTCCTGGGGTGTGTGTTCAGCTTGCCAGAACATATGGAGACCTCAGAGAGGGTGCTCATCTAATACCTCTGACAGCTGAGAAAACCACAGCATTTGGGACAAAAACTCCCTTCTGGTGGCAGAGTCCTACTGTGGCAAAAAGCCCAAAAGTCAAGTAATTGAGTGGCAAAATGAGCAGGCAAAGGAAACAAAGCAGACAGAAGATTCCAACAATATACTCATATTTTGGGGACAAAAAGGAGCAAAGCATAGAACAGGAGAAAAACAGTGAAGTCAGAACTCCTGCACCAAAAGCTTCAAAGGAAAATATGAGCTGGTTACAGGCCATAGAGGACCTGAAGAAGCAGATAAGAGAAGTGGAGGAAAAAGTGGGAAGAGAAATGAGAACTATGCAAGAAAATTATGAAATGAGAGGCAACAGCCTGAGAAAAATAATACCTTAAAAAACAGACTGACTCAAATGGCAAAGGAGGCTCAAAAAGGCAATGAGGAGAAGAATGCCTTAAAAAGCTGAATTTGCAAGATGGAAAAAGAATTTCAAAAGCTCAATGAGGAGAATCATTGCCTCAGAATTAGATTGGAGGAAATGGAAGCCAATGACTTTATGAGAAATCAAGATGCTGTTAAACAGATCCAAACAAATGAAAGAATAGAAGGCAATGTGAAATATCTCATGTGAAAAACCACTGACCTGGAAAATAGATCCAGGAGAGATAATTTAAAAATTATTAGACTACCTGAAAGCCATGACCAAAGTAAGAACCTAGAAATCATCCTCCAGGAAGTTCTCAAAGAAAACTGCACCGATGTTTTAGAACCAGAGGGCAAAATAGAGGTTGAAAGAATCTACCAATCACATCCTGAAAAAGATCCCAAAAAGAAAACTCCTAGGAATATTATACCCATGTTCCAGATTTCCCAGATTAAGGAGAGAATATTACAAGCAGCCAGGAAGAAACAGTATGAATATTGTGGAAACACAATCAGTATAACCTAGGATCTGGCAGCTTCTACGCTGAGGGATCAAAGAGCTTGGAATATGATATTCCAGAGGTAAAAGGATCTGGGATTAAAACCAAAATCCCTCTACCCAACAAAACTGAGTATGATCTTTCAGGGGAAAATATGGTCCTTCAGTGGAATAGAGGACTTTCAAGCATTCTTGCTGAAAAAAACAGAGTTGAATAGAAATTTTGACATTCAGATACAAGAAGCAAGAGAAGCATGAGAAGGTAAATAGGAAAAAGAAATCATAAGGAACTTATCAAAGTTGAACTCTTAACATTCCTACATGGAAAAACAATAATTGTAACTTCTGAAACTTTTCACAATAGTTGAAGGGATTAGAAATTATATATATATATATATATATATATATATATATACACACATCTATATATATATATGTATATATGAGGGCATATTGGCATAAGAATACATATGTGAATGTGTATATATGTTTACAGGTATACATAGAGAGAGGGCAAAGGACCAATTTAACGGGAAGGGATGATACTTAAAAGATGAAATTAAGAGGTTAGAGGAATATAATGAGAGGAAATGGGAAGAGACAGACTGGGGTAACTATCTCATACAGAAGAGACAAGGGAAAATGGTTACAGTGGAGAGTAAGAATAGGAATAATATTATACAAAGTATTCTTCCACCATGCCCCTCTAAGAAAACCATATAACAAAGACTTTTTTCACAAAAGCAGGGTGGAATATTTTAGGACTACTAAACAATGTGGATAAATATATGGCATTATATATAATGCCTCACACACAGTTTCCCACTTCTGCAAAGAAGCAGTTTGGGGAGGTCCCTTCTTAAATCTCTTCTTTGTATACATGTTTAGGCAAAGCAATTACTCAGCATTTAGGTTTGTTTGTTCAACCATTTTTATTTCCATTTACATTGTTGTAATGATGATGTATATTGTTATCTGGCTTTTGTTTTTGGTCTTCATGTTTCTCTATATTCCTGTGTTGAGAGTTGTTTATAGCACAGTAATATTCCATTACAATTATGTACAACAACTCATTTAATGATGACTCAATCAATCAATATTATTCTATTTCTAATTCTTTGCTACTACTAAGATGGTATTATAAATATATTAATATAATCATTAACTTTTAATATATTTTCTTCCAGAAGTTATTCTATCGTTTTTATCTTTCTCCTCATGTTTCTTGAGTAAGATAAATTTTCATTTAAATAGATAGAAGAAGATAATATTAGGTAGTTTTGATGATTCTTGATAGTTTTCTTTGAATCTTGTATATATGTGCTTCAGGAAACTTACAAAGTGTTATTCACACTGCTTATTCATTCATTAATCTGATAAGCACTTGGTAAGTGCTAACACTATGTTTTAGACATGAAGAACTGTGGAGATTGTGTGTGTATGTGTGTGTGTGTGTGTGTATGTGTATGGGGTAGCTAAATGGCACTATGGATAGAGCACCAGATCCAGGAAGACTCATCTTTCTGAGTTCAAGTCTGGCCTCAGAGATGTACTATCAATCTATGTATGTATGTGTGTATGTATGCATGTATGTATGTATCTATCTATAGATATATAGATATCCATGTATATGTAAATATATAGATGCACATCCATAAATAAAAATATACATGTGTGTATGTATATATGCACATGTGTGTATATGTATATACATATATTTATGTATCCGTGGACATGCCATCATATACATGTTTAGATCTGTATGTGTAGTTATACATACATTAATAAATTACATATTTATATTATAGAGTACAATTATATAATCTCCATTTAATAAATACATACATACATACATACAGCACATTCTCTGTCCCCTAAAAAAGTTTATTAGGAGTACAACTTGTGTACCACCAAGTTAACATATAAAATAGTTTTAAAGTGGATCTCTTAAAATTGGGTAGCGTCATTGATAATAAAAGACTTTCTATATGAAGATGTACTTAGAGCTATGAAAGAAGTTAGGGATACAGTCATATAGACACAAGCATATAGGGATACAACCCTGAGTAGTGTACATATTCTAGATGTAAATAATTGTTCAAAAACATGAAAGCAGGAGGTGAAATAACATGTGCAAATAATATGATAGAGGAAGATGGCTTGATTAGGAGAGTGACATGGTCAGTCCAAAACTTTAGTAATATCACCTTAGTAATTATGCAGAGGTGTTGGTGAGAGGACTGGCTGAAGTCAGGTCGATCAATTAAGAGACAATAATAGTCTGTGATAGACAAGAACATGAACTAAAGTGGTGGTCATTTGAGTGGAAAGAATGAAAATGATTTGAATATAGAATCAATTAGACTCAATAGCTGACTAAATGTGATAACTTTACCAAGGTTGATGTCTCTGTTTTTGTTATCAATGACCTGATCTTCTTTAAAATATAATAAGTTCACCTAGACATACATATGTGTGTATATATATATATATGTATGTATATACACTCATACACATATATTCACACACATATATTTGTATGTGTATGTGTGTGTATATATAATACTATGGAAAATGTAATACAATCATTTCATTTTAAAAATGTGGAAACTGAGACCTAGAGAGGTTATAAAGTGACCCAGAGCTGAAACCAAACATAGCTCCCCAGATTACCAATCTACCTCCCTGTATCCATTAAGATTTCTATCAGTAATATGGATCTTTGATTCCTGTCTTCTCCATATATGTTCAGCCCTCCAAATTGTTGAATCTTTAAATTAAAAGTTCTATGAATTATTTCAGAAGATTACTGAGTTCTTCCCAAGAATTGGTATTAACAAGTATAGTGATCCCTCCTTCCCACATTCAGGATACTTCTATGTGATTGAGGGAGAATATTTATTTAGATGCTCATCAAAATTAGTTCTGCACCCTGAGTGACTAATTTGTGAATCTGAAATTTGGGAACATTTATTGTGCCAAGGAGCCTCCTGGCAATCAAAGCTTATGAAATTACTTACAGGAAAAGCTCCAGTAGACCACAAAACAAACACAACACATGGCAATTAGTCAGCGTAGCTTCCTTCAGGCCATTCATTTGGCCACAATGTAGTATCAATGCTGATCTAGTACTAGATGCAGATGGCTCCTGACTAACTCCCCAAGTTGTCTTTCCAAATTAGCAATTTTTCTGCCAAAGCATGAAGCCTGCCATGTGTGCATGAGCACATGTGTATGTGCTTATGCTTTTGTGTGTGTGTGTGTGTGTGTGTGTGTGTGTAAGACCTCAAGAATTTATGCTTCAAGAATGGTATATACTCTTACATTGCTTTAACTTATGTTTATATCCTTCACTTGAAACTGTATTTTGGAATCAAGGGATGGATGAATGCTTTGATTAGTCCAAACAATTGTACTATAGATGTAGAAATGTATCCTACATTAAGTAATTTTATATAAAATTTCTGCATATATGGTCTCCTTCCAGTCCTGTCTTCTCCATGGTACTGTCTCAGCCTGAAGTCCCCAATACTTCCTTGAAAGGCAGAAACAATTGGTTTTACCCAGCAATGAGAAGGAAATAGAGTGTCAATGGGAAAGAAAAAAAACAAGGTACAGTAGTGAGGAGGAGATAAAAAGGGAAAGGGCTTTTGTGACCAAGGAGAGAGTAAGAGAAAATTAGTTATAACAGTTTTCTCCTTTCATTTTATTCTCAGCATAAACTTAGCTGGGATGCTAGACTCAACTGGTGGGGTCTAAGGCTGAAAATGCTTGTCTTTGAGCATAAAAGAGGTGCATAATGCCACATTGGAGTGGGGAATGAGTTAAAAAGTGAGGAGAGAAGCTAGAAAATAAAGCCATTAAGAATGTAAGGTGAAAAATGATTAAACATGGGAAATCCAGAAGACAAAGAATGCAAATGAGATTAATAGTCAAGCAAATCAACCAACAATAAAATCTATGAAGACAGAAGGAAAAAAATTATAAAGATTTTTTTATTGTCATTGAAAATGAGCATTAAAAAAGAATAGTATAGATTCCTAGATATTATGTCATTTAAAAATTACATTTATTTAAAAGATCATTTAAAAAATTAAATGATAATGGGAGCAAATAGTTTTCACAGTGAATAGAGCACCAGCTGTGAAATTAGGAGGACCTGAGTTCAAATCCAACCTTAGACACTAGACATTTAACTAGCTGTGTGACCTTGGGCAAGTCAATTAACTCCCATTGCCCTGCCTTCCCTCTCCGATTTTTTTACTTAAATGGCAATATTAGAATAGAATGCTGTTCAGAAATCAGAATTTTGAAAATAGAATTACTGGAGATAAGCAATATAGTAAACAACTTGAATTGGTTGATAGGAAATTTCTTCAAGTAGCAGAAGTTCTGAAAAAGTGAGCAATAGATTAGGAGTTGTTATAATATGGAATTAGGAGAGAATTTAACAGGAGAGAAAAAAGTACTTTGAACACAGAACACCCAAAAAGTAATTAGGTATCACATATTTCCCAGAAAAAAAAATCTGTTTTATTTCCAATGCCATGAGATATTGAGAGAAAAACAGAAGAAATAAATAGTTTTCCCAATGGAAAGGATTTACCAAATTCCGCCTTAGAGTGCAACCTACAACAGTAATGACAGATAGAAAATAATGTTATTTTCTTGGGTATGATACTATTTACCTAACTGTGGTGATACCACCTTTAGATTAGATGCACTTACATAGTATGGTTTTATGACTGGGAAGTTTGCTATTTAAAAGGAATAATGTAACAAAAATTTTAAGTAGAGCTTGAAAATATATGAAGTTGTAGGATATTCTTTTAAAAGTCATGTTAAAATTGTTAATCCAGATTAAGTCTGCTTTGTATTGACTGCAAAAATAGTCAACAAACATTTGTTAAGCAACTACTATGTAGCAGGCATAGATGAAGTTAGATGATTGAGAGGATACTGTACTGGTCTTGGAGTTAGGAAGACCTGAGTTCAAATCTGACCTTAGATACTAACTAGGCATATGACCTTAGGTAAGTGTAATGGAAAGCACAGAACTGGTTCACACCTTGTTTCAGTTATAGTTTCTTTTGAGCCTCAAATCAAGTCTGTTAAGAAAGATAACATGTGAGCTCCACAGCTTGTGAACCCTGGAACTCGTGAATTACTGCAACAGGAAGGGAAGGAGCTAATGACCATATATAAGGAGAATTTCCAGGCTAGAGGCAGCAGAACTGAGAAGAGGACTCTTGTAGTGGCAGAATCAAGAAAGAGAAAACTTGTGCTATTCTGGCACTCTGTCTGCTCTTTCTGTGTTGATGTGTTTGTTGTACTTTGTACAGAAGCCTTGGGACCTTACTGGAAGCACTGAAAGGGGATTTTCTCATTGTGTGTTTACAGAAGTCCTGGAGAAGGGTTTTGGAGGTCCTGGGACCTTACTGATTATTTGTGCTGACCTCTTTGACCTTGTTTGTGGGTCTGAGTTGATTTCTATGTTGATGATTTCTGTTGAATTCTCAGACCTTGTTGGTGGGTCTGAGTTGATTTCACAGACAGATGGTGAATTGATGATGGTCCCGGCAACATATATGAATATTATTGTGCCTCTGTCAAGTTTTGTCTTCCAAGAAACAGGAACTGTGAATGACTTGTGGTGGATTGTACTCTGTGAAATTCAATATGGAATGTGAACTGGATGAAGAACTGGATAAGGAGCTGGACAAGGTACTGGAAGCTGCCTGCCTTTGAACTCAGGTGACAATTGGAGATGGTACCATGGAAGAGGAACCATGTAAGCTGAGAGCCAGCCTCGAGTCAAGCTGAAAGAAGACTTTACTTGGATACTGTGTACTGACTGAGAAGATTATGATTTATTGTGACCTAGCAGTGGAGAACTTTGACTTTTCTACTTTGCTATTGATTTAAAGATTTTGTGATTGACTAAATAAATAGACTTTGTTGAAAATTATGTGTCCACTTTGGGGAAAACTATGTGGCCATTTTAGTGATAAGTTCTTGATTTGTGAAATGGTGAATGCTGTATTTTGATTTTTTGTGATAAGTTATTACGTTATTGTGAATGCTGTATTTTGATTTTCCATGGATGTTTTGCTCTGATTTGTTATTGAATAGAGAGCTCACTATACTATGTAATCAGAAACTTGAAAGCTGTTCACAGCAGTAGTCATCTCGAAAGCTGCTTGTGTTTGGCTTTACAGTAAGTCATTTAGCCTCAGTTTGCCTAGGAGACAGTTACATAGCTCAGTGGATAGAGTGCTCGACCTGGGGTCAGGAAGACCTGAGTTTAAATCTAGTCTCATAATATTAGTAATTGTATGACCCTGGGCCAGTTACTTGACCTCTGTTTGCCTTAATCTATTGAAAAGAAAAAGGTAAACCACTCTTTGCCAAGAAAATTTTATGTACAGTATGGTCCATGGAGTCATAAAGAGTGGGACACTACTGAACAATTGACCAACAAAAATGTGGCAGACTCTGTGATAAATTCAGGGGATTAAAAAAAGATAAAACCTATCCCTGCACTCAAGAATCTTATATTCTAATGGGAAGACAACATGTAAATGCCTATGCATATACAAGACATATAACGTTAGGTGGAAGTTGATCCCTAAAAAATGTAGTCACAAGACCTAAGGGGAACTGATATATCTCTCTTTCAGATAAATCTGAATCTGTCTTTCTGGAGAAAGTAGGATTTTATTTGAAATTTGATGAAAGCCAGGGAAGCCAAGATGTACAGATGAGGAGGCAAAGAACTCCAGGTATGGGGGACAACTATGAAAATTCTATGAAGAAAAGGAGTGTCTTGTGTAAGAAACAAGAAGTCAATCAGTGTCACTGGATTGTAAAGTATGTGGAGGAGAGTGAAATGTGAGAACACTGGAAAAGTATGAAGGACCATGTTATAAAGTTCTTCAGAAGACCAATTGGTTTTATATTTGATCTTAGTGGTACCAGGTAGCTACTGTAGTGCTCCTGAGACAGGACTATATTTCAGTTTCAGATTTCTTTGGTCATTAAATGACTTTTATTTGAGGGGAAAAATGCCATTAAAGACTAACTTCTAAGAATTTTAATTCATAAGGCATTGTAACATCCATTGCTTATAAGAGTCAGTCAGTGATGAATACCATTCAGATAGTTAATCTATTAAGGAAATCATAGTTATCTCTATATACATATTTCTAAGACAGATGCCACTGAAGACATAGGAAGAAGTACCATGCCATATGTCACCATCAGTATATATTTGAGGATCATTCCACAATTACTTAGAACAATTAATAACAACTAAGTCTAGTATAGATTTTAACAGCAATTTAAGCTACACACAAAGATGGTCAAACTATTGTTCTTTCCATTACTATACACATACCACTTTTACATTCATTAATTCTGGAATTGCCTTATTTTGACCATAATTCATTGGCTTTCTATCTTTTCTTCTTTTTCTCCTGACCAAACCCTCCTCTTTATCCATACTGTGATCAATAATCCCTTGACCCCTTACTTGTGCACTAACTATTCTCTTCTTTTTCATTCTCCATTTTGATCCTTTGCTGAAATAGTTCGAATCCACTTATTAGTCTTCTCTTTTATCTCTGCCTCCCTAATCTTATCAATGACTCTACCCTGCCAAAGCTCAGTCTTGGATCACTCTCACTGTCTACAACATTCACTCCTATGTGTATGCTGTTGAATAAAGGTGGAGAAAATTATACAACTATTCTGAGTGGGTACAAACTACAAATTTAGGTAACACAACCTCAACTGGGTCTTCACCACTGCTATGCAATCCTACAGTTCATTTATTAACCCACTATCCAGTTCTCCACAGTGGTTCTTTTAAATTTACCATCTTTCATCAAACATTCCATGTTTCCACCTAACCCCATCATCTCAGATGAGAAATGGGCTTTACATTTTACAGAAAGAAATTGAGACTCATTCACCCTAAGCTCCCTCTTCTCTTCTCTTCCTCATCTCATAACACTCAGATACCTCTTGCTACTACCTACTTCTTTATTCCTGCCTCACAGCAAGATGTGATCTTACTCCTAAGCAAGGCAAATCTATACAAATCATTCCATTCTGTTTCCTCCAACAAATTACCCCTTCTGCCATCCCCACTCTATCACTAACATTCAATCTTTCACTGTTTACTAGTTCATTACCTATTATCTGTAAATATGCCTGTCTTTCACATCCTCAGAGTACACTGGCTGGATCCTTCCATCCTCATTATCTGCCATCCTATATCTCCTATGCCCTTTGTAGTTAAACTTCCTCAAAAATTGTCATAGGAACCTCATCTTTTTCTCCTTTCACTTTCTTTGTAACTCCTTACAATCTGGTTTCTCACATTATTCCACTGAAACTGTTCTTTCCAAAGTTATTAATTATCACTTAATTGCAAAATCCAATGCTCTTTTCCTCAATCCTCCTTCTTGACTTCTCTTCAGCCTTTGATAGTGTTAATCACACTCTTGTCCTTGACACTCCCTTTCTCTCTTCTTTTTTTTTGGGGGGGCACACTCTCATCTGCTTCCCTTAAATTTGTATTCCTCAATTTCCTTTGTGGGATTCTCATCCATGTCATACTCTCTAATTCTATGTGTCCCATGGGGCTCTGTCCTGAAATCTCTCTTCTTCTCCCTTTTTATGACTTCACTTGCTGATCTCATCAGCTCCTAGGGATGTAAAGAATGTACTTTTTCTGCTTGTTTTCATATCTAACTACTGTGACTTAATCTCTCTGTTGATCTCCAGTTTCACTCCTCCAACTTTCTTTCAGACAGCTTGAACTGAATGTCCAGCAGACATTTTAAGCACAACATGCCCAAAATTTAACTTGGTATCTTTCCACCAATTTTTCTCCCTTCCAAACTCACCTATCACTGTCAAGGGCACCACCATTCTCCCAGTCCTGTCAGCTCACAACCCAGATATAATTTGTAATTCTTCACTATCTCTCACATCTCACCCTCTCCCATATTCAATCTTTTGCCAAAGTCTGATCATTTTACTTTTGCAATATCTCTCAAACACACCCTCTTCTTTGTTCTGATATAACCACCACCCTGAAATAGGCCTTTATCACCTTACTTTTGAACTATTGCTTTCTGGTGGGTACATCTGCCCCAAGTATCTCCCTACTTTAGTCTATCCTTCATTTGTCACTAAAGTGATTTTTTCCTAAAGTTCAGATTTAGCCATGTAGCATACTGTCACACTCAAGCTCCAGTAGCTCCTTATCACATCTAATAATGAATACAAAATCCTTTGACATTCAAAGTCCTTCTTAAACCCTAGCACCTGAAATGCTCTCCCTCTTCATCTCCTCCTATTCACTTACTTACTCCTATTCCCAGCTAAAATCCCATCTTCTACCTTTCCCAGTAATTCTTAATTGAAATCCCTGTCTTCTGTCCATATTCATTATTTTATTTATCCATTATTTTCATTATTTTATTTATCCATTTTATTATGTATTATATTTATTTTACTTTCATTGTTATATTTCATATATTTTCATTATCATCTCATCATTTTCTTTTTATGCTATATATCGCTTATTTTTTATATATTCCATTATTTGTTTTCTCTCATGTTAGATTGTGTGCCCTTTAAAGACAAGGTCTGCTATTGCCTCATTTTGTATCCTCAGCTTAGCAGAATGCCTGGCACATAATAAGTACTGAATAAATGGTTACTGACTAACTTCCTGGCAAATTCAAGTTTCAAAGAATACCTTTAGAAGGGAAGTATGCAGGGGTTTGATTGGTAATGTGAAGTCTAGCACTGACTAGAACACACTGATGATAATTCTGTTCCCTTCACACTGCTTCCACTCTGTTCTCCCAAGGGCTTGATTCAACACTAAGGAGAAGTAGAGATTCTGCATAAATGTTGACTCAACATTAAGGAGAAGTAGAGATTCTGCGTAAATGTTTAGGCTGCTTTCAGCAGAAATTTATTATGTACTATAAATGGGAATGGAAAACTAGTGTGGGACAGGGCAGAAGGGGAAAAAAAAGTCTTCCATACATATCAGAATATATAGATAGGTTTTAATGGGCTCAAAATAGATAAGTGATTTGATTTTAAAAATACTTCTGTGTCTAGACTTAAAAATAACTGCATTTTCCATATATATCTCACAAATCAAAAGTGTTTTAAAATTTCATTTTATCAGTTTGATAGATTTCTAATCCCTTCAAAACAACTCTAAGTGTTTTCCAAACACCCTGCTGAAGATGCTTGCTTGTCAGTATTGCATTTCTTTTTTTCTATACAGGAATGTGAGTAAAGGTTAAATCCAGTTTTCTTTTTAGTAAAGCCCATGGATCAAAAGAAGTTATAAATCAAGTGAGCTCTCACAACAGCTCCAGTAAGTGTCTTCTCCCTTTACTTTTAAAAGTTTTGCACCTTTCAAAGACAGACTGTTCTGGGAACTGGTTATTTAACATACCAATTACATATACCATATGTAGTGCATTATGATGGCAGGAAAATACCACAGCATGACAATGTTCCCAAACCTGAAATTCTTGGCCATATCATAGTCTAGAACTTCCAGATTCAATATGGTTTTTTTTTTGCTTTTCTGGAGGGGGGAGGGCAGGGCAATCAGAGTTAAGTGACTTGCCAAGGTCACACAACTATTAAGTGCTAAGTGTCTGAGACCGGATTTGAACTCAGGTCCTCCTGACTCCAGGGCCGGTGCTCTTTTCACTATGCCACCTAGCTACCCCTTCAATATGATTTTTTAGTGTGTGCAGTCACTCATCATTAATTTAATCACTTAATACCATTTAATGCTGGTTCCTATAGGGGTTGCCCAACCCATTCATAATTCCTACTCCCTCACTATCACTGTACATTCTTTCTATTACGTTTCTCCTCTTCTCTCTAGCATAGAAATCTTTTCCTCATAATCCACCCAACCAGACCCTAGCTATCTTTGGTGACACCCTATTGATTCTTCAAGGAATTATTTTCTGCTCTCTTATACACTAACTCCTGCTCTAGCTTTGTATTCTGGTTATTTGCAGATGGATCCCATATCCTTCACAAAAATGTACACCTTTTGGAGCCAGAAACCATTCAGTCTTCTATTTCCTCCAGCACTTAGCACTGTGCCTTGTATGAAAACATGTGCTTAATCAATGTTCTTATTGAATGGATGTCTGTGTAAATGTTATTTAAACCTTACTGCTTATTCTTCATCTTTACCATTTGCAAACTCCTCAAAGGTCAACTCTTTCCCATTGTGAAAACCTTGATGCCAATTATTTTAACCAACCCTATCACTCTATAGGATTTTATGTGACTCGTGTAACATTTTACTAACAAATTTGCTTTTAAGAAGTGTTATACATTAGAAAGCACCATGTATTTGAAACTCAGATAATCTGAGTTTGTTACTCATGACTTGTGTGACATCTGGCAAGTCATTTTGGGTCTCAGTTTTCACATCTTTAAAATCTGGGGTTTGAACTGAATGATTTCTAAAGTCCCTTCCAACTTTTGAATATTATGAGTTAATGATATGTGAGATAAGCGAGTGACCATTTGACTGACTTCCAGGTGTTCCTTTTTTATCTTTCAGAAAGAATCTAAGAACATGAATATGAATCTGCTATCACACACACACACACACACACACACACACACAGTGAATCCATCCACTGGGGGAGGTAGGGAATACCTATAATTGGTTAAATCTGCTCCAACATCTGGTGACCAGTTGGCAAACACCACATCCTACAGGTGATGGCATCCCTCTGTGGACTTATGGAATCATACAGTCATGTGTCTGTTTCATCTTTGACAGTTACAGGTAATGTGCCAACATAAATTTCTTTCCTCATTGCTAATGGATCCTTATTATTCTCCTAACTGACACATCAGTGTTTCCTCTTTAGAAACACCCTTGCATATATAAGTTAAATGAGGGGGAGGAAAAATTCCAGAGTTACATAAATATAATCACAGGCTCTTTTTCCTGTCTTGTTCTCTGTTCTGCTTAGAGACGAAGACACAAGTTTTTACAATGTTATCATCTGTGTACAGTACACAATGGTCCCCTAAAAAACATGGTTTGGTCTCCATGATCATCAAAGAACTACCTATTTACCCTTTGGGTTATAGAAGGGTGATGAACCTTTCCTAGCATCCTTAGTATTACAATATTTTAATCTACTGTCAAGTTTATATAAACAATTCTTATGAAGTTAACATAACTTTTTCAGTGTGTTGTAGTGGAAATGAAATTGGATTAGGAGTTAGGAGACCTCACTTCTATTCCTATTTACACAATTGCATAATTACTGATAATGTGACTACTAAGCCCAAGATCAGGGTAAATCACTTCACCTTTTTCATACTCCTATTCCTTATGTGTAAAAGGGCTCCATTATATCTCTTATGTTCTATGATTTTAAGAAAGATGAGAAGCTGATCAAATCTGGAAATAACACAATGTTGGGGTGAAAAACTAATAAGTTATATGAGAGAAGAAAATTCAAGAAGAAATTGACAGACAAGAATATTAAAGCAAAAGGAGAAATTTAGTGGCTAAAATATGAATTCCTGTATTTAGGATTTTTTTTTAATTTTATATTGAACAAGTACAACAGAAGTGAGATGAAGATATGGTGCATGTGAAAGAGAATTAGAAAGGTTTATTTGAGCTGATGTTTTATTTTGACAGCTACAAAAAGCTAATCAAACTCTTAGTACCTGTAACAATAGTGGCTAGGACAAGGGAGAAAATCATTACACATTGGAATGAATTCATAATGATGAGCGTAGAGGAAAGGGCCCTATATGTGTAGTGAAGGTTCACATGTGCTGAGCATGCTGTCTTTTTATGTCATGAAGGGAGATAAAATAGATATTTCTACTCTCACCATTCTTCAAGGAAAGCTTTCATTTCTCTTTTATTTATTTTTTTTGAGAGGGGAAGGCAAAGCAATTGGGATTAAATAACTTGCCCAAGGTCACACAGCTAGTAAGTGTTAAATGTCTGAGACAGGATTTGAACTCTGGTGTTCCTGACTTCATGGCAAGTACTCTATTCACTGTGTCACCTAGCTTCCCCGAAGGCTTTTATTTCTGCCAGGCAGGGAAACTGGAACTTGGAGCTACAGGATGATACTTTGCTCTCTTCAGAGAGAGGGAGTACCAGCTAGAAATATCCCTTAAATATCTTTAGGCTTGGGGATATGATTGGGTTCTAATTTCTTTGTCATTTGGAGAAGGGAGGAAGATGGAACCCATGCTCTATAGCCATAGGTTGACCCCTTTCCTACCAAAACATATAGATAGTAGCAAAGAAACTCATTTATCGAAATAAATAGCAAAACAGAAATTAGCTACGATATGTGTGTGTGTGTATATATACGAATAAACACATATAATATATATATATGAATATACACATATATACATACTTATGTGTGTATATTCATATATATTTTTATATGTATATATTCATACATATGGATAAGAATACACAATATATTGGACAATATGGAATAAAGGGGCTCTCCCATTGAGAGTGAGGTAATTCAGCTTAACCCAGAGAGTGAATGGAAGATCTCACCCAAGGGGAAATTTCCCTGAAGTCTCTAGAATTGCAAGCTAGAGTTAAGGATATGATCATAATTTCCCACTCTTTTCAAATTTTCCCAGAGTCTTCTCCTTCAGCCACCTAAAGCTGGGCTGGCTTCTTCCAACTTATTTCTTGAAGATGGAAGCTAAGAATGCCAAAAGTTAATTGATACTTTAAGAAGACTTAAAGTTTGAGGATTCCTAAGGGGGATTGCTAAAGAGGAATTATAAGAAGACTCTCATTTGAAGAGTCCCAAAGAAACTGGAGAAGACTGGAGCACTCTTACTTCTCAGCAACTGTGCCCTGCCCCTCACATAGGAACAGGCCTTCATCTCCACCAAAAAATGGGAGATTTCCATACCAATGGACTTTGGAAGAGGGCTTACACATTATTGAGAGCATTTCTGAATTATCATGTTCATTTCAGTGCTGCACTTGAAGAAGAACAATGTCAAACTGGAGCGAATTCAGAGAAAGTCACCTAGGTTGGAAAACATGTTACATTATGATCAGATGAAGAAAACAGGGGCCAAAAACAGAGACTAAAGGAAAGGACATGATAGCTGTGTTCCCATTTTTGAATATCTGAAATGTGTGAGAAATTAAATTTATTCCATGGTACTCTAGAGGACAGAACTGAAAAAAAAAGGGTGAAGTTTACCATGAAACAGATTGATTCAGTATAAAAATATCATTCTTAACCACTAATGTTGTGTAATATTGGAAGGAGTTGCCTTGCTAGCAGTAATTTTTCTGCCATTGTAAATGTTCAGAGATTAAATGACCATATGTAAAGAATGTAATAATTTAGAAAGTTCATAAGATAATAGCTTTGGGATTCTAAGATATGTTAGAGGTCATCTATTTCAATGTATTTATTTTTTTTAGGTGAGGAAACCAAGTTCAGAAACTTGAAATGATTTTCTTAAGGTCATGTTAGGTACAGGGTAAAGTTAAGAATCACATTCAGGTCCTTTGACTCTAACTCCAGCCTTCTTTACATGTTGTAGCATATTCCCTTGACCGAGTATTTTAAATTCCCTTAACTAAGATTTTAAGAACTGACTTTGACTTGATTTCTGAAGTGAAAGCACCATAGATTACAAATTTGAGAATAACTACATTCCTGGAGTAACATGTAGGCATATATGTATGTGTGTATACATGTATATGTGTGTATGTTGGTGTATATACACATACATAGACACACAGACACACATATCTATCTATCTATATCTATATATGTGTATATATTGCTTTTCAAAAATTGCAATGACTTTACAAAAGTTATTCAAATCCTTGACATTCTCAGTTCTTGGAACAAGGTGAGAATGCTGGGAGTACACATTCCAAAAAACATTACATCTGAGATCTGAGAGACAGGATATGGTGTTAAAGTGTGTATGAGTAGCAGTAGGACTAGAGATGCTTGTAAGAAGAAAGTGCAGTGTTTTTTCTATGTAATCTAATTTTAGCTTCTCTTATTTTGTTCCAAATTCATGTGAATTAAACAGTGGGGATTCACACATACCACCGAGGCATGAAAATACATGAAATAACCCCATAAATCTAAGTAAGATTTTCTATATGACAAATAACTTTAATCAATCTCATGCTAAGTGTGTGTTTAAAATTTTAGAAATCAAAACAATTGAAAACAAAATCAATCATCATAAAAATCATAGCTACAGTTCATCAGTCATGTGATGTCAAGGGACATCACATTTCCATAACTCAATTCAGTATAAAATAATCAAAGAAAGAGGAAATAAGTTATAAAACACATAAATGTCACATTTTCCTAGTATTTTTGAACTTCAGAAAATTCAATTTTAAGGAGATTCTACTTGGATGTGTCACCTAAAGCAATGGTATTAGGGCATCTGAAACACTAGTTCAGTAGCACAAGATGGAAAACTAAGCAACCAACCAATAAACCTAACCCTTTGACACAGATTACATCTGACCTATTTTGTCAGTTAAATCAATGATCACATCCTGCTCTCCAAAACAATTCTTCCACCTACCAAATTGATACCTTTAAGTCAATGAGCCAATATTTTCATCTTATTTTTAATATTCTTCTCCCCATAAACATGCCAAAGTAGGTCCTTTAAAATATTATTGCAGCCAATTAACTGTAAACTCAAGTTGTATCTCCCCACCTTCAAGTATCATTCTATGTTCATCCATGAATGAACAGTTTTCACAGAATTCACTTCCCCATGTAAAGTTACCCACTCTGTGGTTTACACATCTACAGTTGGAAATTAAATATTGGAAACTGTTTAGTCAGATGCCAACCTTGGCAGTGTTGTTATTGAACAGTTTTCCAATGGGTTTCACTCAGATGGAATTTTTTCCTCTGTTTATTTGTACTGTGGAAAACCATAATTACAGTCAACAAATTTAACTTTCTCCCTTCTTTAAGTTCTCATTTTGCTCCCACAACAGACGGAATGAATTCTATCTCACATTTCATTCTAGGGCTTTATTTTTTACTTTGGTACCTTCATTAAATTTCAGTGTATTTTTTGCTAATATCCAGTCACCTTATGTTCCAATAGTTTGCTGAGAAAGGAACTAGATTAGAGCTACCTCAGTCAGGTTGGCATGAGATGTGCTTCTTGAGGTATTGCCCAATAACCACAGAAAGAGGAAACCAAAACAGATGATGTGGAAGCAGGTGCTTTTCAGGCATCAGTGACAGCAATAGGAGCACAGAGCTGTTCTGCCAAGTCTCCTACAGTGCATAATGGAGCTTATTCTTTTGGTTTCCAAATCCAACCTGCTAGGGGAAGCAGAGTCTGCATTTATGAATTAGTTGATGTTTTCCTGCCCAGCTTCATAAAAAACTGCAGAATACTTACCCAGATGCCCATTCAATACATATGCACTTTGTGAATTTTTTTTTAATTCAATGTTATCAACATACCAATACTAACTTAAGGAATAAGCAAATAAGCCAAAAAAAAAAATCCCCAACCCTTAAATCAGCAATTCTCTGTAAGTGCTCCCTTCACCTCTGTTTACTCTCCTTTACAAAACAATCAAAATTTAAACAACCCTCATTTGGTCTTATAGGTACCACCAATATTGAACTATTACAAATCCCCAAAACTCAATTGCTGTCTTAACATTGGTTCCTCAGATCAATAAGGAAGAAAGTATAAAGACACAATATAATAGAAGAGAAGAAAATAAAGTTAGTCCACTTCATTCTGCAATCTAACAGTTTAATACTACTATCAGTAGCAAACATTTAGACAGAGCTCTCAGGTTTCTTCTGTTTAATTCCCTAGACATCCTATTCCTGGTATTGGTCAGGGCATTCAGAAACTCATTTGAAAACACACAGTTTGTAAAACTGGAATATAAAAGCCTATTATTAAAGTGTATTACATGTATTTAGAGCATTTAAAAAATTGCACAATCCTGGAAATTCCCTTAGGTTTTATTTTTTTTTATTCAAAAAAATTCTTAATATACCAGCATTGGGTTGCACATACCATTTTCATGTACAACTAGACACTCCAATTTTCATTGTTTATCATTACTGTAAAAATATAAGGTATATAACATTATTAGGCAATATGAAATTTACTTCAAGATGCACAAACTCGAAAATTTCTTAATGAAAGCAAAGTATGTTAAGGTTCTTAGAGAAAAAAAAATGGTTTCTTTTATGAAACTTACTCTCTTGAAGATGAGATGAACATTTCTTTAATTTTAGTACTAGAAATTGAAGGACCTATGCATTATTTGCTTTGAGTTTTTAAGGTTAAAGATGTGTTTCCCCTTTTATTTTCACTAGCATTTAGATGGATACAATTTTTAGATGAAGCTCAATCTTTTTTTGAAGACTAGTAAATTCAAAAGGTTGATGATGCATCTTACTACTCTGTTAGCTGATCCAAGATTGTAGCTTGATATCAAACATGCATTTTTTTATTAACTTACCTTAAACACATGTTATTCTCATGTTATGCATCTGTTACATTTTTCCCACACCTGGAAAAAATATCACACTATATATGTCTAACCTAAGCTGTTTGATTTAAAATTAAAGCTCCTAGCATTCAGTGCAAGGCTTTTTATTAGGTAGCATATAGATAGACAGGGAGACAGAGAGAGAGAAACACTGACACAGACACATATACATACACATATATAGATATATATGTTGTGTGTGTATATGCATACATAAATGTACACATATATAAACATATATTATATATAATGAATCTTTTAGGTTTTTTTTTATATTTCCTAGGTTTTCCACTTGTATTTCTTCTCCCCTGCCAAAGAGATATCATTTATAAGATTATATATATATATATATATTTTTTTTAAAAGAACAAACCCATCAATAATAGATAAAAATCTGACATCACAATTAATTTTATGACAGTGGACAAGCACCCCATCCTTGAAAAGAAAAAAAAGTTTAATCCTGATAATATCACATATACACTTATTAATAATCCGTTTAGAATGGGTAATAAATAGAAAAGTAGATTTTCCCACATATACACATGTATACAAAATTTTAAAAAAACAGTTGTCTAACTTGTAGTTTTGCAAAGCCTGTTTTCTATAATATCTTTCATTTCATTTCCTTCTTACAAAAATAATAAAACAATAGTCTTCTATTTGTTTTAAAATATATGTAGTGTTTGCCTAACATAATAGATAGAAGTTATCCACGTGCATATATGATTGGTGATCTGATCCTCAGTCAATTCAAGGCTCACTGTGATTTCCATCTATATGGAGAGAGAGAGGAGGGCCAATGCATAGAATCTGGTGCTTGAAAAGTAGGTATGATCCAGGAATACAATGATTGGATAGTGTCATCTCTTTTTGTAAGAGTTATAAATCTGTTTTTTTTTTTAATTCAAGAATAGGTTAGCAAAAATAGGTTGATAACATTAAGATCAAGTGCTTATGATGGGTCAAAGACTGACTTCTACGGAGGGGGAAGAAAGAAGTATACTAGTACTATAGGACACAGAAAGACCACACACTCTCATCTGTATTGGTTCTAGAGTGGGTTGTTCCTGAATTCTGAGACTTTATCCAAAGCACATCATAGCACACAACAAGAAGTTAGAGACTTTGTATGATATTCAGATGAGCACATTTTTTTGAAAAATATCAAATGGCAGCCACAATATAATAATGAATGCAAGCACGGGGGCCAGGATACTTCCTGGATCAATAGCATTGCTTCACTTTATGAAGTTGAAGCATCAAACTTTGACAAAATTCCTTTGACATATTTCAACTCTTATGAAATATTTTTTGTACATGAAGAAATTCTGTGTTGAAGAATTAATTTCCCATTTCTTCTAGCTTCTTGTGCTTTGCTTCTAGTTTCTTCAAATATGCATTTGACTTGAAATTTACCTTCTCAAGAATTATTACTTGCATCTCAATTAAAGTGATTTGATCTGAATAAGACAGAAGTGGTTCATCTTCCTGGTTTAAGTCAGGTTTCCATTAATCTGTATTGCAAATCTTTCATTTCTTGACACTTCAAAATGACCTGCTTATTCATATTTTCTATGAGTTTCCTCTCTTTGTTGGTGATTGACAACTTGCCCATTGAGTGTGACCATTTTGGGGACATGTCTAGGTACAAAGTCATGATGGCCTCCTAGCAGACCTCTGTGTGGCTTTCTCAGTCAACTACATCACAGTCTTATCTATAGTTGAAGAAAAGAGAAAGAGGGAAGGGTGGTGAGAGATAAAAGAAAAGTGGAAATTAAGAGGAGATGGGAAGGGAAAGAAGAATGAAGAGAAAAAAGGTTGAGATGGGTAAGGTAATAAGGAAAGCCATTGTTCTTTTTGCTAAGGGTGGTATTGAATTACAAATACATATGAGTGTGGGGGTGGCTAGGTGGTGTAGTGAATAGAACACCATCCCTGGAGTCAGGAGGACCTGAGTTCAAATCTGATCTCTGACATTCAACACTTACTAGGTGTGTGACCCTGGGCAAGTCACTTAACCCCAACTGCCCTGCCTTTCCCCTCCAAAAAAAAGCAAAAAATTAATTTTTAATGTACAAATATGTTCCAGTGTACCTTTTTTTCCCACTACATTGACTATTATTACTTTTGTCAACTTCAATGACTGTACATCAAGTATTTTCAGTCTAAGGTTTCATTAAAGGAGTTCAGAATACATATATACATGTATATATATGTAGACAAATATGTTTATAATATATATATATACATGCACATATGTATGTGTGTGTGCTTTGCTTGTATCAACAGTATTTCAGTAATTCCAGTATCCTTCTCTACTTGCTCCCAGATAGTCATCTTAATATAACAAATCGAAATTTTAAAGGCAAAAAAAGAAAAAAAAAGATAAAAAATATGACTGTTCAATACATCAAAAAAGTGCAATATACAAACTTTATGAACCTCCCACCTTTGCAAAAGGGTGGTGTAGCAGTGTCTTCCTATAACTCTTTTTTCAAGCTGTAGATGTGTAGTGGTGGTGGCAGAGGGGGCTTGGTCTTTCCTCTCTATAACAGTTGCCATTGCATGTACTAATTTCTAGACTCTGCTTATTTGACTCTAGAGGAGCTTATGTAGTTCTTCCCATGTTTCTCTGCATTCATTACATTTATCATTCTTACATACATTGCACAACAAATGGGCATCCACTTTCTTTCCAAATCTTTGCTATGATGAAAAGTGAGATGTAGGATGGGTTAAGGGAAGACTAGTACCTTTGATATGAGTGCTTGCTAAGCCATCAGGATTGCTTTCCACCTTCCATGTCTACCTGATTCACACAATGCCCACCTGTGGCTTTATGTACATCAGCCTCATGGTGGAAAATCATTTCAACTGGCAAGCTAACCCTAGTTGAAGGGAATTGAGGTGTCTCAAACAATTTGGTGAATTGGGGTTATCTGTGCCTACCTCAATCATGTAAAGACTTCACCTAGCAGAATTAAAAGATGAGAACAATTTGTTCGAATGACACAAAGGTTGCTGAAACAGGCATTGTGGAGCAGTTAGAGCTTGGTTAGACATCAAAGATGCCTAGGTCATCCACTGCATCCTGAGCCATCACCAATATCCTTAACTTTTTCTTGTCTCTGGACTCCAAAGACTTTCAAAGAGAGAGTTAGTACTATAGTCTCATGTAACTATGCCTCACTTAAATCCAACTTATGTGCAAATCTAAAAACATCACTATGCTATTTGTCATTTTTACCTACCTCAAAAACCTGTGGTAACAGGTGAGTGAGGAAGTAATAGGCATGGATAATATTGGGAGTTGTAGCCACAATTCTGCATACAGGCAATCCAGCAACCAGATTAGGCAGACCCTGGACATCTGATAAGTCATTTGAAGTACTGCACTCCTTACCTCTGTAATGGTAATGAAATTTGAAAATCCCTTTGTATTGGAAAGCTGAGGGGAGTTTCAGATTAAGCCTGTTAAAGAAAACTTTTTGTTAGTTCTTTTGCATTTTAGATCAAGGGAGAAGAATCTCTTATCTCACTTAGGAATGTGAGATATAGGGATCTGGGAGTCCAGAAATCCAGGCCAAATGTTGTAGTCAATCCAGTAGAAACACCTTAAGGATCATGAGTAGGAATTGACAGCCCGACAATGAAGCCCTGATGCTGACTAACAGGAAGGGGCTAAACAGAGAACCCCTGTTGCTGACATAACAGGAAGGGGCTGATTAGGGAGGAACAATACTCTATATAAGGAAAAACCCCAGCTGGGAAAGTCAGAACTTCTTGGGATCAGGACCTGAAGGTGGGCCTGCTTCTGCTGGACTAGAACTTCCATGGAGAAAGTGATTTTGATTTTGAGAATTGGAGAAAGTGATTTTGATTTTGAAAATGGGAGAAAGTGATTTTGATTTTGAGAACAGGAGGAAGTTGTTTTGATTTGGAGAATGAAGCCGCTGAAGACTTCCAAGGACGAGCCCGAACTGCCAAAGACTGAGGAAGCATAACTGTGGTGTCGGTATTCTGTACAAATGTTGCTGTGGCTTTGTGAATGTGTATGAATGTTCTTGTGGCTTTAAGCCTTGTCTTCCCAGGAACAGAGACTGTGAAGGATATGAGATGGACTGGACACTGTGAGCTCTAATGTGGAGCAAGAACTGCTTGGAGAGCTGGACAAGGAGCTGGGAGCTGTCTGCCTTTGAACTCACGTGCCAGTTGGTTAGATTCAGGTGGAAGCTGGGACCATGGAAGAGGAGCCATGGAAGCTGAAATCCTGTCCTGAGTCAAGATGAAAAGACCTCCCTGCAGGTACTGAGTAGTGATGAAATTGTCATTTACTTGTGACTGAGGAGTGGATGGCCTGTGCATTTTCCACTACCTGTTAAGAGGGTACTGAGTAGTGACTGATGACTGAGTAGTGACTGATTTGTAACTTAGTGTGGCCCATGGGTGGAAGACTTTGACCTTTTGTACTTTGTGATTGAATGATTAAGTTACTAAGTGATAGATTGAATAAAAATTGTACTTTGTTCAAAACTATGTGACCACTGCGGTGAAAACTATGTGGCCATTTTAGTGATAAGTTGTTGAGTTGTCATGTCATTGTGAATGCTGTATTTTGATTTTCTGTGATAAATTGTAACATTGTGATTGCTGTACCTTGATTTTCTGTGAATGTTTTGCTCTGATTTGTTACTGAAAAAAGAGTGTTCACTTTACTATGTAAGCAGAACCTTGAAAGCTGTTCACAGAAGCCATCCTCTGGAAAGCTGGTCATGCATGGCTTTACAACCTCCCAGTCTAAGGAAGGGGATAGAAAAGATGCCTTAAAATCATCTGTTTTACCCCAGTCCTGGCCTATTTACCATGGGTAGGTAGGCATCCCACCCTGAGGTAAAAATATTTTTTTCAAATATAATTACTTTCATCATGAGTAGATGGATTGGAATCAATTTTGTGACACGGAAGACACTGGCAAAGGACTATTAAGGTGTGCCTGCACCAAAGAAGGTGTTGTACTCTGTGATTAAGCAGAATTGGAACAGCTAAAAAGAAACATGAAATGAGCAAATTTAGAGACATCTTTGCTCCAAACATTCATATAGATTATTTGTTCCTGACCTGTATTGGAACCTTCCGAGTGACTATTGATCTGGTCAGCCAGTAAGTATCTTTGGCCTTTTTGTTGGTTCTTTTGCATTTTAGATCAAGGGAGAAGAATCTCTTATCTGGCTGAGGAATGTGAGATATAGGGATCTGGGAGTCCAGAAATCCAGGCCAGATGTTGTAGTTAATCCAGTAGAAACACCTTAAGGATCGTGGGTATGAATTGACAGCCCAACAAAAGTCAGTACTTCTGGTTATGTATATGGACTTATTGGACTAAAGCTATATAGAAAAATAGTGAAATCATTTTCCTAATTGCCACTCTTACCCAGAAGAGCACAACCTTTAGAGATGAAGAACAATTAGGAAGATGTTGAAAATGGAAAACAGGTGATGAAAGACAGAACTAATGAAATGGTTCTGTGAGTATAGAGGATTTACATTCAATAGATATTGTGAAAAAAAGAATTGGCAAACTACGGCCACTGAATGGACTTGCAAAATGAAGTAGATTGTTGAACAGGTCAGTGTTGACACATTAAACCAGAGAGACAGGAATAATGAGGACATCTGTTTAATGTAGCTGACTATGAATTGACCTCACCTGATCCCAAAGGTATGAATTTCCTAAGGGCAATTCAAAACCAGTTAAAAAGATAAGTCTCAAAACCAGCTTTAAAAAGAAAGGAACCCTCATTCTGACCAGCTGTTATCACTCTCCAACTTTCACCAGACTTATCTAAGGAACTTAAGCTGTTATACAAAACAACTTACATCATGACTTCTGAGCTATATTTCCCATGGAACTCCCTCTCTGTTGAAGTGTCTTTAATCCTGTGCCCCTCTGCTCCTCTTAGGGACTCCAGCATTTTGGTATGGTGGCCCCAGACTTTCAATCCCTTGCCTCCGATTACTCTCTTTCTCACCACCTTTTTTTTAATTTTCATAAACCAATTACTCATAATGCTGAAATATTAAGATGCTAAACAGAAATATTTATATATTTATAAGTCAGGTGATAAACATTTATTACCTACTATGTTCCTTTATTATAATGACTGATTGGGATACAAGAAGAGGCTAAAAACAGCTCCCCCATGGAGCTCTTATGTTAATGGAAGAAACAGCATTCAAACAACTTTGTACATACAAGATATAGTCAGCTTAAATTTGAGACAATCTCAGAGGAAAGGCATCAGCAATGTGATACAGGAAATAATAATACCAAAAATCCCCCTATCCTTAAGAAAATGCAGGAATAAGAAATGCATTACAATCCACATATAAACTTAGGTCATATTCCCTACACTCAAATCTGTCAGGAACAGTGAGCACAGATGTACAGAGAACCTGTAAGGAAAATACATGGGGAAGGAAAACCCATGTGCTTGGGGTAAATCCCACCACAGTGCCCACATAATTTTTTGAAACAAAAAAATCACTAAAGCTTTCCTTGTGGTAATAGCTGCTAGCATAGATCATAGTAGCATGCCATCTTTAGGAAATGTTGTAATGAATTTGTTTTTCTACCCTTCAGCATTGAACCAAAGGGAACTTAGTTTTTGGAAATGCAATCAAGAATGTTAAATGCCTGTTTTCTTGTCTGTTCTCTCCCTTTGCCATCTCCCTCTTAGGCTACATTCATTTTTTTTGTCCATTAACATTATCAAACATATATTTTTTTCAGGAAGTTTCACACCCACAACCATATGTTTTTAATCTTTTGGTAGGAAAATTTAATAACATCCCTTTCACAGGAGCACTTTGTTTAACAGTAGTTATTTTGCTTTTGGTTTGTTTATGTGCCTTTGGCTGCAGTCTTCTAAAAACCATAGCTTATTTTATAAGCATGTTTCATCCTCTGACATTTGATAATCCCTTATTTTCCTTAAGTGAGCAAACTTATAAATTCCTTTGTATTAGTTATTTCAATCAGGGTTTCCAAAAGGCATAAAATATCTGTGCTGCTTTTAGTTTTGTGGACAATTAGAATGTACCAGAATGTCACTACCACAGGGGAATTGATTGTTGAGAGACTGTAAGTATGGAAATTACAAAAATAAACTTTCCCAACCACACTAAGATTAAAGTTTATTCACAGTGGCAACAGAAATATCTAAGGAACTTGGGGAAAACAAATCAAAGATAGACCACACAGCATAAGCAAGTAGCTGTGGTTTTAGTATATATATATGTCGAATTTTTACACCTGATTTTCTCAGCTAGGTCTCCTTAATTTTCTTATTTTGTTATAGTCATTTTATATGATGAAGTACATATTGGTGATACTCTAATGCAGCTTAGTAGTGAAGGGTGGCTGCATCTGGGGTCAGGGAACTTCACTTTGAATCTTTGTTCTCTTAGTGCCAGTTTGACCATAGATAAATGGCATAAACTTTCTCATGCCTTCTGACTCATCTTCTATAAAATGAATGGGTTGGCCTAAGGGTCCTTTAAGGTCTTTTTCAGTTCTAAATCCATGATGCTAATCTGTATTCTTTCTAAGTTAAGACATATCTATACAACAGGATAAAGCTCTTCCTTTCTACCTGAGGCAAGGAACTAAGGAATTATACAAACTGGGCTCAAAAACTTGAGACCAGATTTTAACCAACATCCCACACTTCCAAATAAAATGCTAAAGGCTTTAATCATAATCACAAAAGGAGAATTCTTAAAATGGCTTGAGCAAAGACAGCTTTATTGGAATGTGTATAGTATCTGGAGAAGGAAATAGCAAACCACTTCAGTATCTCTTCCAGGAAAACTCCAAATGGGGTCACAAAGAACTGGACACAAATGAAAAACAACTAAACAACAATCCTAGTTTGACTATTCTTAAGGGGACATGATTCATCTGGTTAAGCTATTGGTTTTTTGTGACTTTCTTCCTCTTCACCATAGTAGCAGCACTGGGGATACAGAGCAACTTATACTAGGTAAATATCTGATATAACTATATCTTCCACTATGGTTTGCCGAGAGAGATGGTTTGTGTGCACTCACAAGTCCACCACAATGTTGTTCCCTTCTGTTAGGATATATATAACAGTGAACACATTAACTTTGCCTTTATCTTGTTTTCCAGTCCCCATTCCCTAGCCCTAGTCCCACTCCCTCCAACTTACCGTATTTTCTCTTATTAAGGTAAAATTGGTTTGTAAAAATACAGTAGTCCTGAAATTTAAGTTTTCCTGGAAATAAGTAGTTTTGATACATCTATTGTTTTATTCATCTATTACATTGAGAACTGCCCTTTCTGTCCCATTACTCTCCATACCAACTTTGAATTGGGTATTTGTTCTACAAAACAAACAAACAAAAGTATATTTAACAGGTCCTCATCTGATATGTTGAAATTCTATTATTCTTTGAGAAAAATAAAGAAATAAAATAGACTCATATAAGCACTTTTATAAGCATACTTTATAGGGAGTTTATTCAGATAAGTTGAGTGTAATGTACATTTAAACACCATGGGAGTATAAAATCACTGGACCTGACTCACATTTCCTGTGTAACCAAGGAAAAGTCATTTAATCTCTCTGAATTTCAGTTTCCCCATCTTTAAAATGGGAACAGACACATTATCTATCTCACAAAAGTTTTGTAGATAAAGCTCTTCAAGTGTTGAACAATTTTGACCAACTAGCAGTTGGTGGGAGTGCTGGAGTTTGATTCAGAAAGATGAGTTCAAATTTTACCTCTAATACTTATTTCTATGTGCGACTAGGCACATCATTTAACTTCTATCTGCCTCAGTTTCATTAACTGAAACATGGGCATAATAATAACACCTACTTCATAGTGATTATGTCAGACTCAAAGGAAAAAAGTTTTCATTGCTTAGCAAATCATAAAGGACTATATAAATGCTTGCTATTTTTTCTATATCAGCATAAAATCCAGAATTAAGAATGCACTCTTCAATTTTTGAATTCAATTCTAATTTTTAAAGAATTATTTTATTCAGTGAGATTTCACAACTCCTTTTCCATTTTGTCTGTTCTACTTTCTAAGAAATGTGTTTTCCTTCAGGGAATTTTTTGTGCTTCTTTAGCCAATTTTACTTTTTAAGGTATTCTTCTCATTGGATTTTTATACTCTTTTATCATTTGTCCTAATCTGTTTTTTTTAGGCTTTATTTTATTCAGTATTTTTTGTGTCTCCTTTACAAAGCTGTTGACTTATTTTTCATAAATTTCTTACACCAGTCTCATTTCCTTTCTTAATTTTTCTTCTATCACTCTTACTTGATTTCCAAAATCCTTTTTGACCTCTTCCATGACTTGGGACCAATTAATGTTTGCATTGGAGGCTTTGGATGAAGAAGTTTTGACTTTATTTTAGTATTCTGAGTGTGTGTTTTGATCATCTTTGTCACCATAGTAAATTTCTATGGTCAGAATTGCTTTTTTTCTGTTTGTTCATTTTCCCAGTCTATCACTTGACTTTTTAACTGTTTGCTAAAGTAGGGCTGTGCTTCAAAGTGGAAGGCACACTGTCCCAAGTTTCAAGGGATTTGTGCAGCTATTTTCAGAGATACTTTTAGAAAGTATACGTTTTCAGTTCTTTCAAGTTGTTATGATCCAAGGACAGGTGTGTTTACTACTCTCCTGGCCTGTGCTCTGGTCTGTGAGTGGACACAAGCACTCTTTTCTGCTCTGGATCTGTGAGGAGGGTCCTTGCTTTACATTGGCATATACCATACCAAGTTCTGGTATGCTAGTACACCACATTGTCTTAGGACTGCCAGCTAAGACCGAGTCCCAGATCTGAGTATGGTCAAAGTAACAGTCATCCCTCAGTGCTAGCAAGAGGAGCTCTGCAATCTCCCTCTGACCAACTGTTTGATACCCTTATTTTCTGGGGGGTGAGAGCTTTGGAAGCAGCCACTGTCACTGCTGATTCAGTGGCTTTCAAGGCTTACTCCTGGTTTACTTATGTCAAGTCTGTGCTGGTGTGACCAATATTGGAATATACTCCACTCTCACCCAGGTGTGACGGACCTTCTAAGTTACCTTTGCTGTCCGTGGGCTGAAAGGTCTGAAAATGGCCATTGCTGCCACTGTTTCAATCACCCCGAGGCCTGCTCCTGCTTTGTTGGACTGTGCTCCTCTCTCACCCTGTTGCAGCAGACCTGTCCTGCTGATCTTCCAAGTTGTCTTAGACTGGAAAATTGTTTCACTCCATCCTTTTGGGGGTTCTGTTGCTCTAGAATTAGTTGAGAGTCATTATTTAAAAATATTTCAAGATGTGTCTCTATTCAATAAATTCCAGTGGTTCTTTGTAACCTTTAAGATCAAATATAAAATATTTTGGGTGGCATTCACAGTCTTTCATAATGTTACCCTTCTTTCCTTCCTCATATTCCTACTTCACTCTGCTCCTCATACTCTACTGTGCAACACATTACTTGTTCTTTGTGCATGACTCTCCATCTCCCAATTTAGTGCCCTGTACTGGTTGTCCATTATATATCCACTGGAACAATCCCCTTCTTTACTTTACTTGGCTTCTTGGCTTCTCTGTGCCACTACTAATTCCTTTCCTTCAAAATTATCTTTTATTTACTCTCTGTCTCTCTCTCTATCTCTCTCTCTCTGTCTCTCTCTCTGTCTCTCTCTCTCTCTCTCTCTCTCTCTCTTTCCTTTTTTTAATATTGTCTCTTACATTAAATTATGATACTTCTTCTTGGAAAAGCACATATTTTTGCCTTTCCTTGTATCCATATAACTCCATAGAGTGACAGCATACAGTAAGTTCTTAATATTTGTTTAGTGAAGGACAAAAATAAAATCAAATTCTGTTTAGCTTGTGTAGTTCATGTCTCAGTCTATCTAGGATGTTAAGATATTCCTCATCTTTTCCTGAAATCATCAAGATACTAGTAGAACATCAGAGGTATTAATGATTGTCCTTTCTCACATTATTACCCATCTTAAATTTAGTGCATATATGTCTTTGATATACTCTGTTACTTTTCTTCTCCTTCATAGTTACTTTTACGTAATGTATCACAATCTGCTTGCACATACCATGTATCTCTTCACTGTCTTCAGATTGATTTAGGTCACATGATATCAAATAAGAATAATAAGTCATTTATATAGAACTTTAAAGTTTGCAAAGCACTTGACTCACTGTAATTCTGAGAGGGAGGTATTGTAAGAATTCTTCTTTCCATGTCAAAGATAATGAAAAAGAGACTCAGAGAGGTTTACTTGTTCTAGTCAATGAGATTAATGTCATATTCGAGATTTAAGCTATGTTTCCACTGATTCTAAGATGAGAACTTTTTTCCTGCTATAATGCAAGTCACAAAATCATCATAAAATTTTTTTTCTTAAAAATGCTATATGATAAAAATATATATTCTTGCACACATACATATACACACATGTACACGAATATCACATGTGTATGTATTCACACATATTGATATATATGGTAGGTGTGTATATATATATATATATATATATATATATGTCAAAATTTACACTCACCCATACCATTTCACTTTTTTTAACCTGCCTCAAAGTCCTGCAGCAATAGGCAAGTGATGAAGGAACAGGTATGGATATACTGGGAGTTTTAGTCATGACCTTGAATATAGGCCTGGGCCATAGGGCTGTTTTCTCACTGAACTGAAGCAGCAGTGGGATTTAGTAGCCCCATGGATGTCTAAGCATTCATTTTAAGGACCTCACTGCTTACCTCCTGGTATGAGGAAGGGGGTGGAAAAGATGCCCTAAAAATTCTTTGTTTCACCCAACCTAACCCTGGTCTCCTTACTGTATTAGGTAAAGGTCCCACACTGTAGTAGGTAGAGGTCAAAACACACACACATACATACAAATTTTTGATAAGATGATTTCATTTGCCATTGGCCCATAGCAAGTGTGCATGTTTATGGGCAACATGAAATCCAACAGACCTGAAAGATGAATAGCTTTTGTTGCAAGAGAACTCAGCAGGTGTGTAATTCAAATGGCAGCCCTGAGTGAAACAAGGCTGGCAAATGAAGGCCAGCTTACCAAAGTTGAAGCTGGACACACATTTTTTCTGGACTGATCACACTGATGGGGAGCATGATGAAGTTGACTTAGATTTTGCAATCCAAACTAATCTAGTCAAGAATATTGTATGCCTCCCCAAAAGAAGTGAACAATAAGCTCGTAACAATGTTGTTGCCACCTTCAGGAAAGCATCACGCCATCATCACTAGTACTTGTGCTTGCACCAGGACGAACCCTGATGAAGGTCAAGAAAAAAAAATTAAAACCTGGACACCGACATCCTCATGGATGTGCTAAAATTAGATAAGCTTATAATTCTGGTGTACTTTAATGCAAGAGTAGGCATAGACTACCAGACATGATAGGGCATCCTAGGAAGAAATGGAGTCAGAAACAACAACAGTCACTTAACACTGAAGACTTGTGCATTTTACGTCCTCCTTAGCATTATCTTCTGTTTTCCTAAATTCAGTAAAATGGTAGATGTGCTCTCTGAAAATATTGGAAATTAATAGATTATGTCATTGTAAGCAGAAGAGATGGACAGAATGTGAGAGTGACAAAGACAGTGTGTTACAAAATGTTGGTCTAATCATAGACACCATTTCCAAGCTTAATATTTGCATTCAACAAAAGTGATGACCTTAACACAAGGAGACAAGCAATATAAAATGTCAACAGATTAGATCACTTTCCCCATGAACATTTTTTTTGTTAATTCAGTGGGAAAACAGAGACAACATACAGTTGATAATAGTGGAGAAGAAAAGGAGTGGGCAGTTTTCAGAAATCTGGTCTACTACACTGCATTTAGTCATCTAGTTCAGAACACTCACAAACATGAAGACCAAAATAATGGAGAAATTAAGAAGCTGTTAAGTGGGAAAAAGTACTAGCAGGATAATCCCTCTGTCTCTAAGAAGATAGCATTTAACTCCACCAAAATAAAGAAAACCTGAAGCTTATTTTGCTGCAGGATTCTTTTCTCAGTAAGAAAGCAGATGCAATTTAGTTTTATACTGACAATAACAATCCAAAGCATTTGTATGATGCCCTGAAAATTATAATGTGTTGAAGACCTTTGCTGCATCTCAAATACCCAGTGCTGACAAAGATACATTGATTAATGATAAATGCATGATTCTAGGAAGATGGGCTGAACATTTCATAGTGTGCTCAACAGACCATCATTAACTAATTTTGAAGGCATGTATCTCAGTTTGAAATCAATTCCTTTCTAGGTGAGCTTTGAACTGAAAGACCTTTTGAAGGCCATTAGGCACCTCCTCTCATCTGGCAAAGCACCTGGTGCTCATTCTATTCCAGCAGAGATCTATAAGGCAGGAGGTCCACACAAAAGCTGAGTGATATCTTCTAAGTTATATGGAAAGAGGACATTTTCCCCTAAAAGTTTAAGAAAGACTCCATTGTCCATCTCTAAAGGTCTATCTGTAAAAAAAAATAAGGAAATAAGTCATCCCGTGACACAATAGGCAGGGGTTGAGAGGGGGGAGCTCTCTCTTAGTCAATGCCAGAAATATTCTTGCTAAATATTCCTTCACCTAGAAGATAGTCATGTACCTGAGAGTCAGTGTTTTTTTAGTGTTTGTTTTTGTTTTTTTTTTGTTTTTCAGAAAAGACTGAGAAATATTTGATATCATGTCTGATTCTGGACAGCTACAGGAAAAATGATAGGAGCAGAATAGATATCTGTACACAGCATTCATCTATCTAAGGCCTGACCAACACCTTTGATGCTATTCAACTGTAAGGGCTTTTGGAAAATCATTGCAAAATTTGGCTACCTGGAGTCCATCAGTACTGTTTGCAAATTTCATGATGGCGTGCTTGCCCATGATCTGAATAATGGACAATAATCTCATACTTTCCCAGTCAGCAAAGAAGTGAAGGTCTGTGTGCATGATTCCATGCATTTTAAGTGTGATGCTTTTAGCAATGTTTTCAGATGCCTTCAGTGAAGACAAAAATGATATCAAGATCAGAAAATTCATTGATGGAAAATTATTGAACTTGAAAAAGCTACAAACCAAAACTAAAATGGAGGGAGAGTTGGTATGTGACTTTTTGTTCACAGATGATTCTATACTAAGTGTAGTCTATGAGAATGAGGTGGAAGAGTATGAATCAGTTCTCTGACATGTGCTAATTTTGATCCGAAAACCAGCAGTTAGAAAACAGAGGTCTTTCACCACTCAGCACCATACCATATGTGGAACCTTCAGTTATAGCAAAGGGAGGAATATTGAATGCTGTGGATAAGTTCCCTTACCTTGACAGTATCCTTTACAAGGATGTCCACATAGATGACAAGGTTGATGCATATATCATATGAGATAGCTCAGTGTTTGTGAGATTCTGAAGGAAAATGTGGGTGAGAAGAGATATTAGGCCACCTATCAAACTGAAGCTTTCCAGAATCCTTGTGCCAACCTCATTATTATATGCTTATGAAACCTTGACAGTCTAATAGATTCATGCCAAGAAACTGAATCACTTCCATTGGAATTGTCTTAGGAGGATTCTGCAGAAGGTCTGGCAAGATGCAGTACTGGATACTAAGGTCCTTTCTCAAGCCGAAGTGCCAAGCATTCAAATTCTACTTTAGAGAGTACAGTGTTGATGGGCTGGTCACATTGTTTGAATGCCAAATGTAGATTTGCCTGAAAGACCAATTTACAGAGAACTCACTCAAGGCCAGTGCTCACACAGAGGACAGAAGAAGTGATACAAAGCACCTTCAAGGTCCTTATGAAAAACTTTGAAATCAATTGTGAGACATGGGAGACTCTTGCACAGTACTGCCCAGCATGGCGTGCCTTCATCAAATCTGTCATTAAACTCAAGGTAGAATTGCATTAATTTGAAAGAAACATGAGATACATAGATTTAGAGACATCTTCACTCCAACATTCAGTATAGACTAGTTGTGCTCAACCTGTGGTAGAGTATTCTGAGCTTGTACTGGTAAGTCACAGTCAGACACAATGAACCTTGACCCCACCATATTGATATCATTTTGGTCCCCTTCTAGCATAAAGGACAACAACCAACCACAACAGGCAAACATATTGATCAGGTTTCATGAGGTGATAGTCCTATTTTATTCTGTTCTTATCAGAGCATATCTGTACTCATTCATGAACTCCCTATTTTTGGAAAGACACTGAGAGTCCAAAGTGTATCCAGAGCAGAGGAATCAGAATGGTGAAGGGTCTCAATATTATGCCACATTAAGATACATTATAAGAACTAGGAATGTTGAGTTTGGAGAACAGAAAACTTGGGAGATATGTGGTGGATATGTAACTCATTTTTAAATATCTGAAAGATTGTTATGCAAAATATATATTTACATGCATATTTTCTCCTCAGTCTCAGAGGGCAGAATTAGGAACAATGGGAGTGAACTGTAATCATAATTATAGTTATCACTAATAAAGCATTCTAAAGTTACCAAAGTAATGTCAATAACTCTGGGGTATAGACAGTTTTATTATCCCCACTTTACAGAGGAGGAAACTGAGGAAGACAGAAGTTAAGTAAATTGACCAGGGTCACACAACTAATTAGTGTCTGAGGCTGATCTGATTTCAGGTGTTCCTGACGAGATCCAGCACTCTCTCAAATGTACCTCTTAACTGTTGAGATGAGATTGTAAAGGATCAGATTCATCCTTGAAACACTGAAACATTGTTTTAATGCTTGGAGGTATTAACAAATAAAATTAAATGCCCCAGGAGAAAGTGGATACTCCTTCCATAGAGATTTTCAAAGAAACGCTTTTTCATCACTAACTACATATTTTATACAAAGAAGTCAGTCAGTTAAGGGCTATAGTAAATGGCCTCTGAAGTCTTGTGACTATAGGCCAATGAGAAAGGAAAGTTCTTTTATTGTCTTTCTAACTGCTCTAAGTAAGGCATTATTTTCTAGTTATATGTGGAAGGAACAGAGAATTGACAGGTTTAATGTCCTGCTGTTGTCTGTGGTCTTTAATGGATTAGGAAAATTTACTCAAAAAATTGGGAGAGAGGGGGTCAGAGAGGAAGGTGTGAGTGGTCTCATTCCTTAAGAACTTCCTATGTTATTGAAATTACCAAATTCCTACTACACACAATAAGACAGTATTTCAATGGTTTCCAATATAAATGTCTCTACCTATTCAAATAAATATGTAGAATAGACTCTTCGAGGGCTTTCCACAACAACTATTGCAAGACATAAGTGAAATTAATCACCTTCAGAGGTTAAGTAAGCATACACTTCACTGTTCACATCATCTATGTCTGTTTCATAAATATGCGGATGATTTAATCTTGAGTTCAGTACTGTGAAAATTGCACATCAGCATGATCAAAACTCCTATCTTTATTAGGAAACCAAAGTAAACCCAAAATTGCAATTTTGTAAAACAGGGAGATGTTTATCCATTCCATGATAACATATTGTTTTGGTTTACTCTGATGCTCTTGTAGACAAATTTTCTCATTAAGTATTAAAAAACAGAAAATTATTCTTAACTACACATTCAGATTCAGTTTAAGTATATTTACTCCCTTATGGATGCCTAAAGTATACTCATTCTGGCTTTCAATAAAACCAATTGATTTTGTTTAAAGAATTGTTCTCAAGCTTAAAAAAGTAAAACGTTTGACACTTTATAAATGACAATATGTTGCATCCTTTTGAAGTTTTGCCTTCTATCAAATCATGATGTCCTGTCACTCATGTGACAAGTGACTTAAAATGAATGTAGGCAAGGAGAAAGGTCAAATAAAATGTACTGCCACCCTACAGCATGACACAATCCATCAAAGGAAAGAACAGGACCTTTTTTGCCTCAGCATATTCATTTACAAATTTACCAAATCTAAACTACTTGGATGAACTTAAGTAAAGTGAAAGTTTGCCTTAAAGAAACCATTGAAATGAGAGTGGTGTAAATAAAATTTACTTGACAAACCTCTTGACAAAATGCTTTCTTTCCTCTTTTGACAGGCTTTGTGCCAGCACTTTTCTTAATTTCCTAGTTTCAATTTTATTCAGATTTATAACTGAATGCTTCTCTGTGAGGAATGTGCTTCCAGCATTCTACTATTGCTTGCAAGAGGTCACCAAAACCAGCTCAAAGAGGTCAGCATGTGTACTCTTGCCACACAAGCATAGGCCATTGATGTCTCAAATTCTTACACTTTGACACAATGCTGGGAAGTATTTTACAGCTAGACAGTTGGTGAAAAGGGCAAGGCAGCCACACATCGAACTGCTCTCAGGGGAAAAGTGATTGTATTCAAGGGAGAAAACAAGGATGACCACAAGAGCAAAGCAGCATGATGAGAACCAATACTGATACAATTGTGTGTTCTCTTCTTGGGAAGACATTTTATTTCATATTTAGAGAGCTTAAAATTAAATGTCAAAGAGATTGCTTTTACTTTTAACCTTTTAACTTGTCATATTAGCTGATCTGTTGGTAAATTTATTCCCCAGTTTAAAAAGTTTAAGGCATCTCAGATTTTGTGCTTTTAATTAGTTAACAAAAACTAATTCTCATGAACAGATCAATAATTTCCCACTCTCTTTCTCTTAAGCCCCTTCCTAGATCCCATGCCACTTTGTGACACTGGAATAGGATCAGAAATTTAGAGCAAGAAGAAATCTAAAAGCTCATTGAGTACACCCCTTACATTTTACAGATGAGAAAACTCAGAATCTCCCTAAATAAGTAACAAAATTTACTATATACCAGAGTTTTAATTTATTTTGTAATACAATATATTCTGTAGCAATAGATTTTTGTTTCATATACTGATACCCAAGACAAAATGATTTTTGGCCCCGTAGTCAAGATCTATTAACAAAACCATAGAAAACATATAGGTCATGAAAAATGGAAACTCTGTAGTATGATGAATTTATAAATGAAATATATGTCACCCAAAAAATAAGATATTTCCATCAACATCCCTAATCCAAAGCTTATGACACGATCTCTTGTTGGATCTAAAGAAATTTCTTGAAAGAACATTTTTATATAGAATGTTTAAAAAGAAGCAAACAAAACTTGATATTGATGGTGTTTTTTTATTAAGGCCAAAGTACTTTTCAGATGGAACACAGTATGCTCCAGAGTACATTTCAGCAAAGGTAGTCATAATATGACAAACACAATAAGCACTAATCTTTCTGAAAATTTCCAATAGTTTTCCATTACTGGTTCTCTTATATCACAGCAGAGACCATTGAAATGATAAGGTCACAGGGAAATGGATATGATTTGTTTCTCATCCTCTGATGACAAGCAACCCTGAATTTATTAAGTGAATTATACATTTTAAGAGAAATTTAACCAGCAAAGAAGACATTAAAAAGCATTCAAGCCTTTAATGAACTGAGGGGAACTACTTTCACATGCCCTCCTTGTACACTGAGGAACTGATTACAATGAAATCATTCTAGTACACCCCTAGAATATCACAAAATTTTTCAGTAATAGAAATTGTATAGTTCTTATACATGAGTCAATGATGAATTGCTTAGATTGTTCAGTCTCAATTCATGGTGGAGTCAAAAAAATCAGATAACTGATGTTTATTAAAAAAGGATTGTCATTGAACAATTCTACATTTTTTTTAAAGCAATAGGGGTTAAGTAACTTGCTCAAGGTTACATGGCCAGGTGTTTCTGGGTGGGTGCTAAGTGTCAGAGCCCAGATTCGATCCCCAGGTTGTCCCAACACTGGAGCCGGTGCTCTTACTCACTGTGCTACCTGGCCACCCCAATTCTACATTTCTAATGGAAATCCTACATATATAGGAGTTACGGATATTATAAGTAGCTCAAAATGGCTTATTTCAAATAAGATAGAATAGGACTTCCCATATAAATTTACACATGACTTAGTCTAAAAATTATGCAGGAAAAAGAATTCAGTTTTCATATCATATTGAAGAAGAGATCATTGGTAAGGAACTTGGTCTCAGGGAAAGTAGACGAAGTTTGAGGGCAGGACAAAGAAGCAACAGTTCTCACTCCTTTAGCTACACCCTCATATAAAAATAATTTATTTTATTTTGCTTTGCTTTTTATATTTCAATGAGTATCTACAAGACCTGTGTTTCATATTGTTGTTCTTTTCTAATGATGTGTAGGGAGTAAAATCATGCACTTTCAATGAGATTTTGGTAGGTTTCAAGAGATTCATTTCATAGAAATGAAAATCCTTTAAAGAAGTGGCAAGAATGCTTAGTCAAGTTGGATGCAATTCATGTTATGAAGGTATTGGGGAAAAAATCTGACTATTTTGATCACATAACAGTTAATCAAAGATATAGGTCAATCAGTATGTTTGGTGCTGAAAATGGAATCCCAGTTTCATGTGTTTAGAAATGAGTATTAGGAAAAAAAACTTCTCAGTAGGTATTGAAATAAAAATAAAATTTCAGCATAATGTAGATCTAGCTCTCATTGTGCAACATGGTTCTCTCTTGGTCAAATTCTAAAAGCATAATGGAAAATTCTTAGATTTCAAATATTCCCAGAATAGTAGATACCCCCCTCCCAAAAAAAGAATACCTTTGCTCCTGTCACTTTAAAATAAAGATATATCTCATGGAAACAATGATATTCCTTCATTTGCAAACCCTACATGTATAGACAGGCTGTGAACTATCAATATAGGTACATGAATGGTTCATTGTAATGTGACATGAAATAATTATATAGAAACATGATTTTTCAAGGAAAGAAAAAGACTAAGTCATGTGATGATTTTTCTTAAGTATCTTGGAAATCTTTATTTGAAAAGCCCCCATTGATCATTCGGAGAGATTATCAGATGTTCAACTTTTAAACATAGAATACTATAAACACTACTGGGCCTGCAGTTAATTATTATCTATTCTTTATTAATATTTCACATTTCTCAGTCATTTAATTGAAAGGAGCTAGGTGGTCAGAAAGGCTAAGTTCAAATACAGACAGCTGGATTTGCTCTGGGTTCATTGCAACAGGAGGCTGGGTGGAACAATAAATAGAGAGCTGCACACAGAGTTAGGAATATCAGAGTTGTATTTCTGCCTAAGATACTACCTCTATGATCCTCAGCAAATAACTGAAGCTCTAGATGTCTCAGTTTCCTCATCTATAAAACAAGGTTAAGAAAACTCCTATCTCCCAGGATTTTAGGAAGGATAAAATGAGCTAATAGATGAGTGCTTGGAAAACCTTGAATATCATTGTAAATATTACTTGTTGTTAATGTTCCTTTTGTTAACATTACCATTATTATTATTATTGCCATTAAGTCAGTAGGCACAGGGAGTTTTAAAATACCCTAAAGTATAAATTGGGGTGTGATCAGAATGAGTGAGTCAATATCTTTATCATTTAATATTAGGCTTGGTGATTGAAACAAATGGTCACTGAGATTCCCTTCAGTGGCCTAATTCTCTGAGGATATGATTGATTCTAAATGGCTTTGTTGAACTGTCATAGAATATTGGACAGAAAATGCAATTAATCATCTTCTTGATTTATGAAAATATCTTTGAGACCAGGAATATTTGATGTCAGGTCTGGGGATGGAACCTAATCTTTACAAAGTCAGTGATCAATGATGGTCTTACATCAGTGGACAAATTTGCATAAATGTATCCTTTAATATCCATTCTGCCAAGGTCCATTTAATGGACACCAGAAAGAACTATTTATGTTGGAACTTGAATCATCAGCATTTTATAATTTTCTGAAATTGTTCTTCTAATGTTATTGACTGACCAGTGTGAAGTATATCAGCAATCAGTAGGAGGAAGTTCTACTCTTCTCATTTGAGTGGGGTTTCCACTAAAGACATAATAACAAGACCTTCTGTATGTCTGTTGTATGCCTCTTTATGATTCAACTGTAATAAAAATAAAAATGGAATTCCTCATGTTATTTAATTGAATGTAAATGTGAGCAATATTAATATAGTCATACAGCTAAAACCTGTGGTCTCAAAACACTCCAGTGAAAATTGAAGGGCATAAAGAATTTGACTGCAAATGGTCCTAGAAAGAAAAGGAGTTAGGCTACATGAATTATTTGAGCCAAAGCAATAAAATACCTTCACCATGAATGAACCTGAAATGTCCTCTGAGTCTATTTGGAAAAGAAAGTTTTGCTGAAGGCAGTTTATTTAAGATGAACTCCCACTACTATGCTGGCATTCTAAGCACAGTACACACATATGTGAATACAGTTGATGTTATACAAATCACATTTTGGGGAGAATTAAACTCATAGGAATTGTTAAAAGTAAATATAGACTCTCTACTTTCCCAGAGGGGCTGCTAATGGTCAGTTACATCACTGGAGATGGTTTTGTGCTTTCAGGAGCTCGTAGGTGGTCATGCCCAAGGCTTTAGCCACTGTATCCACTAAGGAACATATATATATATATATATATATATATATTAGATAAATGCAGCATTGGAAAAAAGACAAAAGACATTCACTGTGCCAAAGACATTTTCCATTTTAAATACATAACAATATCAGGGTTTATTTGGAGCAATTTATTTTTTCCCTCAATAGTGGCTACAGACTGCCTTATTTCATTTTTTTTTGTTTGTTTATCCTTTGTATATTCAACATCCAGCACAGTTCCTGGCACGTAGCAAATATTTTATTAATGCTAATTAATTTAACTAAACTTTTTAAAAATACAAGAATTTACCCAGAACCCCAAGAGAAAGATTCCATGCTTATGATGAATATGTTACAAAGTTTGGGAATATTAATATCAAACATTTTAGGAAAAATGATTGAATTTATGTTTTATTATAATGTTCTTAATTGATATGCATCAAAGTAATTAAAAATCTTTGTACAATTTAGATATGTAAACTCATTCAATTTTTAAGAATATGGTCCTCTACAACTTTCAAGGTTAAATGCTCCTATTATTTATTTAATAATGAATTATTTAATAAAGAAATTCTTAAAGCGCATTTTGCATTCTGGAGTCATTATAAATGCCCAAATGGAGTTCTAGGGAAACATCACTGGCACTTAATATTTGTTATAAACACTTTCAAGTAAACTTTTTTTTTTACCATGCAGGCTATTTTGTAAACTGTTGCACCTGTAGAAAAACAAGTACTATATAACACATTATGGCATAAGTTGTAGCAAGATGCTCTATGTGACAGTAAATCACAATTTCCTGTGGAATACTTCTTAGAAGAAATTTAAAAAGCAGGGTAACAATCTTTCTAGCAAAACATTGTCAATTATGTAGTAGATAGGCAGTTAAACATGGAATCAGTGATGGATTACATAGCCTCACCACAGAATGACCCTCCTAAATTTCTTACAGACTCAAACTCAGTAAAGTTACATCCCTATCCTACTCCCTCTCTTGCTTTTTGATTCAAAATGGAAATAAGCCAATCAGAACCTTTCTACAAAGGCCTCATTAAGGAAGGACAAAAAATTTCTGGTACTCTAATTATGGGTATATTTTATTATATTTTTTATTTAAATGTTTTAGCTTTTTTTCATTTCCATTTATTTCATTTCTGCCCTTTCTGCCCAATAAGCAGAGAATAATAAAAAAATTAAAAAAAAGATAAAATAAAGAGTTGGGAAGTAGTTCAGAAAACTATTCACCCAACTAACAATGGTAACACAATTTTCAATGTTCCATACACAAAGTTTCTAACCTTTGCAAAGAGGACATGTGGGTACATTTTCTCATTTGTTTTCCAGTGCTAAGTTTGGTCATTAAAATTAGGCAATACTTAGTTTGGGATTGTTATTGGTTATGTTGTTTCATTTTACAATGTTATAGTCACAGAGTGTATTTTCCTTCCTTTCTATCACCTAATATGAATTTTGCCATAATTACCTGAATAACTCATATTCATTATTTTTAGCATAATTCTGATAATTATATTAATATGTCACAAGGTGTTAATTATTTTCCAATTTATGATCATAAATGTTATTTTCTCTATCTCTGGGTATTTTTCTTCTTTCCTTCTCCTACCAAATATATAAAAAAATGACAATATAGGTGGTAGGGGTAGAGTACACTCAAAGTGAGACCAGACAGCAGTGAGAACTATTTGGGGCCAGAGTGGTCCATTGTAACATAAAGTTACATTAGCATTCATGTGCTTGTAGATAGTCTTTCCACTCCTAATGATATTAATCCTAGGTTATTAGAATATAATACAACATTTTTGTTTTATTTTAGATTGCTTTTTTTTCCCTCCAGAGTCAAATTTACCCTGAAGGAATAGAAAATAAGACCTATGAGGGAAGGTGAAAAGAATTACAATGGTTTCAAATGCAAAATAGAAACATAAAGCCTATGGGTATTTTAGACATTGTTAGTATAGCTCAGAAACCACACAGTGTCCTCTATTTTCCCCAGAGGAAAGAAGGGAAAAAAATAGCTTAAATTGCAATGAGAAAGATTTAGGTGAGATAAAAGGGAAAGTTTTCTAACAAGGTTGGCTAAACCCTGAAATGGAGTTCAAAAGGAAGCCATAAGATCTGTTCCTGTTGCTAAAGGAAAAGACATTCAGGGCGAAAGGGGTGGAGCCAAGATGGCAAAGTAGAAGCATGACCTCCCGGGGAATCCAGCTTCCACCTTCCCCAATCCATGTGAAAAAGGGACTCTAAACTAATTTTGGAGCTTCAGAACCCACAAAACGACACAGAGGAAGCTAACCTCCCACTGAGGATAGCCTGGCAGGCCATCAGGAATCCAATGCAGTGCTCTAGGAGCCGAGCCCAACCTCATGCCTAGGCTTTAGCCCCAGGGCAGGCATGACAAGCCATCTGCTGAAGGGACTCCAGATCAGTGACAGCTCTGGCCATTTCCAGATTTATCAACACATAGATGCCAAGGACAAAGTGAGAGGTTAGTGCAGTCTGGACTTTGGGAGCCAGTGAGTGGGAGTGTGTGGCTTTTGCCCCCGGGGCAAGAATCTGCTGAGATGATGGCACAGCCAGTCAGTGGCACATGGCAGCTTCAGATCCTGGCCTGCAGAGTGTAGGGGGACCAAGAACCAGTCTGAGGGGATCACTCTTTCTTTAACCTTCTTGGATCTGGATTGCAGTCTAGGGTGGAGGTCCTGGGGTGTGTGTCCAGCTTGCCAGAGCATGTGGAGACCTCAGAGAGGGCACCTATCTAATACCTCCAGCATCTGAAAAAACCCCAGTGTTTGGGACTAAAGCTCCCCTGTCTGGTGACAGAGTCCTACTGTGGCAAAAAGCCAAGGGGTTAAGTGCCTGAGGGGTGACATGACCAGGCAAAGGAAACAAAGCAGACAGAAGATTCCAACATTACACTCCTATTTTGGGGACAAAAAGGAGCAAAGCATGGAACAGGAAGAAAATAGTGAAGTCAGAACTCCTGCACCAAAAGCTTCAAAAGAAAATACAAGCTGGTTATAGGCCATAGAGGACCTTAAGAAGTGAATAAGAGAAATGGAGGAAAATTTGGGAAGAGAAATGAGAATGATGCAAGAAACTTATGAAATGAGAGTCAACAGCCTGAGAAAAATAATACCTTAAAAAACAGACTGACTCAAATGGCAAAGGAGGCTCAAAAAGGCAATGAGGAGAAGAATGCCTTAAAAGCTGAATTTGCCAGATGGAAAAAGAATCTCAAAAGCTTAATGAGGAGAATCATTGCTTCAGAATTAGATTGGAGCAAATGGAAGCTAATGCTTTTATGAGAAATCAAGATGCTGTTAAACAGATCCAAACAAATGAAAGAAGGCAATGTGAAATATCTCATGGGAAAAACCACTGACCTGGAAAATAGATCCAGGAGAGATAATTTAAAAATTATTGGACTACCTGAAAGCCATGATCAAAGTAAGAACATAGAAATCACCCTCCAGGAAGTTCTCAAAGTAAACTGCCCTTATGTTTTAGTACCAGAGGGAAAAATAGAGGTTGAAAGAATCCACCAATCACCTCCTGAAAAAGATCCCAAAAAGAAAACTCCTAGGAATATTATAGCCAGGTTCCGGAATTCCCAGATTAAGGAGAGAATATTACAAGCAGCCAGGAAGAAACAATTTGAATATTGTAGAAACACAACCAGGATAACCCAGGATCTGGCAGCTTCTACACTGAGGTATTGAAGGGCTTAGAATATAATATTCCAGAGGTCAAAGGAGCTGGGATTAAAACCAAGAGTCACTTACCCAGCAAAATTGAGTATCATATTTCAGGGGAGAATATGGTCATTCAGTGGAATAGAGGACTTTCAAGCATTCTTGCTTAAAAAACCAGAGTTGAACAGAAAATTTGACATTCAGATACAAGAAGCAAGAGAAGCATGC